>NC_088889.1:17447216-17750625 GCF_037157495.1 Lathamus discolor | reverse complement strand
AGGGGTCCTATGTCGTCCCTAGTGTTTTTGCTTGCTACGTACCTGTAGAATCCCTTCCTGTTATCCTTAACATCCCTGGCTAGGTTTAATTCTAACTGGGCCTTAGCCTTCCTAACCTGGTCCCTAGCTTCCCGGACAACATCCCCATACTCTACCCAGGCCGCCTGTCCTTGCTTCCACCTTTTATAACACTCTTTTTTCCCCTCTAAGTTTCCTCAGCAGCTCCTTATCCATCCAAGGAGGTCTCCTGGCCCTCCTGCTGCACTTCCTTCTAGTTGGGATGCAGCACTCCTGAGCTTGTAGTAGGTGATCCTTGAATATCAACCAGCAGTCTTGGGCCCCCCTGCCCTCCAGGGCTATATCCCATGGAACCTTACTAAGCAGGCTCCTGAAGAGGCCAAAGTCTGCTCTTTTGAAGTCCAGGGCGGTGAGCTTGCTGCACGTTCTTCTCACTGTCCTGGGCATCTCAGTTTCACCAATGAAGTTCAACATGAGAGGATGCGCTGCAGGGAAACAAACAAGCTGCTGCTCCTATGGCACCAGACCAGCCTACAATCTATTTGCAAAGCTTACCTCAAATGGGATAGGACTCCTGCACCTCATTTCCTTGAGTGTTGAGGTATTTTCAAAGCCCTGCGCGCCTAGCAGTTGACTGAATTCCTGTACCCACATTAGACTGATGCAACAAAGCCTACAGAGCAGTACTCCTGAAAGGCCACCTCCAATCCAAGCTTTCACAGGGCTTTAACTTTCATCTCCAGTCAAACATATGCTGTCACTGAGGACACTGAATGCCGGAAACTGATAAGCAACATTACTACAAAGTAAACTTCATTTTTACAAATCTTTTCAACAATATGATTGCTGAGCACTAATGACTATTATTCATACAGAAACACAGGTAGGACAGGATTGTGAAAAGCACCAAGCCAGCTGACTTGTACAAACTTATATGGCAAGCAAAAAACAGCACAATCAGAAGTTACAGCTAAGCTCTTAAAATTACTCTTAAAAATACAATGTAGTTGCTCCTGAAACTGACTGAGGCACAAATTCTTCTGGATCAGAAAGGCAGATAATGATGGAGTATCAAAGGGAGGTATAAAAGAAGGATCTGAAACATTGAGTATAAAATGGTGAAAAACACAGAAGCAAGAAAAGAAGGCGATGTAGACACAAATACAAAAAAAAAATAAAGGCATATAAAAGGTAGCAAGAAATTAAATCCCTTCTTTTAGGAAAATTATAAAAGAAGGTATATAGACTTCCACCAAACTTAGAAATTACAGCCATCTTGACTTTCAGCCTAGTGAATAGCAAAATACTATGTCTGACACCATAATACAGCCTCTCTACATTCTAATACACATATTATTCTAATAAACCAAAACCCCATGAAAATATTACACAACAAATGAATCGCATGCATAGAATTTGCATCCTAATAAAGCATATCCTTTCACGCTCGGCTTGTCAAGCTAAAGAACATTTGCTTCAAGAGTCACTGACAGAATAATGTGATCTCTCATATCCTTCCATAAATTTCACTTTTAGGTAAAATGAAGTTTTATTTCTCCTTAGTGAGAACAGAAGAGCTCAAGGTTAAGAAGGCTGCCTTTTACCTCAGGCTAAGATCTCCAGTCAGACTAAGGCTATTACACAAGACAAAACCCTAGAAGAGCATGGAGGGCTGTCAGGGGATTCTGTCCTGCTGCTGACAGCAAAATTCAGAGAGAATATTTACATTTTGCTTTTCAGATACCAAGACCTTCAGGAACTTCTCAGAAATATGTCTTAACAAGGAAGAAAGCTGAACTAGTAAAACCTTTTTACCTGCTTGCATCTTCTTGTAAACCAGTAGTAAAGAGCCTTGAAATTGAGTTATACTTCCATTTTTTAATGAAGATTCAGCTTAGGTTGGGAGGTGTCTGGGTTCTCATTTTCTGTTTTGCCTTTTTTCTTCTCATCAAGAGTTAACTAGAAGTCCAATTAAGATTTACAGCCTGATACAAATTCAAATACCTTTGACATCATAATTATAATAGTATCAATCAAAATCAGTAACATTACATTTAATTCATTAACTACTCTACTGCCCTGTCTACAGGAGTCAATTACTATAATTCTTGACATTTTTCTTAAAAGGGGTAATGGAACAAAATTTTATTTAAATTAATTTGACCTGAAAAGGCTTCTTCTGATGTTCAGATCATCATTTTTGTGCAGTACACCATAAATTTTCCTGGCTATTCACAAGCACAATGGCTTACACACTTCCACACTGAGGCCAGTTTTCCAGCCACACAATGTATTACTGTAAGTGTGTAAGTGGCTTCATGTTTACCTTTAATATAATTGCATGTCCTACAAGTGAAATACCTATACCAAGAAAATACTCCTAAGTTGAAAGCGCTTCTAAACTATGAACTAAAATTTTTGTCCAGTCCTGAAGTAAGTGAAGTAAAACATCAAGGAATTTACAGAGCACAACCATGAAAATGGGACCTTTGGAGATACCCCTGACAACAGTAAGCACTCTAAAGTAAGGAATGCAAATACTTCAATTTGAAATGGAGAAAACCAACAAGAAATGCAAACAGTCCATTTTTTCCTCCCTTACATGAAGTAGTGACCCACCCTTTTTGCTGTCCAATATTCCCTCTTTAAAATCAGGTTCTCTCTTCAGATAAGTTATCCTATTGCTTTTGAGCCTGGCCTGCTTTCACAGCTAAGCTCTAAAAGAAGGATAGAATTTGCCACTTCAAGAGTTACTGCTGCTGAGTGAAGAAAAAATATCTGTCTATGGCAGAAAATACTGAAGGAACATGGATAACAGGCAAATTCAGCAAAGAATTTGCAAATTCACAATTTGAAAGCTCACTACTTTTCCATTTTGCCTCCCCCACCTAATTTTAATCCATTTTTCTCCTGCTGAAAGAAATGAAAACCTGAGCCAGCATCAAAACTGACTTCTATATTTGGAATTTTAAAGCTGTTTGCCAATGGAAACAGAGGAAGCACCACAGAGAATTTTCTGTGGTTAGGAAGCTTTCCACTGATAAGGGTTCAAAGTGCTTTGCAGATAAGGTAAAGATCATTAAACCAAATACAAAGAAAGGCAAATCAAGGAAAGAGAAAGAAAAGGAGTTGCTCAAGGTCAATCAGCAGCCAAATGGCAGTCAGAAATATTAGTCTTCCAAATTCTACCACCCATGGCTAAGAACCTGTCCTGGGTTGAGCAGCAGCAGTCATTTTTCTCCTTCTTAGGAGCTAGTACAGTGCTGTGTTTTGATCTTTTGGCCTTGGAACAGTGGTGATAACGCCGATGTTTTCAGTTGCTGCTCAAATGTTTGGTCTGGCCAAGGACTTTCTGAGCCTCATGCTCTGTCAGGGAGGAGGGGAGGCCGGGAGGAAGCAGAGACAGGACACCTGACCCAAACTGACCAAAGAGGTATTCCATACCACAGCACGTCATGCCCAGGATGTAACTTAGAGTGACCCGGAAGGGGTAGTGGGACTGCAGGGTTGGAGAAGATATCGGTCGGTGCTTGGCTGGGGGGAGTGGGGCGAGTTATTGGTCGGCTGGTGTTAAGGTGTTGTATTCTTTCCTCTTGTTATTTCCTTTATCATTATTATTATTGGTGGTAGCAGCAGTGATTTGTGTTATACCTTAGTTACTAAACTGTTCTTATCTCAACCCGTGGGAGTTGCATTCTTTTCGATTCTCCTCTCCGTCCCTCCAGGAGCAGGGGGAGGGCAAGAAGGGGGGGGAGTGAATGGACGAGGTTTGTGGTTGGGTTTAAACCACGACAGAACCGTAATGACTTCTCTTTATATGAAGACTTTAATCAGCACTTTATATGTATTTTCAGTTCCTCAGTGTAAACAACAACACATTAGCTAGAGAATTTGGATGTGCAAAACAGGAAGGCAGAGAACTGCCTAAGAATGGATAACCTAAAAGCCATGAAGCTCTGTTACTGAACAGCACAGCATCAGTGTACACTGATTAGCCAGTGGGTTTCCACTGGCAGGTACTAACTTCTGTCAAACAAAACCTGAAATCTCATTTCCTCAGTCTTTCACAGTATACCAGCCATTGTTTTACCCTTTGCCACAGAAGGTGTTTAAACCAGGACTACCCAGCTGTAGATGTCAGTTGACTGCATATATGCTTTGAGCACCACTTCTATATGCGTCCAGTCTCCTTCACAGCACACCAGAAATATACACCATACATCTGCTACAGAAGGAAGCTTTATAATGAAAGTTATATTGACGTGTACTGCCCATAAAATTCATTAGAACAAGCATTAACTATGTCACTATAGCTGAAAAGTATCTGAAATATGAAAAATTCCACTCTGTGGAGCAGAACTTACTCGTCTTCAAAAGCTTTGAAACTCTCTCAAACTGAAAATCCTAGTAATATCCAAGAGTTTCACACTTCATAAATCATATCTCCTATCCCTAACTCAAAATCCAGCTATAATAAAAAGACAGTTCTTGAGCTAGAAAATTTTTTTGCATATATAACCAAACAGACCTTCCGTCAAGGAAAAGAAAATATTCATCTATGCCGCCTTTGAGATAAATCAGAACTCATTATGTCAATCCTACAGGAAGAGACGAAAAGTAATTCAAGATACACTCTCCTGCCCCACTCAAGGTCTCAATTTTCAGTGAAGAAGCCTCTTTTATGCTTGCATTGTCTGGGAACTGATAATCTGCTATTTCATAAAACACAAGCACCTTGCGTCTTCATCCTGATTTGACTCACTCGGCTGACTTGGTAATTTCCATTAGAGCTGGGTTTCTCTACCCATTCAAAGACCTACATGCTCTTTGCTAGATTAAGATAAAACTTGAAAGGGTTCTTTTGCCTGTTTCACCAGTAAAATTACAAAGTATTTTGTACTTTTATCAGTAGGTAGCTCATTTATCCACATTTCAAGAAATACTGTTCTATACACAATAGTTCACAGTTGTGATCTTGGTCGTGCAACTCCTCAGGAAACAAACAAAAAAAAAAGCATTTTTCTGTCTCCTTAGATGGCATCAATATTCTTACAGCTCGTGTAAAAAAAGTTTGCAAAGAATTTATTGAAAACAGACAGTCTAGCTATTTGACCACATGTCTAAGAGCCCTGCATAACTCAAGCAATTTTACTTGTCTGTTCTGCAATTTTCCCATTAATGAAAATAATATTTACTTCACAGGGGTCAGAATGATTAATTTTCATGAACAGCTTGAATCTAAAACAGAGGGTGATTTGATAAATCTCTGAGGAGAGAGGGTGAAGGAAAAACGGGCTGGATTTTACACTCCTTTTCAAATGAAAAAAAAAAAAAATAAAAATTGAGTTGCAGAGAACCAGCCACTTCTGCATTTCCAGGAATATTAGCAAAATTATACAATTACACAATGCAGAAAATTCAATGCTTATATAATTTCTCAAACTACATGCCCAGCCATGACCAGCAGCAGACTCTTCAATGCCAGATTTTTATCTGAACAGACAGGTTTTGGAATCTGACTTGAGTCTTGGTCATTGCAAAGTTACTGCAGTTTCACTGATTAAATAAGATGTAAGATTTTGAGCTCATTTATCTGTGAGAAAAAAGGGAAGAGCTGCAGAATACTATGAACATATTACTTTTAATAAACCCAGGCGAAAAGGGAAATGTATAAAAGTACCTCATGAATCCAGAGACTATTACTACAGCTAACTATTAAGGATTCATGGAGGTCTACTCCCCGCTTCAACTGTTCAACCCAAGGACAGTAAAATTACCCAGCCCACATCAATGTGCTACTTAATTATTCACAAAAGCTATTTTTATGGTGGTCTCACTGTTACAGAAGCATTCATTCCCAGGCTGACCAGGTATAGCTGAGAATCTGGTCCACACATTCTTCTGTTAAAAATAAAGTGATTTTTAATGTCTGGTTCTCCACACAGGATTCTTGTATTTCTCTTTTTTGTCAGTAAATATGAATTCCAAATACATACTTTGCCTGCTTTTGTTTAGTACAAGCAGCACTGTGAAATCAGGCTCCTTAGGTAAGTTACTTTTGGTATTTAAAATAATTTCTGGAGTATGCCTGATAGAGAATAGAGTCTCAAGAAATACAGTCACTCTTAAAGCAAGTATCTGATGCACTGACAGACAGTGCATTGTACAATACATACCAGGTAAGCACAGACTAAAACCAGATACATCACCTGTAGAAGTACCATGATCTCAAAGTAAATGACTATTCACAAGATGCAAGACTGAACCCAAGAAAGGCAAGGTGGCTATTTTGCTATTAATTTTGGCAGGGGAGGGGGCTAAAATAGCCTGTTTGTGTCTCTGCAACTTTTGCAGTTAAAGCACTTTAACTAACACCCTCAGATGCAGAAAAAGTACACTGTTGAACAACTCACGGTTTTAACACCAAAAAAACTTGATACCCTTGTTTCTAAAGAAACTGCAATTCTAGGAAAGAAATTATAATAAGAAAATTGTTAATATGGGAAATTATGAAGAAACAAAACAGCAAGGTTACCCATTCTTAACAAAGTACATGAAACTCCATGTTTCCATGTTGCCATAAACTAAAATTATACACTTCAGTAAGTATTCATTAGTGGAAACACAATCTACACATAGAAAAGCAGAAAAAAGTGACCAATATAGCACAGCATAAAAGGTGGCAACATAGGTTTGGTTGAGGGTTGTCCGTTTAGATGCAGAAAACTTATTTATTTCACAAAATTATATTCTTCAAGCAGAGGTTCATGAATGCAGCACCAGGCCAATGCAATCAAACAGCAATTACAGAAGTTGCAGAAGCTACAAATGTTTAAAGAACATGAAACTAAAATGGAAGGCATAACACTGACAATTAGAGATGCCATTAAGTATTTTCTTTTGTCCCCTTAGGCCAGAACCACAGAGGAGGAGACATGACACCTCTGCCAGCGGCAGCCCTCCTGCAGCAGGCAACCACGATGCTTTCCAGCAGCTCAGCCATAGCAGAAACACCCAACTCACCCATCACACAGAAGCACCCACTGTCCACATCCATTTCTTAACCAAATGCACTCTGCATACTGGACATCGCCATTAAAGAGGAGAAAATTCTCTAATGTTACACCAGGCTAAAAGGTTCAAATGTAAAAGAAGAGTTAGTAAAAGAAGCATAAAACCAGTACCCATTGCAAGTGAATGTTTCTTTTTAAGCAATTTCACAATCTAAATAGCATCTTTTCCCTAGTCAATTTGAGTCACTGTCCATCAGTCAAGAATACACAGGAACAAGACAATTCTTCACCCGCCTCCCTGTATCCTTTAGGGCAGAACATGACTACTCCTCTAAATAAATGCCTTGAGAGAAGCCTGTTATAATGATTCATTCAAGTAAACATGCCAGCAAAGGTTTACATTCCACCAGTTGAATGTAAAAATAAGTAATGACTGTAAGTCTTGAGGAGAAAAATATTTTTTGTAAAAATACTTGCCCGTTCATATCAGACAACTGAAACACTGCACAGCCCAGTGAACTATCATAACAGGAGAGCTAGAAATCAGTACTATAAGGAAGAAGTTATGGACTCCACATAACATGTCATTCCTTTGACTACACAGATACAGGAACATGTCTTTGGCCAAAAACAATTCATTACCTTACATTAAATGAGAACAAACCCAGTGACAAGCAATTGTTCTGAGATACTGTCCACATTATTCCTACCTGTAAAGTTTGGCTGCATGCCTGCAGTGAAACCCAACAAGCTTTACTTGACTCTTTTCAATTTTTCAGTTGAGATTAACTCTAAAATGCACTGTCTTGAAAACACATGGACAAAGCTTCAAACTATTTCACAAGTAGGAAAACACTTTTCAGAAAAGACTCTCAGCTGTATTGTGGCGATGTGAATTACTCAGGAGCAGCTAATCTTTTCCTTCCTCCATACATCTGGAGACCAATTTTCAAAACCTATAGAGTTGTTATATGATGCCACTGACAGTGTCTACAAAGAGCCTAGGACAGGGCTTATATTACTTTTATCCAACTTCAACAATATGACAGCATCATTACTACAAATGGATGATGGTTTGCTTCCAATGGCATTTAGGAAAAGCATGGGAAAGAAAACATTACTAATGTATTGCATTCAATCCAAACAATCTAGCACACGAACATGGGGCACAAGCACAAATTTAACAAATCCTACTTATAAGAATAACAAATCCAGACATACCATAAGTGGAAACTGATTTCAGAAACATCCTATTAAGGCCAAAAGGGCCAAACACATTATATAGCACGTACATGTGTGCTGGTGGGGTAGAGCTCTCTTCCCCCACCTTCTTTGGAAGTGTTGGCTTTCAGCAGGATTGATCCCTCACTTCAGCCCACCCTGCAGCTGCACACATCTGTAAGCAGAGGAGGTAGGAAGCAGCAGCCAAGTTTGAGCACGAGGAAGACGCACCCTTCCAGGTACTGCATCGGCTCATGATGTGGCATGGCCTCACTGCTGCACCCTGAGCTTCCAAGGAGAAGTCTCAGTTTTAATGAGAAAATACAGATCCTGCCCAATACTGCTATTACCAAGAGCTGAGCTCAGACACCAGCACAAAAAGTCTCACCCCACTGGCTTTACTAGTTACCCCAGACAACTATGCATTGCTTTGAAGAAAAACACCTGAACTTCAGCTGAAATACTACTTTTATCAGGTACAGGCAAGCTTAAAATCTGCCAGTAAACTCAAAAGTTAGGTTTCGATGTAGTCTGACTCTTATTCCAAGAGACTCAGCAGAAGCATCTGGAAAAAAACTGCAGCAGATCTAGTTAACACACATGGCACAGTTTGGTTTTTTGCATGACTGTTGTACAAGGAAATAAAGATGAGCTTCCACAGTCCTGATGTCCTACAGATGGGAGACAAATCAAATAAGCCCAAACTGGTGCACTGTGTTAATTGATTGTCATGGTTTAAACCGAGTCAGCCTGGACCTATGACAAGTAATCCTGCAATTCATAGGCAAAAGTGCTCTGCTGAACTTGTTTTTAATGAAGGTTACAAAAGGTACTACCCAGTTTCAAATGCTTGGAGAACACAGCATTATTGGCATGTTCTATCAAAACATATTTGAAATCTAGAATAAAGAGATTCACCAGCCCATATGTCACTTCATTGTTGGGGTACAGAATAATTATCAATTGTAGCTTTGATTTGGTAAGCAGAAAGGTCTTTTCTTGATAAGGGAATGTTTCCAAATCTAAAGAGATGTATCTTTATGCTATTTAAGAGAGTACCACATACTTTGTAAGAGGATGACCTGAACGGATTTCATCAACAAGGTCTCAACCACCTCAACCACATAAAGCCAATGTGTTAGGAAAACAGTACTCCGCGGCACAGGGAAGACACCATACAGCGAAACCATACTGAACACAGGGTTGCCATCACCATGTTCATATAGCACTTTATGATACTCAGATTTTTAACACATTTCTAAGACTTTTACAGACATTTTGTAAAGATCGGTTGCACGCTGCATACGCAAAATAGCAGTTAAGATACCCTAGAAAAGCTGTCAATAGTAACACAAAGTTACTTTGTATCAAATTGTAACAAGCTTTTGTACAAGATTGGTTGCACGCTACATACACAAAATAGCAGTTAAGATACCCTAGAAAAGCTGTAACACGAAGTTTACTCCAGAGGCAAGGACCCCTATCACATTGCTCAGTCAGTTCTTTTTTTGCAACAGGGTCTCAATTTCTGGTCTCAGATTACTTCCAAACACAAAAATTCCTTGCTCATAAGTACTCCTCAAACCTCCCTGGCTCTCTGAAATATTTTTGTATCAATGAAGCACAAGTAAGTGTTTCTTCCCTTATATCTAGAGTCAACACACAAAAAACTCCTATCACCAACCTCACCTGAAAACCCACCTGCTACTTGAGTGCACTTCTCCACAATGGGAGTGTTTACTTTTACCCAAAAGAATGCTCCTTGCGATCCCTGCACCAGGCAGCAGGCTGCAAACATGGTTTTGCTGAGAAGATGGAAATACCAACACTGCAGAAAGCTCTGAAGAAAAACTACCTTCACCAAACCATGCCACTGGGATATCATGTGCTCAGAGATTCAGTTCTCTGCTGCTCTTCTCACTCAAGCATCTCAGTTTTGTGCTATACAAGTTACAGAAAATAAGTCTTAATATGTTGCAAATCAAATCTTAGCTAACTGTGCATGGTGATTAGAGGAAAACAGAGCTCATACAAAAGGATCATTTCAGGAAAAAGCAATAGCTGTATTTACAAACAGAGGTAAATAAAGAACATCAATGTAATGAAAACAAAATTGCCCTACCAAATAAAGATAACAACAAAAAACCCTTGAGACGCGTGATGTCACGACTTAAGTCCTACATCCCTTCCTCCCTGCAGCAGGCAGTGAGAGGAAGCACCAGAAACACCTGCGAGACCTTATCCTCTAAGCAAAATCAAGGTAAGCTATTCCAAGTCAGTTCACACCAAGAAAAAACATGCTGTGTGTAATGGGAGACTCATTCACATTCACTAATTTGCCAACAATTGTCCCTATATCTGGAAGGAAAAGGAAAGAAATGGGAGAAAAGCAAGATGCCAAACCCCTTACTTGAATACATTACTGGCTAAAGCCTGCTTTCTTTTTTCAGGTATTTTGTGGACTTGAAGTTTCTAAATATATCCTCATACTTGAGAAATAAAACCTAAAGCTTTCCAATAATTTACCTTTAGCTACAGTTCTTAGTATTGTCTTCATCATGCTTATATTCACAGCACAAATACCACAGTGCAGGACTCACAAAGGGATTTTTTTTTTTGCAGCTGTATTTTTTTGAGGTTCACTTCACAAACCATCTGTTTCTCAGAAAAATACATACATGATGGCATATCTGCCTGAAAACAAGCTCTCAAGTAAAAGATTCTGCCTTCTTCTTCCTTCCTTTCAGGCCTTAGCTGGCAGATGGTCAAGAGGATGTTTATAGTAATAGAGGATGTTTATCAACCAGCCTTCATAGGTTAAAGAGGCTGGTGCCTTAATAAAAACATCTGACAAGGCCTTTTAGCAATCAAAGCTACGGGATATGTAATGCATTCAAATAACTGTATTAAAAATACTTGGAAAATACTGCTCTTAAACTCACATCTGCAAAGCTGCCTTTTTACACTACATTGGTCTAAATCCCCAAAATAAGACCATTACTCAACTCCTGCCTTAATTAAGCTCTACTTCAATTCAGAGTAAGTCTCAGCAACACTCATGAAGTAAACAGTCCCAGTAACTTATGGGTTTGAGAACAAAATACTTATGAACTCCTGGTAGCCTTCATACTTCGATTTTGATTAAACATCCTTACTCTTTTCAAGATAAAGTGAAAGTCTGGTACACTTATTAACAAGGTCATAATCAGATTTGCGTAACATTGTGATGCTAAACAAATAAAAACAAAAGTTGCACTAGCACACTGCCTTTGCATGGGCTACAGAAGACATTGTTCAAGTCTACAGGCCAGGACTAACCCACATTCTACAAATAACTTTCTTATTGGAGTCTTTAAGCATTCCTCCTTACTGTCCTTTTGGGAAACAGGAATTGCACCATTTCAGAGAGTCAAAACTGAGCTAGGCAAGCTGAGGGTCAGAGGGTCTATCGCTGGACACACTCATTTCTCCCAGGGTCTCCACAGGGCAGCCAGCTTATAGCCCAGTACTATACATATGAGGCAATTGTCACTGCTACAGAATCATACTCCATTTTGTGCTACTGCATCTTAACAAAATTGCAGCTAGTCCTCCAATTACTCACTACTGGAAAAGGAACATCTTAACAAGTAAAACATACCCAACACCACCATCCCATACTGTCTCCCCCCCAAAAAACACCACCCAAAACACACCCACCCACAACGCACTAAGGCCCAACTGCCCAAAGGGATACACTTGTTTGAGAAAGCACTCTGACACATACATCCAAGTCACACACAAAACCTTTGCCCTACAGGGTTAAATTGTCAGAGGGCAATTCCAGCTTATGTTATCCTGGAGGAAGCAGGAACTGCAGAGGACAGGGGTCTTGGCTTCTCTCACTCTCAGCCCTTTCATGTGCTGTCACCAACAGCCAGCTGGTAAGATGGTGAACCAGATCAAGAAGGGCAACTCAACTAGAACCTGAAATGTCTTCTTTGGCAGGTTACTTTTAACAGAAAACCATTTCCATTTAAGGTTGCTGAATAGCTGTCAGAATGCCAACACCAGCAAGAGGCTACACAAGCAAGCACAAGAAGAGAAGACCACTGTTTTTGTCAGTAACTGAGTTAATTCTGGCTGGGTTAAAGTTACCCAGGGAGCTACAGTATTAATTATCTACATTCCCATAAGTCATTTTCCAAAGCTTTTGCTTCTATTGAGCATTTTTACTATCTTATGCCCAACACTGCCTAAACCAGGAAATCCTGTTTTCAAACAAGATACTCTTCCACCACACCACCAGGTACAGCAGGGCCTAATCCAGCACACCCAACACATAGCCATTAAACCCACTGCCCCATAAAAGTACATCTCACACAGATGAAGAGGATTATAATCCACATGAAACAGTTACTATAGACACTGCTAGTTAAAACTTCAGGAAAGGGGTGGTAGTACCCATGATAAAGGGTAAGTAAGCATTTCTCAGATTTGAGACAGTGCAACTGATTCTCTCCATGCACTTTTTTCTTTATATCAGCAGAACTGATCTAAGACTTACTATGCATATTATTATGAGCTGACCATTCACAAAGTGACTGCTCATGAAACTGTCTACTACTTTAACCTTTAAAAGATGTTAAACTGTATTTCAGCTCCTAAAACCAGCCCAATATTAATTCATGAAATATTTTTTACCATTTTTGTATGAAATTTTATTAATATTTAGGAGTTTCTTTTTAGATGTATAACTGCTAAAGGTCTAAAAATACTAATTGTAAATATCTGTTTCCCTGCAGGGAACAAATTCATGCTTTTAAGAATTTTTAATTGTCTGTGACCTAGCAAGGATAACTAGCGTACTTCTCACTGAGTACCATTCTTGCTGATTGAAATACCTGTAATTTCCCTGTAGACCAAAGCAGATCTTATCAAATGACTACTATGCCCTGAAGAGGCCATAAATTATTCATGATATGCAGTGACATGATACCATATGGGGAGAAATGAAGGTGGAAAAAGAATATACATGATGTCAGCGAATTGCAATTTGCGTTTAAATGGTATGCTATCACCGATTTCACCAGCAACACACAACTGAAACAGGTAAGTGACTTGAAAGCTCCCATGTGAACATACATAGTTCAAAGTTTACATGCAAGTCACATCACAGCAACACGCTCTTACCTAGAAGGCATCATTAGTTCTGAAGTTAAAGAGTGACTTGGCTTTACAAAGGCAAGCAAATTAATCTGTAGATTTTAAACCTTGCAGTATAAAGAACTGCGAGTGTAACTGCACCAACAAAGATACAGAAGGCTACCTAAGCAGCATATGCACTTTATCAGAGAACCAGAAATCTATTCCACAGATCAAGCTAAGCAGCAAAACCCTAGAACTATATGAAAATAGTAAAATCACTGCAGGAAATACTAGATAGGATGGACTTCGCAAGCACCACAGCTCAATGTCAGATCTCAAGAGACTACAGGAACTGAAAGTATGAGGTATGAACACATTAAAGCCCATAGCAGCTGGACAGAGAAAGAGAACAAAAGTATTGTTTCTCATAAAGCAGAGAAAATTGGGGATCTCAAGTAGACAACAGTAACTGCAACTCTACATATACTTCACTCAACATAACTAGAATCCCACGTCAGCAGGCACGCCACCCTGCCTAGCTTTACACATCTGCAGCAAGGGAAAGTTTGAGCTAACCCAAATTACCTATTTGTACGACAATGATATTTGTGCCTCTGAAGCTTTTTGCCTACCACATGCTGACCTTGACATTACCAGCCAAGGCACTGGTGGGAATAATACAATGCAAGGCAAGCAGCAATTTGGAAACATGCAACAGAGGAAAGAGACAAGAAGTGCACAGTAACAACTCTGCAAATCAGGATCAAGTAGCCAGTCTCAAGGGGAATACTAGTGATTAGAAATGATAAATTTGTACACTAATGTTTCTGTAAGTACCTTTATTTTGAACTAAGTGTCCAATCTTTCTTTGCCTCCAACTTACACCATGCTACATGCTGTCACTTCAAGAGGTATCCTAAACTCAGAGAAAAGAGGACAACCCTGAAAAAAGCAGGTTAAATTGGAGCAAGTTGTGAAACAGTAGATGGAGACATCTACTTGCTACTTAAGTGTGAAGACTACATCATAGATAAGTCCTTCTGCTTCTAACAAAGTGTTCATAAAAGGTAAACCCAAAGAAACAATCATCACTAACAGATTAGATTTCCAGGTCTTGCGAGAAAGGGGTAAGGGAAGAAGCTTTGCACTGAGTTCCTGAAACAGGCAAACAACAACAAGAATTACACAGTGTCATGCATGAATACAGATTAAAGGCTGTTGCAGGTTTTTGGCTTTTGTGGCTGGAAGAACTGGTCACTCAGCTTATGCCAGATTAAAATTAAAGCTTCAGACACAGATAACTTCCCTGCTTTGCAATAAGGGAAGCTAGTGCCCCAAGAGGCTTGCCAGTTGCTCTACAGTCTCAATAACGTCTCAAAACCAGAACAGAGGCATTGGCAGTTCTCAAACTGGCTTCCAGAAACACTACAAATTCAGGATATTTTTTACTTGTGAAAACTGAGGTAACTGCTATTTAACCCTTGACAAAATACTACTTTAAAAAGTAATGTGAAAGCATCCTTGCTTTGGGTCAGACCTACATAACTAGAATATTAGAGATTATTAGGAATTTAAAACTACTTCCAGATACTCTGCTCAGGGAATTCTGACTATTCTCAAAAGGTTGCTATTTTATAGCTAGAAATCAGATACTTTCAAGGTGAGTTTTTCCTCTGCCCTCCAATACTGCTTACACTGTATTAGCACAATGGTATTTAGTCCCACCTGACCAGCAGTAGTATCAGAGATGCAGCTAAAAATATATCTGCAGGATAGAGGGTCACATTCACAAAATTAACTAGTTCATACACAGGGGTGCATAAGGAATAAGAGATCCTTATTAGCAACTGCACTGCTATGTTGTTTCTGCATTACCACTATCACAGAATATACCATCACATATTCCCCAGTACTAATGAGCTCCATATAATACATATTCCCAAAACATCCCAAATCTGTATGTAGGCAGAAACTGCACAAGCTGTCTATGGAAATCCATGTGTGTTGTAGTAGGATTCAAACCAGCGCATCTACCAGAAAACTTTATCTGTAAAAATATACTTTGAGAATAAAACTTCTCTTTAAACTCTGCTTCTTTAAACCTGGAGCAGGAATACAAAGTCTGTTTTTACTTGAAGGTATATTTTCAGTATAATATGCTTCCAGATTTGAAATACAAAAGAAGAAATGAAATAAATCGATTTTAGCTACTTCATTTAAAACACAGGTGGAAAATTCTACCCCAATCCTATATATATATATATATATAAAGCCAAAACCAAAAAACACGAAAAAGACAAACAACTCCTCCAAACTCTCAGGCACATTGCCTTGCTTCTCCTTTGTAAGTGTGTAGGAAGATAAGACTAGTAAGTAAACAAATTGAAAAGCTACAGAGCAGTCCAAGGCAAATGTTACCTTGTGTAAAAAAGAATGTATGGTCAGTCTTTCACAGGAGGCTGAAACCTTCCAACTTGTTTTGCCAACATAAAATAGCTTGTTTATAACTTAACTGACAAATGAAGCAAGGAACATCTCACTTCCCCACCTAAATATCTCCTGGCTGACTTGAGAAATCCACTCACAACACCAAGCCAAATGAGGAGTGTTCTTTATTGCTTGAAAAACAACTTTTGCATGCCTCTCAAGTAAGATTATATTTATCAATAAAAAGCTCATTTTCAGTGATGCCATGCAGCTATTGGTCCCAGGCACATGCTTGGAGAGAAGTACACGTCCACTAGTGTGGCACAAGAAGGGCTAATGCAGCCCACTAGGATCACAAGGCAGCTGTTTGCTGTGGTTTATGTATGCAGAGCTCCACCTCTCACTCTTCTCTCTTAACTGGCAGCTACACCCAGCCCTGTATAAATAAGTTTCAACTGAACACCACTGTAGTTAATATTTTCAGGTTTGGGTTTGCTTTTTTGTTTTGGTTTGGTTTTTTTCATGATAACTGATTCCAAATTTTCCATTTGTAGAAGAAAATGGCAGTTTCCTTTTCAGTCCTACTGTCCGGGCAGCTAAGCATAAAAACAGGAGATACTGCACTAGGAGACTGAACAGGAGAAATTAACTAGGAGATATTCTTCCATTCTAAGATAAACTAATGAAACACCATGAGTAGGAGTTATAAACCCAATACTCCCTCTGCATACACCCTGGGTGTGTCCATCACAGTCAGGCCTGGCACTCCCTATGGCTGCAGTTCTGATCTGAAATTCAAGAGCAGAATTGTTGTGGTTGGACAGAAATGAAGCAACAGAGACTGCCATATTCATTTTTCTCACCTCACCCTTACAAGATTTTGGAGCCATGACAGAACTGTAGGAAGTGGTGCATGATTGCTCCTAACTGCACTGCATGAATTGCCTCTGGTGCATCCCACAAGTGGAACATGCAAGACCCACTCAGACATCTCATGTGGAGTGGTTTTTTGTATATTCAGGCCTTGATTTTCAAATAGCCAGAATTTCATTAAAGTTATACCCTGTCAGTTAGCATGGAACCTATCCACAATAGGTTTCAAAGTAAACAGATGAGTCACTGAAGTAATCATGTTCCTTGAGACTGTTCTGCAGTTCTCATTACCGGGAAAGGAATTTGGAAAAGCAAGCAGGTTAGAGAGATGAATAAATATAACTGCTTGACTACAAATAAACCCATGCTTAAGTGTCAAGAACCTATATTTCATCCCTCTGTTAAAAAGGAAATATCCCTCAGAATGGAGATTTAAATACATGTTAGAAGATGACTGTTGTGCTCCTTCTAACATGCTTTGTATCAGAATACTTAAATCAGTATATACATAAGAATTCTAGTGATCAAAATACAAAAATGCAAGTAATGCGAATAAACCAACAGATTCGGATTGTGATAACCCAGAAGTGAGCTACCTAGTGCTGAAGACCAGCTTGAAGCCTCCACCAACTTCAGATTCTTTCCATGCAGCATCATACTATGGTTGATTTTAACTCTGGTATCACTTCAGATTTGGCTCCCTGTTTACCATGCATCTTAATAAAAAAATCTGACTAGAACACCCTGGAACTAGCACACATCATCTAAAAAAAATGAAATAAAAATGCACATTCTTTTTCAATGGCATATCTGACAACAACATGAAGGTCTACAAGAAGCCTTGACAATAAGAACCTTACTGAAAAGAAGGAAGAATCTGTGTGAGAACAGCCAGATTTAGAAAATGAAAGAACACACCTCTTATGGAAGGCAGAGAAGAAAAATCAAAATGAGGATTATTTTGAATACCAAGACTTCCCATTTTTATAAAAATATTATCTGTTTCATACATTTTGCCTATTATGTGATGAATTAACATTTAGAGATTTAATTTTTAATAACAAACAAAAACTCTCAAAATTACTGTCTGTATCCCCAGCTTCCAAAGTTATATGAACAGATGGGAACACAACACCCAGTATTGCAAGATGACATGTATCCACGAATCTATAAAATCTGGATAATGCAAACTTTTGCAATACCCCAGTTAAACAGAACACTTTAGAGCTTTACCTCCGTTAAAACAAGCTCCAGAAATGATGTAAAGGTATGATTAAACCTTCTCAGTTATGGACAAACAAGTTCTGTCTTCTTGTAACCAAGGTTTGACTTGGACACCAACATCTGGTCATAGAGGGATGTGCTCTGATTACTTTGGTTTCAAAGTTTCAGAGCACCATGTGTTTTCCTGAACTACAATGCCCCTCTCCCCACAGAATATTAGCTAACAACTCCCTA
Organism: Lathamus discolor; assembly: GCF_037157495.1. NCBI lineage: Eukaryota > Metazoa > Chordata > Aves > Psittaciformes > Psittacidae > Lathamus > Lathamus discolor. The sequence continues at coordinate 17,732,488 of NC_088889.1, read as the reverse complement.
GAAATACCAACATCAAATTTACTGCCAAATTCAGTATTGCTCTCTAGCTTAACAGATTTCTTTCTCTTGGAATATCTCTTGGCAGTTACAGTTGACATAGTCAAATTTACACTCCTCTAGAAGCTAGACAGTCTTCACTAGTTCCTGCTGTTGCAAAGGGTAACAAGAGCAAGGGCTCCAGTTCACACATGGCTTTTGTCAACATAAATTGAAAATTCAGATGGGAATTTCAGCTTTAGGCTAAGGTTAAGAATGGCTTTTTGATGGGCAGTCTCAACCCAATTATTGTAAAAAAAAAAAAAAACTGGATGCATGTCAATTTATTGCAAGCCCTTTTTCTAAGAAGAGACAACCCAAGATGGGTAGGAACATCCTGTCTAATTTTTCAACAGCAAAGTACAACCCAAAGCAAGAAGTATGTCCTACTGAAATTGGTCTCAATGGAGCATTTCGCTGGAATGCAAGAAAGCCAATTACTGGGAGCTCACAGCCAGACTGCTACGGTATTCCACATTCATAGTCTCAGGCAACGTACAAACATACGCAATCCACCAACCCAGAACAAAAGCACAGTAACTTAATATTGCTCAAGAGCCCCTTTTATTTTTATGTAGACAGAAGCATACTACTACTAAATCAAGACAGAAATGACAAAGAGACTTTCTTATTACATTAAAGAGTAGGTATTCTTGCCTTTCTCCAACTCCTAAATTACCAAATGCTGAGAGCAGTCACCCAAGGAGTAGGATGGTATTAGGACAATGACACTTTCCAGGTAAGTATGCTTAGACCAAAGGTGAGGAAATATTTAGTGAATAATCAAGCATATGATTTTTTATATAAGCAGTCAAGTTTTGACTAGCCATTCCATTCCTTTTAACAAGCAAGCCAAGCATCCAGGAACATTTCTAGGTATAGTTAGGTACTCGTCAATCAAAGCAAAGGGGGGAAAAAGGATTGGCAAATTAAGTAACTACAAATAAAACAAACAAAGCATGTAGTCTGCATCTCCACATAATAATACATATATCTTACCTTACCAAAAGTGAAGACAATACGAGGTCATGAAGAATGAAATGAGTGGTTCAGGTGAAGAGGGAAGAGTGCTAAAGCACAAGTAATCCTTACCCTTAATTTCCTTAAGGGAAAATGGATGACCCAGGGAACCACAGACCAGTAAGTCTCACCTCTGTCCCTGGCAAAATCTTGGAGCGGATTCTCCTAGAAAGCATGCTAAGGAACATGAAAAATCAATGAGGTGCTTGGTGACAGCCAGCATGGTTTCACTAAGGGGAAATCCTGCCTGACCAATTTGGTGGCTTTCTATGATGGGGCTACGGAACTGACAGACAGGGGTAGAATAGTTGACATCATCTACCTGGACTTGTGTAGGGCGTTCAACACTGTCCCACATGACATGGTCCATAAATTGAGAGATATCAATTTGATGGATGGACCACTCGGTGGATAAAGAACTGCCTGGATGAGCGTGCACCAACAGTTGCAGTCAATGGCTCAATATCCAGTTGGAGACCAGTAACAAGTGGTGTCCCTCAGGGATCGGTGTTGGGACCGGTCTTGTTCAACATCTTTGTCAGTGACATGGACAGTGGGATTGAGTGCACCCTCAGCAAGTTTGTGGATGACACCAAACTGTGTGGTTTGGTTGATATGCTGGAGAGAAGGGATGCCATCCAGAGGGACCTTGACACGCTTGTGAGGTGGGCTGATGCCAACCTTAATGAAGTTCAACCATGACAAGTGCAAGGTCCTACACCTGGGTCGGAGCAATCCCAGGCACAGCTACAGATTGGTCAAAGAAGAGATTCAGAGCAGCCCTGCGGAGAAGGACTTGGGGGTGCTGGTCGATGAGAAAATGAACATGAGCCGGCTTCAGTGTGCGCTTGCAGCCCAGAAAGCCAACCGTATCCTGGGCTGCATCAAAAGGAGCATGACCAGCAGGTCAAAGGACGTGATCCTGCCCCTCTACTCTGCTCTCGTGAGACCTCACTTGGAGTATTGTGTGCAGTTCTGGTGTCCTCAACATAAAAAGGGCATGGAACTGCTGGAACAAGTCCAGAGGAGGGCCACGAGGATGATCAGGGGACTGGAGCACCTCCCGTATGAAGACAGACTGAGGAAGTTGGGGCTTTTCAGCCTGGAGAAGAGAAGGCTGCGTGGAGACCTCATAGCAGCCTTCCAGTATTTGAAGGGGGCCTATAAAGATGCTGGGATGGGACTCTCATTAGGGACTGTAGTGATAGGACAAGGGGTAATGGGTTCAAACTTAAACAGGGGAACTTTAGATTGGATATAAGGAAGAAGTTCTTTACTGTAAGGGTTGTGAGGCACTGGAATGGGTTGCCCAAGGAAGTTGTTAATGCTCCACCCCTGGCAGTGTTCAAGGCCAGGTTGGTCAGAGCCTGGGGTGACATGGTTTATTGTGAGGTGTACCTGCCCATGGCATGGGGGCTGGAACTAGGTGATCCTCAGGTCTTTTCCAGCCTTTACTATTCTATGATTCTATGATTAATAAGCCGTTCAACAGGTAATCAAAAGTCATTTAGTTTTTTTCAGTTCTCCACTGGATCTTTCCATCTGTGCATTGTTTTGTAGATAAAGTTTATTGTGAGGTGTCCCTGTCCATGGCAGGGGGGTTGGAACTAGATGATCTTGAGGTCTTTTCCAACCCTAACTATTCTATGATTCTATAAAGTATCCTTTCTTTCATTCCCATCACTGAGCAAACCAATGAACTCTGATGCTCAGTCCCAGTTACCTTCTCCACAACTGCTGCACATCCAAAGGTCTTCCAGACCACAGATACCACAGAGGTCCAGTGATAGTTCTTACAGACCTCAAGAATCCAGATGCCTTCATTACTTACCCTGAAACAAATCACCAGTATAAATACAATTTACTACACAGGACAGGAACACCTGCAGAGTTTGTATAAACTCCACCCTTGGAAATAATATATTGAGTCCTAAGTCACCTAAATTCACTTCAGCCTGTCACTGGACTACACAACTTGCAGTGGTCCTTTCAGAAAGGCCATTATTTTTCAATATCTTAAACTTCCTCAGTTTTGATTGTCCACATGGCAGAAACACATTTTCAAGCACCCATATCTTTCTTTGTACTAACCAGACAATTAGTAAACACACATGTAATTACACTTAATAATCCACTGGACTTTCTTCTGCCAACACTTTAAGAAATGCAATTTCGACTACAAGCACCAAAACAGTTCCAAGTTTATTGCTATAGCCATTAGTTATGAGTCTTATTATATCAATGGACTTTCCTAGCTTAAACTTACTGTATTACTAGCAGATGCTTTCTTTGTTAGATAGTACTAGTATACATTACAAAAGCAGCATTAGATCTGATTTACTATAAAATTTTGGACAAGAGATGAACAAACAAAAGAAAGTCTAGGTCCAAGACTTCTCATTTTCAGGCTTGAGTATTCTGATGTCTATCAGAACAAATTAGAAGAGCAACCATTCCCAATTCTTCTTCTCCACATTCACCATTATAATTTATCAATGAAACACATTTTGTAACATCCAGGACAAAAAAATACCAAAGCAATTCTGGAAATATGACTTATGAACTTAAATTGTATGCTAAATGTGCACTTCAGTGCCAAATCACAATACTATTTCAAGATGCAAATACGAAAGTACACCTCTGTCTTGAGGTGTACCATTTACTATGACAATATGTTTCAGCTTTAAGCTATCTAAGTATTACATTCAAACTACAAATTCATGGGAATAGCCCATCCCAGAAAGTAAAGACCTTTTGTCAGTATCTGCTCCTCCTATAAGATCAGATCAGTTGCTGTCAAACCTGAAAGTCGTACTGTAGGAAAAGAGAGCTGACCAGTTTGTTTCCCTACTCCTAGCAACAGGAAGAAACACTGCCCATATTCCAGCTTCTGCAGGCTTCCTCCAAGCAATTAAAATTTTAATTTTGCTTTAGTACTACTGAGAAGGTCCATGCACTGTTGCACAAAAACCATATCATTACCTTGATATGGTTTGAGGTTGAGGTTTACACTTAAAATTGAGCATAGCTGCTTATAAAGCAAGAAAGACCTAGCCTTTTAAACAACCACTGCATTACTGAAACCTCTACTAGCATAACTCATCTCTACCTCTAGTTTCATGCTTTATTGAAAGATGCATAATTTCTGATTTACTTACTTTTATAATATATCTCATAATAATGAAGTGTGTGTGCATATATATCTCTCTCCCAGAATGAAAGCTTTACCCACTAGAACAGCAAACACAGCCAGGGAGAGTAATCTATGGCTTTTAAGTTAGGCAGAAGTATCTTGACCTCTAAGAAGAAAACAACAAAGCGAAGCCATGTGAGATTTTTAAGAGTATCCATTCTGAGGATCCTAAGAGCAAAACCACAATGTTCTGTCTCTTAAGTAGGAAGGGAAAGCCAGAAGAGAAACAGGACTGACATAATAAACATTCAGGAATAACAGTTGCAGAAGTGGGAAGCTACATGGGGGATTTTGGAGACAGTCTGAAGTGAAAGTGTTCCCAGGTCTGTGATTCCCAGCATGTGAGCTTGTGGCATGTCTTCGTATTTCTACTGTCTCCTCACAACAGACAGCCTGGAAAATTAGGCTCTCCAGGTTTTAGAAAACAGAAATAAAAGTACTCTACAAGGGGACGTCCTATATACCCAGAGAATGGCACAGCCATACTAAAGCACTCTTGAGCACCAAATTAATACAACCAATTCCCCTTCTAAAAACTCTTGTTCTGGATGGGATAGAGTTAATTTTCTTTCTAGAAGCTGGTACACTGTTGTTTTGGGGTTTGTATGATAATAATGTTGATAACACATCAATGCTTTATTATGTTGTTATGCAGTGCTTACACTAAGTCAAGGACTTTTCAGTCTCATGCTCTGCCAAGTGAGCAGGGGCACAGGAAGCCGGGAGGAAGCAGGGACAGGACACCTGACCAAACTGACACCTGGGGAGTCAACTGGAAGGGACTTATCACTGCTCTGATCAGGCTGCGTTATCTGTCAGCAGGTGGTGGGCAATTGTGTTGGGCATTACTTGGTTTTTCAGTGGTTTATTCCTCTCTATTTCCTTTGCACTGTTATTTTTTTTTTTACTTTATTTCAATTATCAAACTGTTCTTATCAAAAAACACAGTTTTTTTACCTCCAATTCCCACCCCTGATTCTTCTCCACATCCCACTGCAGGGAGGAAGTGAGCAAGTGACTGCATGGTATTTAGTTACTGTCTCAGCTTAATCCACCACAAAAAAATACATATTACTATTTTCCAATTTCAAATGAATTAGTGAAACCAGTGAACCTCTTTAAAAACAATATCTATATATGCACACACACACACATATATATATACACACACACCCCTTATAAAATGCCACAGGTATGACAGAAAAATACACTAAATGGCCATTTCAGTCAGCATTTCTACTTTTAACCTTGACAGTTAAAGCACCAAATAGAAACAGCAAAGATAACTTGTTAGTTGAGAAGAATCTTTCTATGGAGCTTTTGGTTGAAGGAAGGATTTCCTTCATGCATTCTTTTCTTAAAAATCCGTGAAACAGGGCTAAAGAGGCAGCTAATCTTATTTCTTTCAGATGTTAGTTCAGAATTAAGAAGGAATATTTGCTTTCAACGTTGAGCAGCTTAGCTTGCAGGTTCCTCCCTGAAACAGGCTTGGCTATTACTCAAATCCATCCAGCTGCAATGAAGCGCCCAACTCCCCCTCGATGAGCTGATGAAACCCAAGAAATGTGTTATAGAATCACATTGGCAAACACCAGAAGGATGTGTGCATGCATAAATACAGCACATCATGATTCTCTCTTCTAGCAAGATAGAAAATCTCATGTAACAAGTTATGCCACCCGACTGTCTAAAGGCAGTCTGTCTTCAGCCAGCCAGAATGAATGCTTCGACATGTCATACCATGCAGATTTCCACAAAAAACCGACCACACTCAAGATGATTTAGACAGCAAAGCGCACAAGAATTATGTCTGAATAGTCACAGAGCACTTAAGGAATGTGAACACAATGATCACGAACAGCAGCTACCTGAAAAACAGGGTGTAGCATAAAACGTGTTTAATTTTATGACACACAGCACTTGTATTTCTGGAGTAAGAGCATCACAATGTTCCTCAAAGGACATAATTCTCTATGGTTGTGATATTAAAGCATGCATAGGAAGAATTAAATACTATTAAATACTTGAATTACCAGAGTACATAACAAGTTAAATCAAGATAGGGCCTACTTCATATTAGGTGCAGCACAAAACAAAGCCAGTTCCCAAGATAATTACCCAGACTACTTGTCGTACTGCAAGCACTAGGCAATTAATATTGAAACGGTGCTGTCTCCGCCAGAGGGAAAGATGCCATATAGTTAAGGATGTACAAGTTCATTTTCTATTGTGCAAGCCTTGTTTGGATTACTTGTTTCTATCTCATCTGCATAAATTCTGTAAAGTTATCATTTAATTATGCAGTACATAAATCCCTGTGTTTCAGTTGGTTTAAGCTGTTGCAGTCAGTGCAGAGGAATTCATCTGTCTCCCTAGTAACACACACCTGATCCAGAAACTCAACTCAGGCACAGCAACACAGGCAGCAAAAGCAATTTGTGGAAGTGACTTTAAAAAGGCCTTTACCCACCAATGAAGAAAATCTGCTCCAAATGACTAAATTCACAGCCTCATTCTGCAAAGCTCCCCACACTGCAGCAACGTTCAGAAGCATTTTCCACCAATCTAAGCCAAACTACTGAAGCTATCCTTCCCTGATGACGGTAAATAACCAAACCAATTTTGTAATCACACCAGGAGTGGTGTTACAAAGGAAGTAACCTGGCCCTAACTTAAGACATCCCTTGCAAGCTAACTCACCACACTGTGACCTGGTGGTCCTCAACCACCACTACCTGAACAAACCATGGTGCAGGACAGTGCCATCCTCTGCCCTGGCTGCTAATCATCACAACAGCTCCAGCTCACAGCCCAATTGCCACACCAGGGGCAGTCACTGACCTAATTTTCCCTTTGACCATGACACATGGATAAGTACTGACAAATATTGTTGTTAGCATTCAAGCAGAATATTCAAGTCACTGTCCCCTGATGATGAGGCACTCGAACAGGTTGCCCAAGGAAGTTACAAATGCTTCATCCCTGGAAGTGTTCAATGCCAGGTTGGATGGGGATTTGCACAACCTGGTCTAGTGGAAGGTGCCTGTGCCCATGGCAGTGGCTGGAACTAGATGAGCTTAAGGCTCTTTTCAACTCAAGCCATTCTATGATTCTATATCTAAAGTTAATTGAGAACAGGAGGGAGACAGGAAAAATCAGTCCAGGTCCACCATGAGATCAAAGGCCATGCAGTTTATCATGCTGCCTGAAGATGAACTTCTTCAAAGCTAACATTTCCCCAGAAAAGATGCAGAACTGCAATACACAATACATCCAACAGTCCTCAGAAGTGACAGCACCTATTTCTACATGTGGTTTGAAAAAGAACACCATCAAGGAACGAGAAAAAGTTCAGAAGATTCTGCTTTATTGCTAGGAAGCTTCATACTTGGGCAGCACAAGCTCCTTCTGAACTCCCTGGCAAAACAGTTGTTTCTAAGGGGGGTTTTAATATGCAAATCTCTTGCCTTTAATCAGTCACAACAGATCTTCTAATCAAACTCTGCTCTAATACTCAAAATTAGAGCCTTTTTTCCCTCCAAGAAACAAGCAAGTTGCTCTTTCACCATCCAGCCAGTTAACAGAACAGTCAGGTTCTTCTTAGAAAGGAAAAAAGAAAAGAATTATTTCTTTCCTATCAACTGGTACACAATTTCTCAGCAAGAGTTCCTCAATTCAATTCTGTTATTCCAATGAAGGACTTCTTCCCCAAAATTGTGCAGCAGAGTAGCTGTGAAAGGTAAGATATTGATTATGATGACCATTCAGGATATGAAAAATTAACTGTCAGGCAAATATTTGATGAATTAGTTCTGCAAACACAGGAAAATGCTCTTTCAACTCCGATTCTCTGAGTATTTACAACCTCTGAAAATTATCCCATACTTTATAAAATTAATCAGTTAAAAATCCCCATGAACCAATTTTAAAATACATGCAAGAACTCTAAAGCATGTTTTCCCGTTCTGCTACAAGTAGCAGCTGTCCTATTTATCTTTCAGGCTTTTTACTCCACACTGGAACTGTTTACACATAAATTTTGACAGAAGTGGGAGAACGTACTTTTAAAATAAAAGACTATATGATTCAAAAATTGAAGATAATATCACAAAATAACCTTTATAAAGAGCTATAACTTTCACATTGTTTTGAGCTTATCTCCATAAACACTGTGGGCTAATTCCATTTAATTAGAGAAAGCCAGGTTGCCTTCCAGGAAAATAACAGATTAGCCTTCACTTACAAAAAGTGATTCTTTGAAACTTTTAAATATGTATTTCACCTCCACAAGTACTTCCCCTCCCCACCATCTCCCACACAGCCCCCATCTGTAAGGCTCTACTGCCTAGCAAATAAGACAAAAATAATGCCCTGCTAGCAGTCATTTGGCCAAATGATAGCACATGAAATAACAGGTAATCAAAGAACTAGTGAAACAGTTTAATGGCTACACTGCTGCAGCACAGTTTTCACACACCATCTGAGATACACAAAATGCTCTGCTGGTGCCATGAAGGTAGGTGGCATTTCCTTGAAGTTACAGCATATTTTATGTATATACAAGTGTGTGTGTGTGTGCGTGTGTGTGTGTGTGTGTAGATAATACATAAACCTAGCAAGATTCAGAAGTATTTAGGTATTTGTGAAACATAACAACTGCAGCAAATAAAGATAACACCAGATGCCTGAGTTTTGAAGCTCCCTCACAGTGCCTTCCATGCTCCTTTCTACCATCTTCTCTTTGAGAAGCCACTAAAGAAAAACAATCTGAACGAAATATCATCAGTTAAATTCACACACACCCTAAATGGATGAAGTCAGATTAATTCAAGATACATTACCTAACAGTTGGCTATCACCACAGACTGTAACCTGACAGACGACTTCTCCCTTCCACACCCTGTCCCTTCTGGTACCACTCCACTGGCTTAGCTGACCTGTGCAGTGTCAAATCAGACATAGGCTAAGCATCATGAGAAGGAAGGAATGGGGAAAAACAAGGTACAGGAAAAGTAGTTATGGAAGGTTTCTAGTTCTCTCATACTAGGGTTTGTAGCTTATAGATAGCAGATATATATTGGTCTCTCTGGTATCACAAGTAAAACCGACAACTCCATGAAGCACATAACCCATAAAGAAAAAAGAAACCAACACATACAATGCTCATACACAGTGTCAAAAAAAAAAAAAAAAAAGGCTCTCTTTAAAAAAAAAAAGTCTTCTTTAAACTCAGAAAGTTTGACTTTCAAAGGGCACACAAAGGCAACATTTCCCAGACTTTGAGTCTCAAGCTTTTGTTCCAATAGTAACTTTAATTGACTAGCACTCAAAACTTGGAGTTTAATAAAAAGAGATCCATTTTTTTTAAAGATGACAAGATTAATATTACCTTTCCATTTCAAAAAAAAATGGCAAAAAAACTACAAGACAAGAAGTAATGAATTTTCAAAGCAGGCCCAAGAAACTTTATGACAGTGAAAAGAAAAACTGGCACAGGATAATTGTATCAATGCTACCCACGTTACTCAGGAAATCTTCTCTTGTTAACATATAACAAATATTTCCACTTTCTTTTAAAGCCTGTTTGGTGTTACTTGGTACACATGAATTTTGGCCTATGAAACTGCTGAAGTTTATATCAAAAGGCATGCTTCCTTGTAAACACCACAAGTTTTAAAACCTTACCACTTTTTATCATTGAACAAGGAGTGTTAAACCACCTGTTGCATCTTAATGGCTTTGTTCCCTTTCTGTATAGCTTTGTCCAAAAAGCATCGCTACTGCCCAAACTGAAGTCTGTTGTCTTTTATCAAGTGGCTGATGAGTTTGTTTTCTCCCACGAGGTTTTCAACTACATTGCATATGTCGAACTTCACAAAGAGAATAAAGTGCAAATTTAATCTTAAAATTACTAAGACTGAATAATTTTCATGGGATACTATATTTTCTGTCCATCGTCATCTTCTTACCATGGGTTTATTCCATCTGAAAATTGCAACTCATTTATTTTTAATGTGATACATGATCTTTGTTACATTAACATCTAGACTTAAGCAATATTGACTCCGTTAACTGACAAAACTCAACACATGAATTACAGCACTCTCTGCTAGTTAACTAAATAAAGTTTGTATGAAAACTTTTCTCGTTTTGTTCGTTTTAAAGAGCAAAAGCATGGAGCATGGAACCAAGAATTGCAATGTAAATGAACAGGCTGGTAAAGTATTTTAACTTCACATACTTTACTAGTGTTATATTTTAAGCTAGAGTCAGGAAGAAGGTAGAAAGCTAACCCAATGACATGGTATGTGATAAATTTCTAATTGCCTTTTGCCCCCAGCCTCTGAACTTTGGCGTCATTGACAATTGTACAATGACTTGAAATATGAGTTGGCAATTGCTGTTGGTCTCTGTACACAATTCCACCGCATCAACCAAATCTTTCATCAAGAATGAATATGACATTTGTTTTCTGTAATTCCTGTAAACATTGTCATGCCACTGACAAAGGCTTCCTTTCTACAGAAAACCTGTATTTCCACAACTGAGTGCTGCACTTTTCAATTCTGCCATAAGTAAACTGAGCCCATTCTACCTGAACGTACAGATGGTTAAGAAGAAGCAATCCATGTCCTACTGCAATAAAGCATAAATTTTGAATGCCTTAAAATATGAATCTACCTTGAAATCCTTTTCCCCTCCACCTGGAAAAAGGATATCCAACCCTTTAAACCTGTCAATCATGCAGGCAATAATAACAGCACAGCAGTAACAGCAGGTCTTAGCACTCTCACCAATTTAATGGAGAAGTTTTAAAGGAAGGTTTGTAGTTCCCTTAAGAGAAAAACCCCTGTTGCTGCTGTTGCCATCTTGTCACCACCCAAAAGAAATTCTAAACCTAAGGCCTGCTTTACAACAGTTCAAGCCATGCCTTTATGGCCTAGTTTACATCCATTTTCCTCATGCTCTCCTTTTTGTTGCATTTCCCAGTTAATTTTTTGCAGCTACTTAAAAATTCTTGTTTCATCACTTATTGCCTTTGTTAAGAGAAATTTCATTCCACATTCTATGTACTGGAAGATAAAAATATTCCAAAAAAAGCAGAAAGGTGTCTTACATCTTTTTCGTATCATAAAGACCTGCAGAAATATTACTAGATACATAAAACATGGAGTCTTATCTTCAGAAGTGTAATGGTGTCTCTTGCATGCTGAATTAATTTCTTAGCAATTTTAAGTGCTGTTAACACTCTGAAGTGCAAAGAAACCTAAAACGCCAGTGAAACATTTTCATACATTTAACATAAGTCTACCGCATAATTCAGATTTTTGTCAAATCACATGGCTAAAAGGTGATCTACAACTGCATTCTGTCCTCCACTTCAACCATGACACATGTTTCAGTTACAGGAGTTCTACACTTACCAAAACTTCCTCTGATAAACAGCCTGTGAAACAGTGCCACTCTAATTGAGCTGAAAGTTTAACTAATAAACCAAAATCTGTTTCACTTCAGACAAAGAAAAGTTTCATGTGTTAATGAAGAAGATGAAGACTTTGGTTCGGGCTGCTTCATTTCTTCACTCACTACAAAGGCATTGTTTAAATACAGTATAAGAAGTAATATTGCTGTGCATTTCTCAAAACCACAATGGAAAATTTATTGGAGAAAGCAAGAATTTATTGTTTGGTGGCACCAACTTAGGATTTAAAGAGATTTTTTAAAAAGCCTTTGGGGAGCAAGTTAGTATTTCTACCAAAGCAACCTCTTCCTTCTCTCAAACTATTCCGATGACAAAACTCTGAAGAGGAGTCTTGTTCATCACAACCCTCCCACAGGTAAGCTCTCATACAAATGATGGTTCTCTATTATCACTGTTTTTCACTATATTCCAGCACTACTATTGACAATTTTCACATTAAATGCCACCCACATTCTTCTGACAAACCACGTGTTACTTCTCTGGCAGAATTCTTGCCGAGGAAAGTACTCCACAGTCAGCACCATGGTAGGTAAGTTTCTAACTTCTCCCACCGGCTTCTGCCTCCAGCATACTGTTTCCACCTACAGGGTTCCTTTTTTCCCTTAATACAAAAAGGAAATTAGAAACTAAAGTTCTTCAACAAGAAATCCACCCAGAGCTCTTACTACCAGGCCATTTAACATATCCAATTCATAGCCCTGTGGCAGGCAACAGACAGCAGGGCAGCCACCACCATCTGCCTCCTGCAATTCTGCTGGCCAGCTTCTGCAGGGCAGTGTCCTTGGCCCTCCTGAGCATGACTTTCCATCACACCCAAGAAGTTCCCTACCAAGTCCCAGCCCAGGTTCAGTCACCCACAGCTGCCAGAGACAGCTCCTCAACTCAACCTGCTCAGGAACATCTTTTCTGTTGCAAAAGAAGCTGGGGGCATGTTAAAAGGAAAAGCAACTCCAGCCAAGAGGTTACCATAGTAAATGAAGATCAGAAAAAACAGGGTGGGGAAATTGGAGTCTGAGGTTCAAAACCAACAGCCACTCAACTTTACATTGGGAGAGGCAGTGTTGCTCTACAGTTGTATGAAGTTAAGCAACCAGTACTGAAAATCCCGCAAGTAAACATTTTCACCAGTTACTGGAGGCTTTTCAAAAAGAAAAAGTTAAAAAAATATTTTAAAAACCCAATAAGTTTTCAGATATATTTGCAGCTAGATATTGGTTGCAAATGTTGGTAAAAGCAGAACATGGCAGAACCAGTTTAAATATTTTTTTTAGAAGAAGCCAAAACTGCATACAGATGGCACTACACTTTTTCTTCCTCCCTTTTCAAGTGGTAGATATGCCTCTTTCTTGTTTTGTTATTGATTTAGAAAAAGCTAAAGATTAGGGGAAGCAACAGATTATGTTTAAATATAAAGACAGCGTCTGAAAAACAACAAAGCCTTAAGTTTCACAATGCTCTAAGAATAACATTGCCAACTTTTCTCCTCCTACCCTCTATTATTCCGCGTGAAATAATCACACATTGCATACGGTCATTAATCAAAAGCTTCTCAAAGCTTTTTCACAAACATCTAGTTAGGCCTTACAAAAGGAATAATAGTTTTCCATCTTTCCAAACAAAGAGGAATCACAGGCAGGGACCTGATCCAAGACAGCCCCATGTTTCAACCAGAACCTGTGTATCCGTTCCTCACTGCTATGCTGCCTGGTGCTCATTTGATTGCCCTTTCCAGTCTTCCTCATTCACTACATGCTTTTAAACATACATCTTAAACCTATTTAACAGATCAGTCTAACTGCAGAGAAAGTGTTCTCCAAATAAGCAGCAGGGTTTTCTTTGTATTAGGACCAAAACATATTGCACAAAGTATTCTAATTACATCTGAACAACAGTACTGCTAAAAACCTGTCTTAAACAAGCTGTTGAGCCCAGCAACGCACATTGAGATCTGCAGGAACTGAACATGCCATGAAGCTTCATGCCACTAGCTTCACTTAAAATTGAGATTTTAGCCACTTCCTTTCCTTGAAAGCCTACTACAATGAGAACACACCTGTATAACAGACCAACCCAGGCTCCATTTCAGCAATATTCTTAGGAGTATTTGGGACCTTTAAATGCCCCTTATAACCCAAACTGTTCTATGAACCATTCTACTATTAATCAATCAACACTACTTAAAATGAATAATTAGGAACATCAAACCCACCCCCTGCATGTGAAAACTGTAGGAGGCAAAGGTTAAATTTTGAAAACAAGACACTTTGCGGTCTTCCTCAGACATGCTATTGTCACCTCTGCATATAATGGAAGCAACCTTGGTTGTCATGTTGTGCCCTACAGAACAAGCATTTGATGGAGAACTTAAGGCAGAAAAGGAGAGGAAAAAAATCTAACCAAACCTCACTGTGCAAATCCAGGTCCCAGGTATACTGGCTTTGTACACCATCAGTTTAGCTGAACCTATAAATATCTCAAACCACTTGCTTACAGCCAAGGATGATATGAGAGAGACCTAAATTAGCAAGAACAAAATCAGCCAGGCAGGTTAGGCAAAGAGCCAAGCCAGCCTATCTTACAGAGACAGCACAGAGACAGCACTCACATAATCCATGCGGCTGAAATTGGGAAGATGGGGAGGGGGAACTGGGAAGAGGTGGTGGGATAAACACAGGACCTTTTTCAAAGACACTTCTGGTCTGTCTCTATGTGGTATTTTTCTCTGAGAATTAGAGAAGTCATACTGCAGTGGCATGCACCAACAGGTGTAGACTTCTTTCTCACCTGCACAGAGGTATAAAGCAAAGAATTATACGGTAACTCTAATGAAAGTATCCAGCATTTTAAACCACATCTTCCCTCCCACCTTCATAAAATTTTCTCAAGAGAGGCAGAAAGTAACCTCTAATAAAGCTTTGTATAGACAAACTCCTTTTCGCTATAATGTTTTATACTTTAAAAATAACCACATGCCTGAAAGTAATTTACCAGATATTAAACTTAAAATTAAAAGGCAACACCCTTTTCTTTATGGTGACCTGACAAAGAAGGTGAACAAATAAATAAAAACTTCAAAAAACGCATAATAAAATTTACAATGTTCATTACAGTACAGTTCAAGCTATTATTAAATAGCTAGCATTGCAGCTGAAGATGCAATATATCCTCAGAGTTTAGAAATGCTTAAACAAGCCAAAGCATCCAGTCCTTATTTCACTCCTCACTGCTCCTTATCTTTTCAGAGAGTGCTTTTCAGAGATTGCTTTTTTTCTTAGAGTCTCATAATTCTGTAGAAAATACATTTAATTATGACTGAGCAAAAGCAATCCTCTAGCCTCCAGATCCAAAACAGGCAGTAGTTTTGACAGCAAACTGTCTATTATAAATAGGGGGGGAAGCAACTGGAGCTCTTCCATACCAACAGAGTGGCCAGATGACCCTGGATATAGCCCTGTCCCACACCATTCAGAAGTCACTTCAGTGTTTTCAGCTCAGTGACAAAGTAAACCCAAGATCCTCCTAAACCGAGACACAAAACTATGAATTCCTAATGAAACAGTGCATTCAGCACCAGTGACAGAGCACATTTCATTGCCATTTTTTAGATAGAAAAAGAATACATCATGTTCACAAGGCAATTATGAGCATCTGCACCATGCTCACAGTAGCACTCACGTCTACGCTCTGGAAAGTTATTTTTAGCATATTCATTTAGAAATCAACCCTATCTTTCCTATTTAACAGCCCAATAGTGTGCTATTCTGTACCAACCACAAGATTTGGTTATCTAAGGGGCTGGACAAACAAACATCAGCAATTTACTTTAGAAAAAGTAATCTTAAGGGGTTTTTAAATGAATACGAACAGTAACAGAGCTAAGTCAAGTTCCACTTCACAATTACTCATTCCTATGAACATGTGCTGACATTTTTCAGCATATGGCCTTTTTTCTGAAGCAGAATCTCAAGTTAAATTTCACGTAAGTGACTTAAAATTGTTTCCCAGCACTCTTGCTTTACTCTTATCTCTAACAGACACAGGACTGTAAGATTTCCTGATAACCATCTACTTGGAAGCAAGCAATAAAGAAACTGACACAAATCCAGAGACATTCTGCCACTTTTACTTTCCAAATGAGCATACTTGATGCCTAGAAGAAGCTCTACTGAATAGCCTGGTTTATTTTTTTTTTCTAGAAGTACAAACAGGAAAGGAGGAGGATACACATCCAGAATTACCAGAACACTGTTGCACCCTAACCCTAACACAGTCACACAAAGCCCCTACACAAGAGTCTCCTTCTCTTAACAATACTCACATGTTGTGACTGTGTCTGCTTCATACCTTTCTTTCTGCAGCCAATGAGCACCCAATCTGAACATCCCTCAGTCTAGCACACTACTCATTTCAGAAACATTTGCTAATTTCACATTTACCACTGGTTTTAGTTGAGCTCTCATTTCAAAACATCTGTGATGAACAATCCAACAACTGGCTATCAAATCTTTTCATCATAAAAGTGTGAGAATATTAAATGCAATAGCAATCACAACATTGATGAGAAAGTATAGCAATCCACAGATATAAACAAATACAGGACATCCTTTCCATAAGGAAGCCCAGGAACAAACAAGTTACATAACGCATTTTATAAAAAACATCTAGTTAAGGTGCAATACAGTAATCTTTTATGAAGGTATAGCAAGCAAAATACCAAACAAGAAAATAATGAATTGAATACGCAGAAAATGCTGTGTACTTTTTGAAACCAATTGTGATTTAGATAGTCCCCTTATATGACATTTACTTGAATACATTCCCTCAAAAACATACTGTAACCAGCACAAGGTAATAGCTCTTTTGAGTTGATATGCTTTATCACTATTTAAAATTAAAAACTTATTTTTATTTTTTACTTTAATTGCACAAGCCCTGTCAGCCAATACAGCGTTTTCTTGTCTTGCAGATTTTTTATATTCAAAAAAAAAAAAAACCACACTGACCTATCATAATTCTCCGCTTTCTGAAAATATTGGTCAGATACAAAAAGGAAGTTGATGCAACAAAACTGTAGAAAATAGTTCAGATTGTTTTTATAAAGGATAAAAAGGAAGGAAGGAAGAGAGCGATTCAGAATTTGAAAGCTTTTTTTAAAAAGATTTCCGAACACAGTTGAGCTCATTAAGCTTTACATGGCTGATTATATTAAGATGTGCAAAAGCAAATTTCTGTGACACCATAAGCAGTAAAATACTGAAATTTCACAACTGCATTAGGACTACCCAGCACTGCACTGGTTGGCAGAAGATGCTCTGGTCTCAGCCACACAACCTCACTCCTCCCTTGTATCCACACTAGTATGTAGTAAGCAGCAAGTTGGATCACTTTGCTGCTCTGAGAGGCAAAAAATAAAAGTAGCTAAAAAAACCAAAGCCTGCTCAGACCCACAGCCTGGTGTGATTAACTGTCTATATGCCAATCTAACAATACTATTCCAAGGAAGGCAAGTATAACACTTCAGCAGAAAAAAAAATTATGTAGCAGCAGTGCAATTTTAGGTTGCCTCCTTGATAAAAGCCTCAACCTTATGGTGAGGCACAGGACCGGGACCCTGTTTTACCCTTGGCTGAAACCAAAACTACACAGAACATTCTCCAACTGCACGTGCTGTGGGAGCTGCCTTTTGAACATGATGTACACTTAGAGAATTTCAGGACTCAGTTCTGCAACCTGCTACACAGGGCAAAGCTCTCCTTCAATACAGGTTTTTAATTTTAGAACTCTTTGTGAAATTTTAGCTGAATTACTTTTTTGCTTGTGGTTTCAGAACAATGTGTTTCCACCACCAGGGAAATCAGTATCTGCGCTATAAAACTATGTAGTAGAAAATGGGATATTTAATGAAAACATTATATTCTCAGACGTTTCAAATCCCACTGCATTCATTAAATAACTTACATGATTTACCCTTCACCCCACCTTTTGTGCTCACAAACTTTAAGAGCCTTATACAACTACCACAAAACCTGGGTCGAGGAACATAGTGACTTTAGTACTATTCCCTCTTGAGGCAGCAAACCAAATACTGAATTGCAAAGCACCTAGTAACTCTAAAATTCTAGTTGAAGACAGGAGTCAAAGAACTTAAAAGAACTAGGTAATATTTACTTTCAATATTTAATGCTTACTCAGCACACTTAGTGAAATGTTTCATTTTGGTTTTTTTTTTTTTGAAAGATACCACCCACAATTCAAAATGCTTTGGAAAATATTATGGTGTCTAAATGTCAAAAAACACCCATCAAGCAACCGTTGGCTTTTATTTTTCACTATTTATATACTGAAGGACTAACTTTAACAGATTCAGCATTGTTGTTTTTTCCTTCCACTTTTTGTGGCTTAATCCTGGCATCAAAAAATTCCATCCAAAGGATGGCATTTGTGCCGCCAACCCACATACACTTTTTGGCAGGCTACAAAGAAGTCAGTGCTCCTCACAAAGCAGCTCTGTGCTACATGGGGACTGAAGCCAGTAAAATATTACGCCAAACTGAAGCCTAGTATATAAGGCGTACGCAAACATCAGAATCCATACTCTGAAAATTAACTTCTCTTGATGAGTAACAAAGTCTTTAGGCCTTGTAACTCAAAACAAATAACTTTAAAATGGTGTTTGTGTTACCCCACCCTATTTTTCACTGGAAAAAAACCCACTAAAGAACAGAGAAGATACAATAAACACTCACAGCAAGCATGAGCAAAAATAGACTGATGATTCCAATGCAAGATAGTTCTCTCTCACACGCCTTGAAGTAATTATTGGTTTCAAAGCTCTTTGTCTATACTTTGACATTGGAAACAGATGAGGAATTGTATCTTGAGCAGAAGGAAAGATCAGTTCATAAAAAGGATAAAAAGAACAGTACCGGAGATCTGTGCATTGAGTTTGTCCCTTATAGATGCATACAAAGTGATAAAAGTTTTACAGCTCATCTTTTGCAGAGCAACATCCTTCTGATAGGACCATTAGTAGCAGTGAATGAAAACATTTAACTAAACATGGTAAGAGACACACCATCTTCTATTCCAATTCCTCAAAAGCTGATTTCCTGAAATCCAGTATTTCCATGCAGCTGCAAGCCTAATTCATAGCTCAAGCTATTAGATGGACTTTGTTACTCAGATTTCTATAACCAGACACTTTTCAGGAACAAATGGACTTGTTTGATAAAATAGGTTCATTAACCAGGCATGACAGTAAACGTACAGTATGCAGCAACTCTTTTGTAGAGTATGAAGACGATAAGCACTCTGAAACATGCATATACACATATATAAAAATACATGGTTACGTATGCTTATAATAATACATATTATTACAATAATGTAGAAGCCAGTCTTGGTGGAATAATGTTTAGCACAGGAACTAAGTACTCAAGCTGTTCTGTATTGCTTCTTGTTTCTACCATTCTTCTAGGAACTGGGAGGGAAAAACATATTCTCTTTGATAATTACCTTCGTGGTTTAAACTTCGCACCTTATTTTTATGCACCTATATAAGGTAAATGAAGTTGGATCACACTATTCGGCTCTAAAAGATCTTCTACCCCTACTCTACACAGTAAAAATAGTTACCATGCAAAATATCGGACTGTGCCTCCACAAAGAGAAAGTGGGCAACTTATAAATGAGGGCAATAAATAGAAGCTCAGTGCACATGATCATGGCCACCGCAGTTGTATGATGCGATAAAAGTCTTCTGCTCCTTATCCATGTAGAACTGTCATCAACTCAAAACTTCCTTGTTTAAACATTTGTATATTTACATGAAATTATGCTGTGGAAACAAGTGAATTTCAAAGGTGGCAACACTCCCTTTCCCCCCCACTTCCCCCCCCACCCCCGATAAGCTTTCTGCTTTTGAATTATACTTCTTAAAAAATATCAATGAAAAGCCACTAACATATTTTGCAAAACACAAGGTAAGACATTCGTTTATAAGTGTACAATCAAAAGTCACTATAACAGATCATTCAGCTATTTCATACTTTAAAGATATGTTTGAAAATTGTCCCTCAGAAATAAGAAACACTTTTTGCGAAGAAAGTTTCAAATAAAAAGTTCACCTACCTTAGAAATGCAAACTCTGGAAAAAAAAAAAATGAAACAAGTCTAAAATTAGAATTCTTACTACCAGTACTGATCTCAATGTAATTTGTTATCAAGTATAACCAAAACTACAACAAATAATCTTTGGCAGGATAGCACTGTACATTAATTGGTCATAGCAACAAAGCTTTGCTTTTAAACCCTTCTGATAACGAAACCTTTCTAGAAATCTGAGAATACAATGCTACTTTTTCTTTATGTGTCAGTAAGGCTTAGTACAGTACACAGGTGAGACCCTGAAATATCAAACAGACCTGCTCCTGACTTTATCTTCACTGGCAGAGTCACGTATGCTAAGGAGGCTTTCAGTTTTACAATTTTTAGATACTTATTTTTTTCATTAGTGGACTACTTCAAATACGTTTTAGTCAAAATCACTATTTTCTGTTTTAGCAACTTCCCAATTTTAGAATCTTACAAGCTATCCCTAAAATTTTGTATGTTGGTTTAGAAGATTAAAATCCTACACTAAATCTTTCAACCTCAGTAGCCAACTGCAGCTTGCCAAGGGAAGTTCAGAAATAGAGCCCTTCATTAAATAAATACACTGTTCTGCACCAGGCAGCCCACAGAGATCCAACTCCAGTGCTAAACGCTATATAGTGTCAACTGCCACGACCGCATAGCTAGTGAGGCTCAACCTCATCTACAATTAAAATGTACATATATTATATTTGTTTTCTTGAATGTGTTAAGGATGTCTCAGATTCCTACAATTAATTTCAAGATATTTTTATTGCCAGATCCATTAACTAATGTCTTCCTCATCCACAAAAAACTTGCCAAAATTTCTTTACTGGCACACAAAACTCCAAGTGAGAAGAAAAGTCTTCTTGAATATAGTTTCAAAATTAGTTTTATTATAGCCTATTACACAGAGTAACATGGCATACTGAGATAATACTGCTTCTGTTTTTAAAACTCAGATTATCATAGAAGTGTAATGAGAATGTAATTACTTACATCACCTAATTACAACAAAAATATATTTAAGTTGTTCTTTTATCAGTGAAGAACCAGTATAAAAAATAATTAATACTATTTGTAATGTAGGTTAGTCATATCACACTCTCTACTTCCTCCCCCAACAATTAACAAGAAATAAATAGCAGGAAGTAGTATTATTCTTTATAGAACAGAGAAAGTAGGGTTTTTTCTGAATAAAATATGCATACATATGCAAATATATAAATATACATCAACGACAGTGGAGCTTTGTTCAAAATCTAGAAATAGCATGCAATTTCCTAAATTTCATATTCTCCTAGATTACCCAAAACTGCTCCATTTCTAGTAATAATGGCAGCCAGGTAATTTGGAGGGACCATTATTAACTTCCTGGCTGAAGTAGTTCCCAGATTAATTTCAGTTCCTTACAGTAGTCAATTCACAGGTTATCTTCAGCTCCTTAAGATCAGCTTGGAGTTTATGGTCAGCCTGCAGTCCACATGTCACCTCCCTGTACAGAAGTTGACATGACTAACAACAAGCATCAGCAGAGCAGGCCAGTAGCAATAAATAAAAGAACCCTATAAGCATCAATTTCAAAATAAAAAGCAGATACAAGAGTATTTCTTTGGGGAAATTTACCCGTAAAAGCTTTTAGGCAGGGTTTTGGAAATTTTTTGTTTTCCCCACCTTCATAATACTAAAATCTTCAAGTATTGTATGTAAATTTATCTTACCTGTAAACCATCTTATCTATGAAAGCCAAGGCAGATTCTTAGAACTGCTGCTGAACTACAGCAGAGTCCCAGGACCTACCTTGGTATGGAATATAGAAAGTAGTAAAGGACAAGCAGTAATCCAAAGCATAAAGCAGGTAAACTGAAGGCATTCAAGTGCACAGAACATGTCCAGTTCATTTCCCATCTTCCTCACACTTCAGATAAAACTGTATTTGATCACTGCACAGCAGTTATATGATCTGGTACATTTTTATGAAAAATGCCATTCTGTGTTTCAGTACTTGAGCTGCCACCAAAAGAAGTTTGACTGATTCCTTAAAGCAGCAGAAAAACTTAAATAAAAATGTATGCTTGCTGACCATCTGCAACAATGATTTAGGATATGTGAATTCATTTTAAGGTAGCAAGACTGTTGAAAGAAATTCCATGGGAACCTATAGAACAATGGAAAAAGCACTGTTATACTATAAAAGATTTCCTTAGTGTATTACTGAGCAATAATTGTTTTGAGGGCACACTTTGAGAGATCAACATACGCATTTTCTCCATCAGGCACTACTTTTAACTATAGAAGCACCCAGAAATAAAAGACTAGATGCTTTGGTAGAAAGCAATGCAGCCAGTGACCGCAAAATAAAGTCATTCTTAGGTAAAAGTAAAAGCATTACGTGTCCCCAGTATCCCCATGATTTCATGACCAAGAACAAGTCAAAAAAGGAGGATTTTCTCTTTGTGGATACCAACAAGAATCTTTGGAGGATTTGTTTGGTTTATCTTGCAGTCACATAATTATTTTTTGTGCAATACAAGAGAACAGACTTATCTCAGAAGCATCACAGAGCATCATTCTGTAACTGCAATTAATTTTCAAAAGCAAAATTAACTTACACAACCATTATCATCCATGAAACGCTAATTACATTAGGTTTGTGACTTCTCAGAACATCACTTGAGAATTAACATGTATCACCCGAGACACTAACAGAAACAACTTCACTCATGTACTACTTCACAAGCATATTTGACATTTTGCAACCCTAGAGGCCAGCCAATAATTTCCTTTTTCATGTTTTATATTAGTCTCATAGAAATACTTCTAAAGGCAAACAGACTAGAATTTTTCTAAGCATCTTCCTCTTGCTAAGTGAAATGCAACATGATGCCTCTCCGACAGCCCAAAAATCTATTGCAAGCTACTATTTCACATTACCATACTGGCTCTCAAAACACTCATACTAGGCACCTCTACAGTAGTACAGCTCTGACCAGCTACAGGGACTCAAGCCAGTTACTGGAACACTGGCAGGTCTAAAATGTGCCTGTATACTTGGAGGATATTGATTTACCCAGTCAGTGAGGGTGAGGAGGAAGGTTTGGGGAACACAGCACCCTGGGAGACTTCCCCACCACCTGAGCACAAGGAAGACACAAAGAGCTGCCTCAGTTGTATCACAGTCTACATACATGGTTAAACTTAATAGCAGCCACACATTTTATTCAACAGTTTAAAGTGTTCAAACAAAAGAACCTGTTAAGTAAAGCTGAGATTTAAAGTACGCATTCCTTTCAAAAACTTCATTAAATCAGCTTCTTATTACACAGCAACCACAAGGAACTGTTTACAGTATTAAAAATGCACCTTCATAAGAGCAAACAAGTCAGGGTGTGGTTGCCTCACAGCTGGCAGGGAACGTGCGTCTTTCAAATATTTCCAGTTCTACTGTGCGGCAGCCTGGGCAGTATAATGAAACAGAGGCAGCATAATGAAACAGGTTAAAACGCATTCAGAGTTATCTCATGCTATTGCCACAACTACAAGGTGTGTCTTTCGGCTCTGCTAGAGATATTTTTATTATTCATCTTACTTTGCTTGCCTATTCAAAGAAAAACATCATCATTTCATTACAATAATGTACATCGTAAAGCACCCTGGTTTCCAGAAAGAGTGGTCCAGCCATTTAAGACAGTTTTAGCATACAAAAACTATTCAGTGTGATATATCCAAAAAGCTCAAGAATATACACAGAAGTTAAAAAGAACAGCAAGATCTCTCACTGAAGGGTCTTAAAGAAACCAAGTTCTCATAGGTTGAAAGAACGACAAATTAGCTGGAAATTATAACCCATCAATAAATATGAAGTAGGAGATAAGCAGAAGCAATGAGATTTTTTTCAAATTATGACCAAAGGATAAAATAATAAATAAAATAAAAATAAAATAATAAATAAAATAAAATAATAAATAAAATAGGGAATAGGATGTTGCACTGATCACCTTCCTCAAGGATCTACACTTTGACCCATGCTCAGCAACATGAAGCAAACTGACAGATACAGAAACTTTTATAAGCTTTGCAAAGCTAAAATGTGTGAGATTCAGACTCAGAATTAGTCAGAAGAATCTTGTCTGAAAGATTCTGTGAATAGCTACAGAAGCTTTACACAGTGACAGGCTGATTGTGAAATCAAATCCATTGCCAACAAATTTAAAAGGAAGGGAAAAAATAACCTCAAGTGAATCTACATATTAACAGGCTTCACATTTGTTAAGCCTTCAGGAAGAAAAAAAACAACTGAAGTCACTATGGATAATTCACTGAAAATATCAGCTTTCCACTATCAAAAGGCAAGTGAAAAGAACTGGGATACTTTAGAAAGGAAAACAAAACAGAAATCACTGCTACATACAATCTACCATCACTGTTCTTGACTACTGTTTGTCACTCACATTGTTCAAAGATAATAGAGAGACTAGAGAAAAAGCGACAAACAATCAGATTTCATACTAACAAAAATTAGGGACAATTACAGCCTTGGAAGAACTAAAAAAGCAACAGTTAAAATCATGAACACAAGCAGGAAAAAGTTAACTATGGTATTCAAGGATTGGTGACATCTCAATAATCAGAATTTAACAAGAAATTTAAAAGCAACTTTCTTCTCCACAATATATAATTGTGACCACAGGACATCATCAAGATCAGGATTATAGTTTGAGTCAAGAAGTGAATTCATTGAGGATCAGGCGCTTATTAATATAACACCCCAAATCTGTCATCTGCAGCACTGGCAGTCCTGAAGCTAGCAGAAAACTAAAAATAACTGCTTGCAATACAACATTTCTTACATTTTTAACCTCATAGTAAGAATTTAAAAAACAGGGGAGAGGAGAGCTGTTATGAACAGTTTTAGCAGTATTTAAGTCTTAGATTTACCAGACCCCAAAACTGCCACAAGTAAAACACTTTCAAACGACAAGCATCTAAGCCACTCTCAGATCATCAAAAGAAGTGTAGTTCTCTCATTTTTCAGTACTTACAATATTCAGCATTTCCTGAATGTGATCAGGACTCTCCCCTATTAAAGTTTCCTGGCCACCATTTGGGGCAGAATAGAGGGTGGAATGTCACAAGGATCACAAATGAGTCACCTGAAACCACAGACTAGTAACCCAAGTTGAACAAGACGCTTCAATAAGGAAGCCCCTATAAAACCTGAAACAAATCCCACACATTATTGCATCATCAGAAGATTTGTATTAGGTTGAACTATGCATGTAATGAATTTTTTTTTTTAAATAAAGCCTGTGATACTGACAAGATCATGCACCGAATTCTTCAACTGCTCAAGGCTTGCATTCAATCCTTATAAACATCTGTTATTTGTAAAGCACATAATTTAAGATTATGCAATTGCATTATGGCTGCCCCAAAATATTATGTGCTGAAAACACCAAAGCACTTACAAACAAAGCTTGCCAAACAAGCATTCCATAAAAACCACAACTCAACCACTACTTGAACTAAACTTGTTCAAACTAGACTGAAATACAGACGTAAAGCATTATGTTCCTAGTAAATTGCAAAATAAAAGCCAG
Source organism: Lathamus discolor (assembly GCF_037157495.1). Classification (NCBI taxonomy): domain Eukaryota; kingdom Metazoa; phylum Chordata; class Aves; order Psittaciformes; family Psittacidae; genus Lathamus; species Lathamus discolor. The sequence goes on along the minus strand of NC_088889.1, from coordinate 17,707,023 downwards.
GAAAACAAAAATGACACACCTGTTAGAATGCACTCACAGAAGCAATCTGACACACACAAAGATGGTAGTGACACCCATGCTGTTGTAACACAGATTTGAAGAAGGAGAATAAAAGAAAAACAGAACAGCAAATTTCATTAAGGAACATATAGAAAATTCATAAATACCTCAGATTACTCATGAAGTTTAGGTGGGTTGATCCCCCACCTCCAAATTGCACTCACAAATTAAAAGAGTGATGCATTCCCAGCAAAGGGTGAAAAAGGGGAAAAAAAATGAAGGGAAAACCAAGGACTGTCACCTTTAGATTTCACAGTTTAAAACATAAGTAGATTATTCTCATCCAACAGCTGTGTATTGTGTAAAGAAAGAGACTTTGTCTTATCCCAGTTTCTAGTGTCCAAAATGACCCACAGCAGCCTCAGTTAACATCCTCACTGCAGAAGGATATAAAAACAAGAGAATTACAGAAAAATTGTGGCTGTGAATTCTCTCAGAATGAGACAGCAGCTGCACTATACCCCCAAAGTTGCGGTTTTTACAACCTATGTTTTTTGTTTTACAAATAAAAGTTATACCAACTTTCAGATTTTCAGATAAGCAATTTCCTTTTCCAGTTCTATATGCTGCTCATTAAGAGCATATTTACTAGCTTTGCTGGTCTTCAGAGAAGGCAACACAGAGACACCTAAAATCACCACATTATTTTTAGGATGTGGTCTGATGAGCAAATCTGCTGCTGCAGCTTCTTGCCTCTCTACTGCCTTCTCAATTGTGCAAGCATGTATGAGGCAGAGGACAAACTCAATGACTTGTACAGCAGTGACATACCCAGGAGGGAGGCCTAGAAGCAAAATCTAGCAGTAAAAAAGGCCAGTCATAATGCAGTTTCAGGTATAGATCTGACACACAGGTCACCCTAGCTCATCATATTACATTAAGTTGCAAGTCCCTTTCCTCAGCTGTCAGATTTGGGAGACATTTGTCAACATCAAAAGTACAGAGGAGAGTGAGCGAAATCCCAGCTTCCAAAACCTGCACTTTTAACACATTTCAGTCTTAGGTGCTTATGTGAGGTTAAACAAAACAAAACCAACCAACCAAACAAGAAAAACAAACAAGCCCCAACACAAATATATTTCATCTTAACCATGTATTGCTCCTTTGGAGACTCGCTAACATTCACAAGAAGAGGGCCGTTTGGTATGCAATAGATTAATAACAAGGGGTAACTCCGTATAGTTCAGCTTAAGTAGTGATTCCCTAAGAAGCTTGTAAATTCACAAAATAACCTATCAAAAATGGCCCAAACTGCAATTAAAGACAAAGTATAAATGATTTAGGGAAGAATAACTGAACTCATTTGTGCTGAAGAGTCTAAGTACTCCTCAAAACAAAGCACTAAGGAAAACGTTATTAACATTTTCAGTAATTTTCTAATCTGCAAGGAGCAAAGAGGACCTAAACTATTGTTAGCTTATCTGTAACAGCAGCGAGTAGGTTTAAATGACCTTCACTCTTCCCTCAGCTGTCCTTGTTTTAGGAAACAGGATAAAGATCCACCTGCACACAGGCAAATTACTTTCCCCCTGCTCCATCATGTCAAGCACAGAAACTCTTCATGTTTAAAAAGAAAAATTAAGCTAAATCCATGTTCGCACTGCACTGCAGGAATTACATTTTATTTGATACAAATAAAAGCTTCAAAGTGTAAAGTCACTATACTAAGTCAATTCTGCCACAGGATTATCCTTCCTGTCCATCAAGAACTCTCTAAGTTCCCTTTTTAAAAAGCCATTCTGCTTTTGAGTCCATTAACAACATAGAACTCCCAAGAACAAAAGGTCAGAAGCTGTTACAATGAATCACCTATAGCTATGAAGCTAAAGAAGTCAAGAGAAATAACACAGAAAAATCCAGTGCAGTTTAACTATACACTGTCAGATAGATCTTCAGAAGAAACAAGAGGCTTCATTCTCAGCCTTCTTCTGTTTAAGCTTTTTCACAATGTGAGCTTTCTACTGCTTGCCAAAAAAATTATCAGGCAAAACTTTAATATCTGACAATAAAAAAAAGCTTTTCAAATTCAAATGACATGCATTTTAGAGTGTATCAAACCCAGAACAACTCCCTGAAGTTACTCCTGAGTCATGACACCCATATACTAATGCCAGTTCTAAAAAAATGCTCTACTTCCCCCAGTTTCATAGCCAACACAGCACTTTGAAATGTAAGAACAAAGTGAAGTAAACAGACACCAAACAATTCACCTTTCCCTCAAACTTGGCATTCTGCCACCGTGTACCTGTACTGTGTAAAACATTTCATGTCTGCCAGTATCATTTTCAGTTTTAAGTACTCAGAACGATGATATTTTGTCTTACACTAGGAGAGGAAGACTGAATGTGACTGCTGTCTTCACCCTTCATAACTGCCTTTGTTCTTTCCATTTATGTAGCAGGAAGCAGCATATTCTGTATTACAGTAGCCAAATACCCACAAGGGTAAGGTTTATGCAAGATAAGTGAATTCTTACCCTGCTCATCAATTCCTTTAGAGAGCTGCAGGTTCACAAAATTCTTCAGATTTTCATTCCTGTCAGAGTTAATATCTGGTCAAGTCCAAAGAATGGTTTTCACCTAAAATACATCAAAATTTCAAGATGTGATCTTATGGAAACAGCATCATGACACACACAGACATACATAAAAAAAATAAAAATCCCTTTTTCCTCCAAAGTATGTACTTTAAACTTGTTCATTTGTAAAAGGCTTATCAAGAAAAATTTTATTCATATCTGGAACCATATAAGCAATTGACCAATCCACACAGGGAACTGAAACTGAATTAGAGTACATGGCAAGTTCAATTATGGATGCACCATATGCTTCAATAGTCCTTCAGTTATACAAAAGGAAATCAATTTGTGCAATTTGTTCAAAACAAAAAAATAGTCCCTTTTGGCAAGATCACCCTTCACCTGAGCCACCGGTTTCAACTTGCGCTGCTGAAATATCACCCAGTCACATCCCACAGTAGTAACAGCAACAAGCACTGGAGTAACTCAGCCCTAAACCAGCTAGCTCTGCTACAGGAACAGATACATTAAGATGGCAAGAGAACTTGCCAGATCCGTATGTTTGTTAGCAGAAATAACGCATGGTTTTGTGCTTGGTGGTGGGTGGTTTTCCCCCCTTTCCTCTGATACTTAATGGGACCTTTAGTAAGGTCTGCCAGCAGTGGTACAGCAGTAGCCTTAGATGAACAGACCTACGTCAAGTTTTGTAACTCAATTTCCCTTTTATACATGACCTGAACCTGCAAATCAAATTCTAAAAATGAAACATTTATGTGCCTGCAAATGTATATAGCCAAGAAACTTCTTACATGCAACTTAACTGACAATCATGATCGCAATGAAGTACAAAAAACTGCAAGCATTAATAACATTTGTTATTAGCTTCAATTTAAAAACATGGAAATGTTATTATACCTGGAGCACATGTGCCAATATTAGATTTTACTTCTGCTTTACTGCAAGGTAGCATTAAGGCATACCTTTCAGGAGATGCAGTGATCAGTAGCCACACTATAAAGCAGTATGCCAAATCAGTAGCATTTTTTCTTGGAAAAGGCTACAAACCGAAAGGCAACCTGGTACAGGTCTGGAGTTCAACAGCAGCAGACCCCTCCTGCCCATTAATTTCCTCTCCTCTACCAGTGGCCATTAGTCAATGGTTCAGTTAATGACTGTTTGATCCACTTGCTTAGTATGGATGCAATTATACAAAGAGGAACTTAGCTTTTAAAACCAGCCTGCATTTTATCCACCAAAATGCATAAAAACAGATTAATGAAGCTAGTACTCGGTATCATATATTTTCCCACTAGTGAAAATAGAAACAATTGTCAAGAAAGGATAAAACTCATTAACTGAAGCAATCTTGCACAACTTCTCAAAAGCATCAGCCTAAATAAAAATTCATCAGCAATGCTGACTACCTGCCCACAAAACCTTACATTGCATTTGCAGAAAAATACTAGTGCCCCGCTAGTACCTTCTGCTCCTCAGCACTGGAAGAATTCTATTTGCTCAAGCAATTTTTGATCAGTCTGAAAGTCACAAGCAACTAAGAACACAAATTTATGATCAAGTGTAAGAAACTGTAAACAGGGTCATCCCTTACAGTTTCATGCATCATGGACAGTGAAAGCACTCAGCTTAAACCAGGCTGATGCATTACCTTCGGCGAGAGGCATATCACAGCCTGGGATATGCCTCTCTAGGCACTCCACGGTTAAGAGCACCGTACACGTCATCAGTGAGACACTGAACCTTCTACAAGCAAATGGGCACAGGAAGAGCAGCACTACCACTCTGTACAATTGTCAAGGAAGGCTTTTTACCAGGAATTTCTCCACTTTTCTGCCAGCTTTTTGAGAGGGAGGGTGGTGTTACATGGTTTTTGAGGCTTTTTCTGAGGGTGTGGAGATAAGCTAAAATCATTTACATTTGCTAGAATTTTTCCTTTGAATTTGCCAGTTGGGAAGCTAGAGACTAATTCTTTAGTCTCCTACAGAAACAGGACATTCACCTTTCCTACAGTTGTTTTAAAGCTAGTTTAGTTTCCATAATTAAATCTGCATCTGGTATATACTAAAACACAAATACAGACAGTGAGATCTCCAGATTCAACATTCTTAGCAAAAACAAAAGTGAGCCAACTTAATGCACCTATTCCAGCCAAGGTGTATCTTACATGTTTGCCTGGTATACCACTGTCCTAGAAAACAGTTTTAGACTAAACCCCACATACATGCAAGCCTCCCTCTCTAACTAAAGACTGGCTTAGGCTCCAAGTCAAATATTCCTAGCCATTCTAACATTCTGGTACTAAGAACATCCGGCAGCAAAAATAAAGTTCAATAATGCACTTAGTTGCAAAGAAAGAAAACTTAATTCAGGTTTACCATGCTGCAATTTTCTTCACTTTATCTGTCCTACAAGCAATTCCACCTAGACAGCAGTTCACACAAAGTAAACTCAAGTCTGAAGTAATGAGAGTTTTATGTCCCTTCCTCCTAATTGTATCTTCCAATTCCTCATCCTCAAAGCACAAATACCATTTGTATTTCAAGATATCCAGGAAACCAGGCAGATCTTCACTCAAAAACAAAAACATTTCCACAGCTTCCCATATAAGATACCTCTATTTTGTATAAATTAAGGCAGAGACATCCAACTCTAAAATGCAGCCTTGTTTTCTCCTGAAATGTTCATGAATTACACGTATAAACTAAGAAGTAGGTTGCTACAAGTTTAATGAGTTTTAGTTGACTCACGTCTACTATAAATATTATTTCAACAGTAAGGATAGAAATCTGAGCAACAAAAGCGAAATCCATCAAAAAGAAGCAGAAAGTACCACTGTTAGCTATACTCATACTCAGCTGACAAGCCTTTTCACTTTCAGTGTCATTTTAAGAAGCTCCTGAACAGTGAAGTTTCTATAAGAAATGCATTTAATTGTTCCCAACTTGAAAGAGTTTGTAACCATGAACCCTTCAGGTGAGCAAAGGGTGGGGAGAAGTCAATTTTCACCTGCATCCAACATAAAAGGAAACAAAGGTTAAAAAAAAGCAGACATGCACTACTCTCACGGTTTAAAGACATGGCCTGGACAAGGCTTTGGCTACAGTTTTAACACAGACCAGCCTCTCATGGACAGTGCACACTTGTACAAGTTGTTTTAAAAGAAGAAATTATTATTTAGAAAGACCACTCTTGTCCCTACAGAAAACGAGTTGCAGGTGCCTTACAAAAACAAGTTTGTCCTGTACAGATGGTAAAAAAAAATAAACAAACCTTCCTCATTGGAATAAAATACGCTCCAAGAGGTAGAAAACTGGAGTTAAACTGAAAATCCACATGACAACCCACGTAATTTCACAGCAGATTAAAAGAATCAATGAAACAATCCAAGAAGCATGAAGCCATTCAGAGAGGCACTGTTTACACTTTTATCTCATCTATGTCCACTGATCAAATTAACAGAAAAAAAAGAAACATTGGCAAGACAGCAAGAGAGGCTCAATTAGACATAATTACTCCTGATAAATCTTTTCCCATGAGGTGAAAAGCAAGACAGCTGTGACAAGCCCAGGCTGCAAGCTGATTTGTCCTTACATCCTGAAACACTACATGGTATCTTGCAAACGAAGCAAGTGATTCAACCTGCCAACAGCCCATGGCACAAGCGCGGCAGATACCAAAAATAATGTTGTGCAGGTCCCAAGAGGATTTTAGCTCAAGCTAGTCTTTGGCAAAAATCAAAGTGAAGAACATTACCATAAGAGCAATCCAAAACTAAGCCAAGGGTCTGAATGGATGACCTCAACTTTGCACCAAAACAGATCCATCACAGCTAGCTTCTGCTCTGGCAGCACCACCCAGCCTGCTGGATGCCACAAGCTATATGGGTAAAAGATACTGCAAGGGCAGAGTGTCTTTTTCCAGTAGTTACATGAAAGACTGATCCATGCTTGACAATAATATACTCACCGTCTCCTCCCTGTTCCCCACCACCATTTTTGTTCCCCTAATCCGTGTTTCTGAGAATGTCCACTTTCCCATTTCTTCCATAAAGATTTATTCTGGTATGACTTTTACAGACTTTTAACTATCATGCATTGAAATATAGTGCAATGCACATCCCTGCATGCAGATCAAACAATCAGTAATTTATAAATTGAAAGTAGGCCTTAAGAATAAAGAAGGCAGAAAACTACTTTTCTTCCACTCAAAAAAAACAGACAACCGCAATGGTTTGCTTGATGCCTGATGTCAAGAAAAACAATGTAAACCAATATAACATGCCACACAAGGCAAAATACATCAGTAGAGTAACTAAAATGATGTGTGACTACCCAGTTCAATTTAGATAGAAAAAAGTTTTAGAGAGTGAGAAATATATTGATTACATCTGAGGCTGTGGGAAACAAGTCTGGCTACAAATCAGACAAGCTAGACAATGTAAATAAGCCTTTCTGGAAAGAGTGATATGGTAAAAGAAAAATTATTCACAGGTTCCTCACAAGTCAAAGAATAAAAACAGGCATTTCTGAAAATGCACTATCTCAAGCTGTAGTAAAGATTAAGTTAACAATATTTACCCTGCAGTGCTTGGCAGTGCTCTGTCTAAATCTGGTAAGTGACATTCCACATGCTGAATAAGTGTGCCCGGTTTCGGACTGCTCAGTGTAAGAAAGATGGACTGAAGCAAGTTCAGCAGAGAGATCACCAAAGGGATTAGCAGGCTGAAGTACATAAGGAACAAGGACAGGCTGAGACACTTAGGTCTATTACTCTGGAGAACACCTGGGGGATCACTTTCCTTTCTGTACCTACCTAGGGAGATTATAGCACAGACCAAGCTAAACCCACTGTGATTTTACACCTCCACTTTACACTGGCCAAGCTTTCAGCAGGGCAGGTTGGACCGGAGGCCCCTGTTTTAGCCTAAATCACTCACAGGTCTTGAGACTACCTATCAAAGTTTTCATCTCAATTTTCACGGCTGCATCCTGATTATTCAAGTTATTGATTCTCTCTGGATTACTCAAGTTATTGATTCTCTCTGGATTACTCAAGTTATTGATTCTCTCTGGAGACACTCAAAACCCATCTGGACACCTTCCTGTGTGACCTGCTCTAGGTGGCCCTGACTTGGCAGGGGGTTGGACTACATCTCCAGAGCTCCCTTCTAACCCTAATCATACTGTGTGATTCTGGGAATTACTGCAGCACAGTAGAGAGAGCTACAAAACACTGGCCTTGAAAACCTCACTCATTCCACACTAAAACCACCTGTGCATCATATTTGATACAAAACAATGTCACCTAAAAGTACGTTGTACAAATCACTGTAAAGCCAAGCTATGCTTTAGCTACCATTAGAAGTGCGGTAAATAGAACAATGAACAGCAAGGCACACAAAATAAGAGTTTTCCTGAAGAAATACAGTTCAGACTATGGTACCAACATTTTCTGCAGGTACAGAGATGAAGCTGTGAACTGTCTTCTATGCATTTTTCCCCCATTTTCATATGAAAAAAAATGCTACATTTCCAGAAAGAAAAACAGACGTCTAGCAGACGGGTTCACATGTATGGATCAAACTAAATGCAAGATTCAGTCTAAAGCACGCATTTGTCCGCCTTCCACAGAAAGAATGAACACTTTGGTGAATACCTGCAAAAAGGCTATGTCACCTGCTTCTACAGGCTAGCAAGACACTAATGACATGGATGATATTTAAAAGCTTTCAAAAAGTGTAACACATTAGATAAATGTTGTATCAGACAAGCAGATCAAAAAAGTGATTTTGTTATTCTGTTCCTTATCTAATGGACAGATCCAACAAGCAGCTCCAGCTTGCAGTTGCTATGTAGCTCACAAACAGAAAAATAATAAACATCAAACAATGAAACACAATTTCTGAATAGCACCCTGGAGAATCATTTCCCTTGACTCCTGACAGGCACTGTGCTGAAGCAGTGCTCAGAAATACAACCGCAGCACATAAAACATCAGAAACATCCTGTAAACATAGAAAAAAAGAATACTTTAATGGCAACTGAACACTGAAACAGGTCAGAGAGACTTGTTTACAGAGTTTCCATCTTCAGAGATGTTCAGAACTCAACTGGACAAAGTCCTGCTCTAGCTGACCCTGCTTTGAGCAGCAGGGTTGGACTAGAGGATCTCCAAGGTTCCACATGTGCAGAGTCAGTGAAGCCTCCGTAAATCCAGGGAGGTCTGTATACACACATCCACAGAAACTAAGCTATACTTTCATAGCATTTTGAGTGTTTTGTTTGATGCCTCTACCATATCATAAACTTAAGTTACTGAAATCCAATAACCAAGCCAAGGAAACACTCCTCAGCTCAGGGAAGATGTGAACACAAGACAACTCCTGTTTCACCACACATGAAAAAGAAGAAACACTAAGAGAATTCTCTCTCCCTCTTTCTAAACATTGCTGATAAAGGCCACTATTGGGGAAAAAAAAAAAAAAACAAACCAAAAAAAACCCGCACTTAATCACAAGCCTATGAAAGTGTTCTACCCTTCCCCAAAGGAAGGTCAAAAGACTTTAAAGATCCCAAGAGAAGGCCAATTCATGCATTGAAACACAAATGACAGCTCATAAAAGAATGAGGTCAATTACTGAGAACTCCGAATATGTAAATGCCTTCAGAAGGAGCCCCAATTTCCAAGCCCTGTCTAATAAAACAGATCCAAATAGAACATTTATGATCTCATTAAAATCTCTTCCTCTAATGGCACTTTTTTTTTTATAAGCATTCTCCAAATAAAGATTTGTGGGTTTGTATCTATCACAGAATCACAGAATAATTAGGGATGGAACGGACCTTAAGATCATCTAGTTCCAACCCCCCTGCCATGGGCAGGGACACCTCACACTAAACCATGTCACCCAAGACTCTGTCCAACCTGGCCTTGAACACCACATGGAATGAAGCATTCACAAATTTTTGGGCAACCCTTTCTAGTGTTTCATCAGCCTAACAGCAAAGAACTTTCTTATATCTAAAGTTCCCCTGTTTAAGTCTGAACCCATTACCCCTTGTCCTGTCACTACAGCCCCTAATGAATACTCCATTCCCAGCATCCCTATAGGCCCCCCTCAGATACTGGAAGGCTGCTATTAGGTCCCCACGCAGCCTTCTCTTCTCCAGGCTGAACAGCCCCAACTTTCTCAGCCTATCTTCATACGGGAGGTGCTCCAGTCACCTGATCATCCTCGTGGCCCTCCTCTGGACTTGTTCCAACAGTTCCATGTCCTTTTTATGTTGAGGACACCAGAACTGCACACAATACTTCCAAGGGGCAGGAAAGAGGGGAGGTGGGGAAGTGAGCTGCTGTGTGGTTCAGAGTTAGCAGCTGGGCTTAAACAACAACAGTGTGCCTTAGCATGCCTTCCAGGAGAATGTGCTCCAAGATTTTGCCAAGCACAGATGTGAGACTGAGTCATCTGTAGTTCCCTGGGTCTTCTATTTTCCCTTTCTTGAAAATGGGGGTTATATTTTCCTTTTTTCCAGTTGTTGGGAACTTCACCTGACTGCCATGGTTTTTCAAATATGATGGCCAGTGGCTTAGCAACTTCATTTGCCAGCTCCTTCAGGACCTGTGGATGGGTTTCATCAGGTCCCATGGACTTGTGCACACACATCAAAAAGACTAAAAACAATACAAGAATCTGCTTCAATAGGACTGAATTATTTTTTCCCTTTTACAAAACTAGAAATAGGCTTTGGTTCTGACATAACATTAAGAATGGATGGTGAACAAAATGAAGATAAATGTAACAAAGATTAGTGTGTACCACATCTGACAGCATCCTTCCATAACCTTAGACAGTTGTGATTGTAGAATGCATGCAAAGTTCAACCCTTTTTTTTTAATCATTCAAGCACCGAATAAGAACAGTGTTTTAAGTTATTTGCTACTTACAAATAAATTTTAAAAGTAAACCTCCTCAAACACTGGTAAATTGTCAGGAAGATGCAGAAGATGAAACACTGGTTTTACAACCATTAACATCAAATCTCTGCACTACCACATCATGCAAATCAAACTTATCAGACTTAGGCGCACGATCAAGTTTTTTCAAGTGTACCAGAACACGAGACCAAACTGCTATAAGCGGCAGGAAAATGCATAATATCTACTCCAGTATAAAATTATAGCAGTCTAAAATACTGTTTAATGCAAGTAAGTCATGCTCTTACCTGGTATACATTTTATTTTTGCTTTAATTGAAGCAAATAATATCTATACAGAACAAGTGGTAACTTCAAATCTCTCTCTCATATTTGACATGTAAGAACACACACTCCAACTGAAGTTTCTAGCATGTGATGCTGTTCATCACACAGCTTCTGTGGCAATTAAAACCAGCTCTTGCCACTGCTGGAACTCAATTTCACCCACCCAGCGATTCACTCACTCACAGGCATGAGTAAGGGGCTAGAACAAAAGCCACTGAATTCAAAATACCTAGGAGGTCAGGGAGAAAGAAGCATTCGAGAAAAGCAGACAGGTAGGCTCACGGAGAACATAACCACCCAATCTAGCTTCCACAGAAAACCAAAAACTTTGAGGGCAGCCTTGACTCAAACCTATTACCAGAAATCTAGGATACTGCTATACTGCAATCTCAGCAGTGACTGTAACACAGCACTGACGCTCAAGTTAGGTCTAAGCTGAAGAACGTCATCCATGCATTTTCTAGCAGATGGAAACTAAAGCAGAAGAACTGGAAGCGACGATGTGAGGCACACTAACTGACTCTCACAGGGCACGATGTCAGCAGAGACAGCCAGGCAGTACTTCGTGTGTAACTTCTAAACACAATTCTTCCTGAATGCTACTTGAGAGCGCACACCAGATACTCACCCAGATTTAAAGGAATATCTTAGAATACACTTTAATTGCCTTAGACCTAACAATTTCTACATGTTTGCTTTACTTACTTTGTGTGCTATTATTCTTTCACAATTTTATAGACTACCTCATTTTCTATTGCTACAGGCCAAGATGTGCAAGAGTTCACCAAGATAGGCATGTCTAGCAGGCAATTAAAATCCAAAACAATCTATTCCAGTATTACTTTAATTCGTAGCATACCAGCTATTATGCTGGCACCACTGATCTTCTGACCTTTGAGCTAAAACTGCTGGACTAACACCAGAGTCAGAAATTAAACAGCCACATTAGCACAACACTGTTCCCAAGCTCGGGAAGCTCCACTGAGAAGGAAGACAAGTCAGCTCATATGCAATACTGCCAACAGCTACTGCCATTAAATGCTATCTGCCTGCAAGCTACAAACAAGCATAATGTTGCATTGTGCCATGTAGGTCCTGTGAGCTAAAGCTATAATAATAAAAAAGCAAGAGGACAAGTTTGAGCACAGATCTGTAACTCATGATTTTGTTCAAGTCTGCTAACAGACATTGATGTACAGGAGATCCCACAAGGCTAGGTTCTGCTCCCAGTAAATAGCAGGGTTTGAGCTGTGCAAAGCCACTCTTTGGAGCAGAAAGTAGACTGCAGACAAGTGCAGACATACACTAGATTCCTCAGAACTGGCTCAAGAGTCTCCAGCAGAGCTTTACAGCTACTTATGAATAAATTCATCCATAGCAAGATGAAATCTAAAGCCCAAGGCAGCTTCTGCTCAGAACACTGCTACAGATTTCTCATTTGTGTGTTAAAACAACTTGCCCAAGGGCATTTGCATTTCCTTACTCCACAAAGTCAATGAGGTAATGAATGAATATGAGGCACTGATATTACAGTAACATCACATCAAAATACAATCTCATTAGTAGCCATAAATAAGTGAAGTCAAGTACACTCAATGTAGAGCAGCACAATTACCACAAAACTAGGCTGCACGACATTAGCTATGTACATAATTCCATATTCTGCCTAAAATGTCAGATTAGTGCTCTAGCCCTTTCCAGTCCATGAAAGTACAGACAAGTATAAACACCTGTGTCAGCACTCTGATTATCCTGCTTGATTCACTTCCAATATTTTGTTGGTTTAGGGGTTTGTTTGGGTTTGTTTTTTTTTTAATCAAGTCAGGTAGTATTGTCTAAACTGGAAGCATAAGCAAATCAAACATCATCCCAAAAGCAATTCTTTCTGTCACCAGTAAAAACAACTTACAGAACCTTCCCCACATATACCCCTTACTTCCCCAGCACCCTTTCAGATGCAGAAAATAAGCAGAACAGGTCATACTAACTTTACCAGAAGCAACAACCAATTCCTCTCGTAGCTACGAGATAAGGACAGCTGGTTTTTGTTCACAAGGCACCAAGAATAGTACTCTCAAAGCTGTACACTGCTATTAAAATTGTCCCTTCTCCCTGCAGCCAGGTCTCTGACCATCTACAGTCTCAGAGAAAGGAGGTGGCTGAGACCAGGTGATCAGCTCCTAAAGGGGATAGCTACAGTTCAAGGGGCATGCTGTAAGCCCTTCTTAATTACCTTTTGTCTGGAAAAGAGTCAAGCAACTTCTCAGTACAACTATTCAATGAGATAATAACAGTTTAATTTCACAAGTAGTTTTATTAATACTGCATATGTTCATCTTGATGACATTCAGCACTAATTAACATAGCTAAAAACTGAACAGCAGTGGCACTTCAATACTATCCTAAGTCTTAGGTTCCAAATTTTGATCACAGGGATAATATAACACATTGCCTTGCAACACAGGGTGCCATTATTCAAGTGACTAACCTACCTGAAGTTTCCATACATCTCAAGAGCTTTTGGCACCTCAGATAAGTACTAAAGTGATAACAAACAAGGGTTACAGCAAACAAGACAGCTACCTCTATTAATATTTTTAAGGCAGAAACTCAATACAAGAACAACAGTCACTCAGCACTAGCCCAAGACTTGAAAACAAAAAAAACACCACCTTCAGACAGGCAATCTTTCTACCTGACAAAATTGCTTTGTACCTCCAACATGGAAAGGTTTTCATACTTCTTTTATCAGCAAAAAGAAAATAGTGTAATGCAGAAACCAACCACTATTTAAGGGTATTTTGCATTATACTATGCATGCAATTACTTCATTTTCAAAAGTCGTTTAATGTCAGCATTTAATACTACTTTACCTGCAAGCACACAACACCCACATACTGTCGCACAGCCAAGTTTTTATTGCCACCTATAAAATGTTACTGAAATAGAGAAGTACTGTTCAAGTCCTTTCCTTTCCCCATGTAAAAAAGTGAATATGAAGGACCACACGATCAGGCATACTGTCTAAGATACATTCTCATGCATCTTACCCCTTACAAGTAATAAAGTACTAAATTTGTAGCCAAGTTTCAAGTAATAATGAATCCTACCCACGTTTTCTGTCAACACCTGGGAAAAAAAGGTAGTCATTCTGGAGGAAAGCTGGATTCAAATTTAAGAAATTAGTCACAATATTAAGCATTTAGCTTCACCTTTACAGACTTGTGCTGATTCTTCTCCCACCTCCCTTCAAATATGTCTTCAATTCTTCTTTCACTTGTAAGGCTAGAGAATCAGAGATTTTTGGACTGTTCCTTTCTAAACTGTAACACTCAGAAAAGAGAGGAGGAAACAGATGGTGATTCACTTCTTCATACAGTTTCACCAACAAGATTTAAACAAAAATGAAAAGATTACTTTTTCAGTGCTTACCAACCAAGCAGTACCAGTTATGGTCATTCTGGATGCTTTAATGCCATGCCAAAGGGAAGCTCATTGTTCTGCCAAAAGTCTTTTAGTCCGCCACATTAGAAAAACTGACAGCTCTAAGGCAAGCAACACTACAATCATTTACAATTCCTCCTCATCTGAACCCAACTTTTTCTAGCTAGTCAATGACCTAACAATTCTTATGGTTATTACCCTCTCCAGCTTCCTTAATGTTCACAACACTACCTTCTAATATGTTCAAAAGAAAAAGTGATCAAAGTGCTACTTTATTCAAAACCTGTCCACTAGCTCTCCATTTCACCAATTATTTCAAGTTTGACCCTTGTTAATTTTAATCGCTTCTTTAAATTACATGTAACTGAAAGATGAAATGAGGATTTTATCTTCAAATTCCTTCTTCAACAACTCCTTAATTTTTCTCCTTTTAATCAGTTTGTGAGGCCTGTTTTACTCAGCTCCAAGTCACTTAATCTCTTCAAGATTCTCAAGAGTTCTCAAGAACTGAAGAAACCCATCACCTAAAGTTAGACTCCATCATATTTGGGAACATTTGGCACTTGCGTTAAATAGCTTTGGGTTTTGTTCTTTCTAAACAAAATGCAGGCTTACAAAAAAGGAGCAGCAAAAGGCTCTCCCCTCCACCAGCACTTCAGATGTTCTCTATCTCTGAGCATCTTGCACTTTTACAAGAGGCAATGTTTACCTTGCATGTGATTATTTTTCATGTGGCCAGCTCTGTACAACTGCTAAGCTGTTCTCAAATTGACTGTGCCCGCCTCCCCAATTTTCAGAAGAGATGCATTATATCTCTGAGTTAAAGAACATATTCACAACATGTGCACTCTTGCCCTCGGCATGCATAAAGTTGCTGGCAGTTTGAGGTATGTCATTACACTTACGGTCCAAGAACGAAAACATACTTAAACTATGCAAGAATAGAAAACCTCAATTCAGCTGCTCAGGTAAGCACTGACTTACATACTAAAAAACTGAGTTTTAATGATGCCAGCAATCAGCAGATAATGATTAACTGGTAAAATAACAGTGATGAGAACCATTCATAACATTTAATTACCGCATATCATCATACCTTTGTTTTACTGGAGATGTGCTTTAAATTACCAACAAATTTGAAAGTCTTTACTGCATCAGCACTACATATACAAGTGATTACATCTGAAATACTGCACACTGTTGCATGTTCACACCCAATTCTAATACTGTTTGGAGACAGAGTAACCTCTTGTGTGCTCAAATGTTATGTAGCACATTAATTAACCTTGATTATTTTCTGGATGAAAATAAAAGTACAATAGCACAGGATTAAAAAAAAAGTTCCTGACAATTTTAATGCAAGATAAAAACCCCTCGTAGCTCTGGAGATCATCTGGCTTTGCCTAGATAAGAAGGTAACTGCATAATAAGGTAAGAATTAACTTACAGCTCCCAAATTATGCCACAGAGCTTATCCCACAGTTTGAATAGCACAGTGGAAGTGTCTGTGGTAGGCAGTACTCCAGAGTACCATGACCATTCATCTCACTGTACAGACATGACCTAAAAACCCACACAACCTCAAATCCCTAACAGGCCTTTTCAGTTTCAAATAAATGGCATGTTTTAAGAGTATGTTAGCATTTTTCATTTGTTTATATTAACAAAGGCATCTTAGCAAGATTCGCCTACCATTTCTCTGTATGACAATGCAATGAACAACACTAGATTTGGGACATCATAGGAATTTCCAAGTTATGTCAAGTACAAGTGAGTAACTACCCTGCAAGATGCTGCAGAAGTCAACATGAAGATTTAAGAAAACACACAACTGACTTTGTCAACACTGCCTTCTTCAAAGACTGCACAAGGGCAAAAGAAGAGAAAGAGTAAAGGAAACTGTCTAAGGAAAGGACAAACTATGCAAATAGCTTTTACATAAGTATCTCTCCTTCCCTCACTCCCAAGTGTTTGCTTTAGCAGAAGCTGGGGGAAAGCATCAGGTTTCACTCTTTATTCTGACTGTTGTATAATCAATACAGTGCAGTCTATTGAACTATTTTACTCTGATTCATGCAACAAGCTGTTAAATACAGCAAAGTACAAGATCTGTGTCAGTATCATGTCACTCATAAAGATATATTTATTTTCAAGGCATGAGAATGTTAAACCAGAACTATCTTTCGCACAATTATGCGGTCCTTCTGCAGGGACTGGAAGCATAAAAACCCAATTTCAGCCCTTCTGATCTGAAAAGAAAAGAAGCAGTGGAAATCTCAGCCACATTGAGGAGAAGCAGGGAAGGCCTTCTAAGATCATTTTCCTTTTTTTAATGATTGGTAATTCACAAAGTGAAGACAGAAATCTCTTCCACAAAAACAAAACTAAGATATCTTTAAATAGTTCAGAGACAAGAAGGCTTTTGTGTAACAGTAACACATTTAAGCCTGCAGCTTGAGTTTCATCACCCATTGTCTTTTGTTTTTTAAAAAGCAAAGTCATGCTACAGTCCAGAAATGAGGAGGAGTTAAATTTTTGCCACAGTTTCTTCAGAGGGCAAATCTGTGCTCTGGCCCTCACAAAATAAAAACATTCAAGATGTGTACATTTCCTCTTACATAGGCCTCTTGGGGGAAAATAAATAAATACACCTCCCCCTTTCTTGCATGCCCACAGATAAAGGAAATAAGAGTTTCCTGTTGCAGGTTTGCAACCTGAGAGCCAGCATTAGGAAGCTGTGAAATTGACACCACTGCTAGTGCTGCTACCAGAGTATCCAAGAAAAAGACATCAAATGGACTGGATACCCAGTAAAACTTTCACATTAGTTGAAATATATATTATATATTATAACAAAATAAATATATACACACATATATATGTATGTTTAAACTGTATCTGCACCAGTATTCAAGCAGTAGTGCCCTTCGAGAAGGCCCTTCAGCTATTACTAAGTAGCAGTCAGCAGAGCCCAAAGTGATGTAACCCAGGAGTCCAATCTCCTGCTCCAAGCAGGGCTGACTATCACATTGCATCAAGTTGCTCATGGCTTTGTCCTGTCAAGCTTTAGAAGTCTTCAAAGATGGAAATTCACCAGTCACTCTAGGGTGGTCCGTTCAATGCTTAACCACCCTGAGAATGATTTATTTTACTTTTTATAGTTGTTTTGGTGTGTATAAACTGGATTTCTCCTAAAGGAAACCAAGGAAAAAAAATTCCTTCCCAAGAAGTTCACCAAATGTGGTCCAACCCTGCATGGTCATAAAACCACATCTGTGTTGGGGACATCCGATTTAGGGGACCAGACTAAATTTCGCCTAAAGTAAAGTCACTGAAATACTAACAGCGTCGCTCTGGAAGACTTCACTGCCCCCATCTTCAGCCAAAGACCCTCTTCTACTCTGCCAAATTATTTGCTATTGTTAAGACCAAGTGACAAAGCCACACACAGAGGTAATAATTTTGAAATTAGATGAAGGAAAGAAGCATTCTTTGAAACAAAAAGAACAGGGGGGGAAAAAAAGTTACAAACCAGAAAATTATAATCTCTCCTCCAAAACACCAGTCATCATGGAACTGCACCAAATACTTCATATGAAGGTGTGAAGTACAGTTAGGATTTTGAGTGAGTGTGGACTAAGACCAGTATCTTCTTCAGACCAAAAGAAACAGGCAATAATGAAAATACAACTTCAATCATTTAAAAAAAAAGTCCCAAGAACAATGTAAATGTGTCCTTGGGGCTATGAAATATTTGGTCAAACCCACAAGAGTATGTATTTTAAAATGTTTAACTCTTTAAAAGAGTTGTCTGCCACCCACAAGAAAACCTAAGATACCCATCAGAGCTGCTGACGTGAACAGCTGGCATACAGAAAGTTCTGCTACCACAGCAGTTGTTCTAGAGATATTATCGGCCAGCATTAAAAAATGTTCACTATTAATCCTATTTCACATCACATCAGCATACAATAAGCCTGCCATTTCAATTCAAAGGTCAGAAGACAATGGATTTAGCTGATGGTGCCTTAACATGCATTGTGACTCGAGAAATGCAGAGAGCAGAGCCATGCTACAAAACCAGCTCTTGGTACTCCTGGAACCCCATCGTCCACCACACAGAGGCAGCCAGCAAAGCAGGATGCCGAGCAAAGGAAGATGGTAGGCAATTTCTCCCACCCAGAAAAGCAAGCATTAAAATCTACAAGTTAATACCAGCCAAATATATTAAACATAACTAAGTCTCCCAAGCAAACTCAACAGGTAACTTTTCTCTAAGTTAGGCTCAGCTTCCAAGAAGTGCTTTCCAGCAGCCTGGAATGAGAGCCTGTTTTCTCCTGATGTCAGCTAGTTGAGGTTTCTAATCCACTATGTCATCATCAGTTGGGAAAAATCAAGATATATTTCAGGGTTAACTTGAAATCCTTTCACTGAGATAAAACCCCAGGTTGATGCACAAGTTCAACATTAGCATGTTTCTCTCATAGCTGCAGTAAAAACCAGTCTATCTAAGGTCTAAATGAGTATCCTAAGGTTAAAAAATTATTACCTCAAAAGGTAAACAAACACAAATTGAAATAACCACCACCAAGAGGATTCTGAACACTGAAACAAACCATATGGAACCATGACGAACAACCCAGCTTTAGAACAACTGCATGCCAGTAGTTTATATAAACTTTGACAACTTCCAAAATAAAACTTGGGTCTTCAAAAGGCACTTCGCTAATCCTTAACACCTGAAGAAGTGTTCTCCACTTTCTACAGAGCCCAAGATCAAAGGCAAAAGAGTATTAAAACATCAATAAAAATTTCAAAGTGCCTCTCAGGCCTAAGCATAGACCACTTTTCCCAGTAACAACTTTTCCTTATGCATTATCTTTATAAATAACCCACATTCAGGAAAGTCGTTCTATACAGCCATGCACCTTTTAGAAACTTGATCTCTCTCAAAAACTGACATCCGCCCACTCTGCAGGCAACATGAGCTACTGCTATTGTACTCCAGCATCCAACACATCGAAGATTAAGTAGGATGAAGAGGAGAAACCACGACTGATTTTGATCCTACTAATTAAACACAGGCCTGCAAGAGAGGATCCACTTACACAGTCAGACCTTTGAAACAGCACTGACAAATACTCAGCAATCATACAATTCACCAGCTATCAAGATTATGAGAAGTATTATGTCGCCACATTTAAATTAAGTGCTCTTTAAAACATGCTTCCATAAAGAAAACAAAGACTTGCAAATGCTTAGTCTCACTTAACACTTACCATAAAAGACATGTGGCAGAATCTAAATCAAACAGCCTACCCATCAAACTGGTGCTATAGAATTCAAAATTAAAGAGGCTGAGACAATTACATAATTTAGCTTTACATATTCAAAGATAGACATCTAAAACCATTCTATCTGCTGATTCATGTTCAAAAGCACAGTTAAACAACCAAGCTTTTCTAGTGCCTCTGCAACTCCTAAAGGGTTTCCCCGAAGTTCAGAGGGCAAAACTACTACCAAAGCTAACACCGAAACTGCTATAGACTGTGAGTCCTGCACTGCCAGCTGCATAAGGACTGAAAAACACAATTAGTCAAAACCACAAAATTATTACCACTCAGCCTCACCAATGCCCATCATCTACAGGTTTAAGGCTGTGTCTTTAGTTAACCACTGCTGGCAAGGTTCCACTCCCAGAAAACATTGATTACCTTTCATTAAATAGAGAGTATCTCACCTCTCATAAATCCTTAAAATCCCACTCTATAAACCTCCAGCTTGAGAATCCTCACTCCAATGTTAAACTGAACTCAGTGAAATATAAAGCTTAAAGTATTTAAAAGTTGCTATTTAGAGGGATGTACTTGATTTCAAGAAACTGAAGTGACATCTCCCTGGAAACATGAAACACTGAACAATGTGACATTTTTATCCCCTCGCAGAAAGACAGTTAATATATTATTAATTTTATATGCCAAATCAACAAAAGTCTCACCTAGCAGATTTTAAAATATATGCATTTACACTGATAAAAGAACTGCACTTATTGCTATATTTCTGTCATAACAAGAACTTAAATGGGTTTCAGAATAAACTCATAAAAATCTAAGATGGATAATGAAGTAAACAAAGATATAAAAAGGTGTTATAATAAGATACTAAAACATAATTAAATCATGCTTTGACTTTTTAAATATTTAAATTAAGAAGCTGCCGAGGAAAAAAAGGAATATACCAGAAGCCAAGAAGGCCAAGGAAACAGATCAAGACTGTTTGCCAACTAACCAACACATGGGGTCAACAAGAATAAATTTAAACCTCTGAAAATGTCAGCATTAGGGAAATCAAGTTGTACAACTGAAATTCTGATGAAGGCAGAAGCTCTGCTTCTTCATTCCAGTAGGGCATTCAGGATTTCTAACCAGCAGCAGCAAGAACTCAATAGCTTGCAGCAAACCCCTTGCTGAAGGGATTAAACTACTGATAAGGAGAAAACAGTTCCTTTTTTCTTCTCTATAGTGCACATATTACAGGACAAAACAGATCAAGGAACAGAAAAGAAATTCAGCTGGGCCTCAGCCCTTTCTCTTAGAAGCCCACCTCTCATCTCTCCAATGTATATACAAAATTATCCACCTTAACTGGAAGAACATGACCTTTGTAAAATCCAAAGTAACTAGCAGGAATATTCTATATTCTTAAAATTAAGTTTCAATCTCCTATCTTAGAAATAAAAAAATGTGTTAAGTGTGTGTTAATTTTAGCAGAATTCATAATTCTTAGACATTTTAAAGGATGTATTTGAGACATTTACAAAACAGATGACAAAAAGCTACGTAAGAACAAAACATTCTTGAGGCAGCAACAGAATGCTTATAAGCATGATAAAAAAAAAATCCCCTTGAAAACCAGGGAGGGTGGGAAGGCCACATTTGGACATGGTTTTTAAAAAAAACAGCTAGACAAAAGTTAATCTGAAACTTTAAAATTATGTATCTGATAAACATGAGAGAGAGAAAATGCTCCTCAAGCCAGGACCAATTACACACAAGTAAAAATTACAATCGTGAGTGAAATCACAATCATATATTATACAAAAAAAAGGTTGTGAATTACATGACCCCATATTAAGGTTTTTTTCCGACCACAGCTCCTCCCTTTCGCAGCTCTGTGTCAGTGCCTACCTCTACACCTGCTTGCCTCTTTAATCAAGCAACCTTTCACAGCCCTACCATAGTCAGAGTTGACATCCCATTTTGCTTCTGACTTCATGATCTAAGAGGTTCTACAAACCACAACTGAAAGCTAAGTATGCGTATCCCAAGCAGCAATGTTAACACTAAGCATTTTATTAGCATCAGTAGTACCTTCTTAATACACTGTTGAGCAACTAAGCGCACATCCTTTAATCTACTAGCCATAAACAAACACTGTTAAAATACGGGGAAGAAAACCTTCTGTCCCAAGCTAACAATCAATGAAAAGAAGACAGTATTTACAGTGAAAACAAACAAACATGAAACTTCTTAGATTTGCTTAAGCAGAACATAAATTTTTCATAACTAAAAAAAGATAAATCTGAAGTTCCCACATCATTTCTGGATTAATAACTGGTATGGCATCGGATGGCCTAAGGCATAAAAGCCTTAACAGTGAAACACAACTTGGAGATCTCTCTCTGCAATTACAACTACCACAAACATCTACCTTCGTATTTCCACCTGTTTCTCCCACCCCTCCAGCTGAAGGGGAGCAGAGGCCAGCCAAGCAAAACCTTCCAAATAAATAACGACCAAACTCCCCACCAGAGAAAACACAGATGTTTATTATACAGTTAGTACTTGCAGTAACAACACACAAAATATGGTGTAGGGGGGAAGACTCTTTTCCCTTACACAAAGCTGGTTTATGTCTTAAAGGAATCTAATACTTAATTCGCATAGAAAACAAAAAAAGAAAATCTACAATCGAAACTCCAAAAGGACTGCTTTCTAAAGAAAACACAAATCTTCATGATTCATCCATACGGACCTGAAAGCTAATGAAATGTGACACCTCTACTCTGAAAACAAATTTGCATTGTGTTATCAACTCAGGGTCCCTGCTCACAGATGCACTTCATTCAGCACACAGCAGTGGGTTCATTAAAGCGGCATCACTAACACGTTTAGAAGCGATCTTGCAAGCAAAAATCTTTAAAAGCGATTTTGTAATATTATCCAAAAGCCACCTATGTATTCTTCTTTGGGTAAAAACGTGCCTCCTCCAAATAAAACATACACATATTGTGGCCAAGGTTATACAAGGAGATCTTCCTTAACCTGAGCAATTCCCATTTCATACCACTGCTTCACCAGACACGAACGGGTGAATGCCTCATTAAACGAGCCAAAGCTGCATCACACTTACTCAGTGCAAATAGAGTTATTTTTAAATATAGCATGAGGACATTAACATCAAGACTTCATACAATGTAAAACGGGGGAAGAGCAAACAAACTCCTCGTTGGAAGGTTATCCCTCTTCTCACCCACCTTTCCTTGCTTCCCCATCTCCTCTTCCTCCCTGTAAGATCCAGTTTAAGGCATTCCACTTTTCTAGGCTCCCAGTGAAGAATCAAATACCATCCGCAAACATTTTGTTCCTCCACCCCCTCCCTCATGAGCTGATGAGCAGGCAGCGCATCCCCACCGGCAATGAATTACCTAACTGTTACCATGACCGAGTCCCCAGCACCGCCTCGGAACAAAACCAGCACAGCTCCCCCTCGCCGGCTATCAGAAGTGAAGGACGAGGCACCGAAGTGCAACTCGCAGCAACACACAAGTTACGCGCCGAGCCCCGAGCCGCCGCCACCGCTGCTCCCGACCCCGCAGGGAGCGCGTCCCCCGCCGCAGGGCAGCGGCCGCCCCCGCGGGGCTGGGCGGCAGGGAAGAGCCGCGAACAGAGCGGAGCGGCGCACGGAGCGGACCGCCGCCACTCACCGCCGCCTCCGGCCGCCCGCCCGCGCTCCCGCCGGGGCACCGGCCGCGATGCTCCCGCTCGGGGCTGCCTTCCCTAGAGAAAGGGGCACCAAGCCGGAAAAAATACCCGGCTCGGCTCTCCCGCGGCGGGACCCGCGCCCGGCCCGCCCCCGGCCACTGAGGGGCCGCCCCGGGCAACAGCTCTGCGGGCTCCGGGCGCCCCCCGCCCGAAGGGGCTGCGAGTCAGCTTCGCCCGGGCCACCAGCCCTCGCCAGCCCCGGAGCCGGGCAGCGCCAGGGCCGGGGTCCGCTCCCCACACACCCCCCTCGGTCAGCGGCACGACGGCTCCCCGCGCCCGGCTCCGCGGCAGCGCGCCGGCAGGAGGAGGACGGCGCACAGCCTGCCCGGCTCGGCGCTCCCGCTCGCAACTCACCCAACAAAGTTGCGGCGGCGGCGGCAGCCCGCAGCTCCGCTCCCCGCGCCGGGCTGCGCTGCGCTGCGCTGGGCTGGGCTGTACTGCACGCCCCGCTCCCCGCCCGCGCCCGGGATGAGCTCACCCCGCCGCCCGCTCCGCTTCAATCCGCTCCGCCCCGCCCCAGCTCTCGCGAGAGGGGCTGCCCCGCCGCCCGCGCTCTGGCGGCCCCGCGCGCGTTCCTATAGCAACGGCCAAGCGCCGGGCCTAGCGGGAGGCAGAGGCCTGCGCCGAGCCCGGCCGGCTCCAGCCGCCCTCCGCGCCGGGAGCAGCCCGCCCGCCGGCCCCGCGGGGAGCGGGTTTGGAGGAGGGGGGCTGGGCGCTGAGGCGGTCAGGCGGATGCGCTGGGGGGCGCGGCTGCCCCCGGGGGGCGGCGGAGTTAAGCCCAGGGAACCGCCTCGTGGTCCGTGGCCAGCGGCGGGGTATGTGGCCAAGGTCACGCCTAGCAGCGACCTGTGTGTGTGGGGTCGGTAACTAGACTCTGTGGGGCATGCCCTGTACACTTTAGTTTTGCCTCTCTCAGAACTTTCTGTCTTAATTGCTTTTATATATATATATATATATATATATATATAAAAATCTTTTAATTTATTTTGATCATTACATTGCATTCCAGCCTCCTGGGGACCTGAAGGGAGAAGGTCACTTTAGCTACTGACACACAGGCAAAACCTTCCGGTACTATGCAGAAAGTAGATATTGAGCTCTTTTACTGTCTGCCAAATCAGATTCAGTTCTCTTGCCTAGATATCCACTGCAGGTAACAAATCAATGACATGCAAAAAAAAAGTATGAGCATACATCAGTATCACCCATTGTTCTGCAGGAACACTGCTCTGATTTCAAATGGCCAGCCTTTTGAACAAGGTCAGCAGTGGGTAACCCATTCTGGGTACTCTCTTTGCTGTCACTATCGTCCTTGGCTTGAGAGAACATTAATAATCTTAATTAAACAAATGTAAGTGAAGCTATCCCTGAGCTGTCTCTGAAATTAGGACACTCCAGAAAACATCTCTGATTTGGGCTGGCGACATTCCAGCAGTGTGGTGATAGCTGGAGCAACCGCGCTGTGGTGAGCAGCTGATCCGCCGCACAGATGTTAGTTTCACCCTCCTTCACTTCCCTGGAATGGACAGCAAAGACCCAACAAGACTTTCATGTGGATCCAAATGGCTTGCCATCTTCTGAAGGCGTTCCTAATGGATCTTTAGTACTGATGTTCAGATACCTCAGTGTTTGGTACCGTGAAAATACCTGGGTGGATTTCCAAAGAGCAATCACTCTCTTACGGGTTCCTCAGCTTGAGGTCATGACTCCTGCAGGTGTTGCAGGGCAACAAAACCACTCCCTATCTTCTTGCTAAGGAGAAGCAATGTTCTGGGTGGGTGAAGAACTGGTCTCTGTGCTACTCTGCCATGAAAAAAAAAAAAATAAAAAGAGACTGGCAATCCAGAAAGACAAATATGAACATTTTCTATATTTAAATACATTTATATCACCAACCTGAAAAGCTTTTTGTATTTTACATATAAAAGTTTTTGGGGTCAGTTCTATCCTATATCCTAAAAAGGAAAAGGTGCTGGATGTGACTGCAGCATTAGGAACCGTGGGGTGCAATTACCAGATTTGTTTTCCTCAGAAGAACTCAAGATAGTGAGGCTGTGGCTTGCAAGCTCTTTAATGAGGTTAATGAGGCTAGCGCATTCCCAAACTATTTCTACGATCTTCCTTCACACAGTGATGCTGTGTCAGATCATAAGATGAGGGAGATACTCGGACACACAGGGAGGGAGAAGCATCTGACACCACTAGCCCAGCCTATGTGCTATCTGAGGTGAGGCTGCAGTGGAGGCACACACCCTCTTGGCCACAGTCCAGTGCAGAAGCTGGTTCCTGCTCCAGGGCCCCTGCCATCTCTGCCTGAATCCAGGTCTAAGAGGTCAACATCTGGTAGCAGGGGCTGCCAGCATGAGGCATGGACACGCTGCTGTTCTCGCCATGTTCTCCTTTGGTGTCTAGAGCTGTAGTTAGGGGGGCAGCAGTGCTCAGGTGCAGTGCTTGTTCTCAGAGGTCCCTGGGTATCCAGAACTCGTTTATTTTCTTTATATTGAAGCACAAACAGTTTTGTGCATTTATAATTAAGCAATAATAAACTAGGTTTGGTGAGGAGGAGAATTCAGAGTTTACCTCCTGCATATATAAGGAAGTTGCCAGAATAGCTGATGTAGAATAACAGGAATAAGAGGGCTTTTATTACAAAATAATTACCTTGCCTCAATAATGCACAATTTATTCCAGAACAAAAGGACTCTCTTTGGTAGAGTGCTTGCGCACTGGCCTCTGCTTGACTAGTTGTTACAAATGGAGGATGCACAGTTGGCATTTCAGTCAGTTTCCCTGTGTAGACAGGCCCCAAGAACCCCAACATTTTCTGAATGCCAGCCCTTCTGCCACTGATTTGCTGTGTTACCGTAGGCAAGTCACTTCGGTTGTGTTTTAATGTTCTCATTTGAACAGAAAGGGAAAATGATACCGTTATTTACCTCAGAGGAGTGAGGTGAGAGTAAATTAATTAACATTTCTGTTGCTCTCTAAAGGTTTGCCTTTATGAAAGGGTAAGTAGTAGCACTGTTTCTGATTAAGGCTGGCCAAAGCTACTGGAAGCACAGGGAAAATTTGGCTAAGAATCTAAACCACCCTGAAACAGAGTGCATAATTTATTCATTGTTCAACAATGAACATCTGAAAGTTTGTATACAGCACACCCTTCCAAGAAGCATTACAATTTGGATATACAATGTGCCAGAAAAATAGATTAAGTAATTCACATAGAGATGGTGTACTAGAGCCCAAGATCAGTGAGTTTCAGGATATGAAAAAAGTCCATATTCTCATCTGTGGTCTCTGGAAGTCAGTATACATGGGGAAGATTTTAGGGTCTGTCCTGGTTTTGGCTGGGATAGAGTTGTACTTAGTTACCAGCAGGATTTAAACCACAACAGAGTCTTACAGTATTTCCTAGCATCATTGGCTTGGGGGGTTTAGAAGTCTTTAGGTCTTTAATATGGATTATTCCAGTGATCCAGTTTATAGCACATAAACAGTTACACTGCCATAAAAAGAAAAACAAAACAGTTTTGGTTTAGGGCACCTGGAGCAGGAATAAGAGGCACCTTCTTCAGCCAGCTTTGGCTGAAAGGCAGTGTCTTATGAACCATAACTTCTGTGTTCCTTTTTTTTCACTCACCTTCTCTGACAAAAAGTAGCTCTAAACACTCTCTGACTTCACCAGTTACAAGTCTGTGCACTTGTATGGTCATGTTTGAACTCTTTAAGGGACTTCACAGGACTTCAAAACAACCCTCTGCATCTTACCAGAACTCACCCAGAAGTAAACTGTTCCATTTAAGTGGGATGGGTAATTACTAATTGTTGAAGTCATTAAAACTCAAGATGAGAAATACACATTAGTTGGAAGTGGGGAAAATGAATTTTTTAATAGATGTAAAGAAATGTTTCTGCCTTCAGTATATTTAACATAGTAGAAATAGTGAAGAATTTGTCTCAAAAGGAAGGAAGGATGCAGGAGCATTTGCAACAAAGCAACATAGAAGAAAGTGAGCCTTAAGACTGGTGCAAAGGGATTGTCAAGTAGGAAGTGCAAAATGAAACGATCAGTGTCAAGTCTGACAGGCCAGAATTGTGACCTCTCAGTTGTACCTGGGCTCAGAGGCACCCGTCCATGCTTCACTTTACTCCTGCCAAGCCTGTCTGTCCTGCTTTGTAGTCAGTAGGCTCTTTCTCATAATTTGCAAGGATCCGCATTATTCTTTTGCATTTCAATGGACTGCCAAACCACTGGAACAGAGAAGAGAGGCCCAGAAACTGTACTAATGGGAAATGCTTAGTACTTAGACAGCTATATAATCCTTAGAAAAGAAATTGTGAAACACAGAACATGTCTCAAGTCTGCATTTATAGAGGCACCAATACCCATAGACATTAACTTTATGAATTAAGAAGGCTTTTCAATTGTAAAGGCAGAGGTTATTAGCTTTGTTTAATGTAAAAAACAAAACAAAAACTAAACAGCCAAAACACGTTTTATTTGGATGCACATCAGAATACTTAAGAATATTATTTTGGTGTTAGGTTTGTTTCTAATTCAGTGCCTGGAACAAGAACTAGTTCAGGATTATGGATCAACGTAGTCATAGTACTACAGGCTTAGGAGAAAGTGCAAGAAGGTAATTCAAAAGGAGCATTTGTGGAGAGAGGGTTCTTCTGTTTCAAGTTTTCAAGTGACGTAATACAATGCTACTCATCAAATCATACTATTCAAGTATTTAAAAACAATATAAGCAGAATTCCAAAGTTCTTTTGTAGACCGTAGTTAACACAAAACTCCCCTCCCATGATTAAAAGATGAGGGGTGAAAAGCCAAACAAAAGTAATAAATTCCAAATATCATCTGCTTATACTTTTATTTTAGATTTCTTGGGTACACACCCTCTACAACATAAATTGCAGTTACATGATTACACAACTTTCTCCACAGTTTCTCAGAAGCCTGGAACAGCTCCATACTTTCCTTTCTGCAGACTGTTCTCCACTAGCTCTGAAGACAGGCAGATGTGTTGCCAACTAGGCTGATGTAGTGTTCATCAGAACAGAATGTTTCACAAACAGCAACACATGCATTTCTACATCTTTCTTGTAAGGTGATATTATTATCTCCGTTTTACAGATCAAAGAATCATAAAGCACCAGGTTGGAAGGGGCCTCAAGGATCATTTGGGCCAACATTTCTAGGCAAGCATGACCTAGACTAGATGTCCCAGCACCCTGTCCAGCTGAATCTTAAACGTGTCCAATGCTGGAAAATCCATCACTTTTGTGGGGACATTATTGCATCGCCTGATTGTTCTCATTATGGAAAATTTTCCTTTTGTGTCCAGATGGAATCTTCTCAGGGGTAATTTGTGCCCATTATCTCTCATCTTTTCCATGTGACTCCTTGTGAAAACGGACTCTCTGTCTTCTTCATAGCAGCCCTATAAACACTAGAACAAGAAAATGGTGATAAGGTCTCCCCTGAGCCGCCTTTTCTCAGTGCTGAACAGACCTAGCTCTCTAAGCCTCTCACATGGCAGGCTTCCAAGTCCTTTGATCATCCTTGCGGCCCTTCTCTGAATCCTGTCCAGCCTGTCCACATCTTTTGTATAGCAGGGACCAAAAGTGAACGCTGTAATAAAGTGCTGAGTAGAGTGGTATATTGACTCTATCTCTGCTGGTGATGACCTTGATGATGTAACCCAGCATCCTGTTGGCTCTCTTTGCCACAGTTGCACACTGTTCACTCATATCAGGCTTGTTGTCCATCAGGGCCCCAGGTCCCTTTTCACAGAGCTGCTCCCCATCCAAGTAGATCCTACTCTGTGCTGCACTCTTGGATTGTGTTTTCACAGGTGAAAGACTTTACACTTGTCCTTGTTAAACTCTGTAAGGTTCTTGTTAGCCCGGTCTTTCAGCCTATCCAGGTCTTCCTGCAGGGTGGCTCTCCCTTCCAAAATACCCACTTCCCCACTCAGCGTCATTTGGTGTCACTGGCAAAGTTCATCAGGGTACATTTGAACCCAGATTATTTATGAAGATATTGAACAGCATTGGGTCCAATATTGATCACAAATGACAGGTCACAGCTAGAGAAGGAGCAATTTACCTCCACCTTCTGGGTGTAGTGGTCAACCAGTTCCCTACCCAGCACACAGACTGCATGTCAAGACCATAACACAGTGTTATGGTTGAACAGCTAGCGATCTGTTATCTAACAGATGTTAGCTAAAACATCTAGCACTCGCTTTTCCAATACAGCTAGCAAAGGACAACTCTTCTTTTCAAATAAGCACATCTCCCCAGAAATTCACTTGTAAATGCTTCTGCGGATCAAACCCCAGGTACCCTGTGGCTTATCCGGACAGATACACAGGCACTGCTAATGGAAGATCTGTCTGCTACGTACCCTGCTTCTCCCTCCTGGCTGCCTATTCCTGCCCCAATATGTGTGCTGCACAGATGTTCGAGTGACTCTACAGCCAACTGACTCAAAGGACTGCTCCAGCTAGAAACTAACCCAGGAGGAAAAATACAGCTATCTTTCAGCCACATAAACTTCCTGATGTAGTTTAGAGTGTGACCTCGTAAATGCTTGTCTTGGTCCCAGAGAGAACGTGATACAGGAACAGAAGCAGACAGGCAGGAAGGCAGGTAGGTAGGATTCCTTTGCTCAATGGTATTGTCAGCTTACTGTGGATAGAAGTGATTGTTGAACTTTAGCATGAGGAACACAAACACATTAGTTTTGTTCAAGGACTATGCTTAAAAAGACACAGAAGCCGGAATAGAGTGTGGTAGCGATAGAAAGGACACAGTTTCAATATAGCTACCCTTTTACCCTGAGACTCCTGATCTCTGCCCAAGTCTTCCTTTCTTAACCACCTGTTCCCTTTGAGTCTTCCTTCCCTGTGCTTCTCTGGGACTGCTCCTCACTGACAGGATTCACACATGGTGTTCAAACATAATATCTAAATTGGCATTCCTCTTCGTAGCTTCCCTGAGCAGCTTATGTTAGAGAATGAGGTCCATTTTATTCTGCAAATTAGTGTACTGTTTAAGACAAGTCAGCTGGAAGGAGGAAATGTGTTTTGGTTATTGCTCCAAGGGTTGTCTCTACCTTTTATGAAGAACGCGTTCTGGAACATATTCAGAAACAGTCCAAAGACAGTGTCTCAGGACTAACTTTTATGCTTTTTCTCTGGCACCAGAAATCCTGTTTTCCTTTCTAGGAAATGGCAAAATTTCAGCAGAAGTCATTGATAACATTCTCACCAAGGACAGCTAACAGCAGCCTGTTTACGGCATGTAATTGGGAAGTGGGAAATGTAGCTGGAGATTCTTCAGGTCCAGAGAAAAATGTAACTCAAGTGCCACAGATTCAGGGAAAGTTTTGTCCACACAGAAGAGAGCAGCACCCCTTCTGCTGGTAACATCTTAAAATGAGAGAGTGCACTCTTTTACTTGTAATTAGCATTTATCTTCAGTAAAGAATTCCAGGCTCTGAAGACTAAGGAATGGAGATATCTCATAGTCTTATCTTGGACTACTTGCGGTAGACTCGTTTTAAAAGAGAGGAAAACAAAACTTAAACTGGAATGATTAATTCTGAAAAAAAATATAAAAAACCTTTGGATAAATTTCATTTTTGTATGTCTGTAACTGAAAGTGACTATTTTCTAAACTATGTTGTACACACTTAGCCTGAAATATGGTTTTCTAGCTCTCAGTTTTCTGAGCAAAATATAAAATGACACAGTTATTAACCTTTGGGAAACCTCTCCTACACACAACAGAATTAAATTCTACAGAAAACTGAATAACATTGGGATAAATTCCAAATGACTTACCTCTCATTTGTTTGATGGGTAGTTGGGCTAGCTAGTGCTTTTTGCAGAGCTGCCAATCACTGGGAGTTTTGGGTTATATACTGAGAACTGTCTTAGAATCAGAAATTGCAGTCATAGGTTTAAATTATTTCATGGCTTAAACTATCATGGAAGAAACAATTACTTTGCAGAGAAAGAGATGGTACTGTTATCAAGAAGAGTAATGTGGTATCAGTGGCTTCAACTTTCCATCAGAACAAGATGCTTCTTCTAATATGCCATTTAAATATATATTATCTATTTGGAAATCTCTTCTGTCTGAGGATTTCTGTACTGATGTTGAAACTTACACTCAGATCACCATAATAGATAGAGAGGGGGAAATTGTTATATCAGTTTGTTTATTCTGCATTTGGCAACTCTCTGAATACTCAGTTTCATTCTTTCCATAGCAAAGTGTGTTAGTCATTCTGTTGTTTGTCTGAGGATTTCATATAGCAGGAGGAATCTGGAAAAAGACTTCCTGATTCTTGAAATCCAAAAACTGTCAAAAAGATTCTGGAGTGTGGCCAAAATGTGAAATCTTTAGCCATAGTTTTTTGGAAGAGTTAAGCCACCTGTAGTTACTATGCATGTTGTAAAAGTGTATTTATACTCACAGAGCACATTAAGTCAATGAAGCAAGTTGTGCTAAGTAGCTATACTTATATTTTGGTTATTCAGCTGCATATGGTTCATTACTGTGGGTCACCAGATTTTTCTGTAGATCTCAGGCTTGGGCTGCATCTTTTATGTTGAGAAAAGACCTTCACATGTTTTGTCCACTCTGCCAACACAAAGATATAAGGGGAAAATAAAAAAAGAAAAAAATTGGAATTTCCTCTCCACCAGTATTCTTTCCATAGAGTTTCCATAAATGGGGTGACTGCTCTAGCCACCACCCTTGCATCCTTAGATTCCAGTTGGCCTTTCTGCCTCCTCAGGGTTGAAAATCTTATTGCAGGATTTAGAAGGCTACCTGGAAACAACTGATAAATTAAAATCTCATAAAATCACTTTGTGCAATCCAAAACTCAGTATCCACTTTAACCTTCTCTTGATGTGTGTGCATCAGGCTTCAGCTGGTTTGAAGACATCTTCCAGGTATTTTGTTAAAGAAGCCTCCACTGAAAAATGAGCACTTTAGAACTGTGATTACAGTTCAACTTCGAACTGATATTGGAATTCAACTTAAGAACTAGGAGAAAAATGAAGTAATCTTTAAAGGACAAAGTTCATCTGCTGGGTATATACACAGATTTTTTTTTTCTTTCTTTGCAGTTTATATTTCATATGAAATACATGAAAGAGGAAAAATTGCAATTTTGTGCTATAGAACTTCACTGTAAGACTCTTCAACATGCCGTAAGGGTACAAATAGGTTTTGGAAGCTTTTTATTAACTAGTTATGTTGTAATAATACCTATATTAACCGATACCTATAACCAACATAATTACAGAAAATAAGGAGTTATTTAAGGAAAATCAATGAGCATATTAAGTACTTATACAAGTGCACCAACAGATTTATTTTTGGTCCTAAGGAAGAAAATGGAAGGGTCTGGCCTACCCCAGAGCTCCTCCAGGTCTGCTGAACCATAAAAGCTTTGAAAGTATCCTGTGGCCTGAGAACGGTAGTCTCTGGTGAGATCCTCTCTCTACTTAATAAACCTTTTCTTCTCAAGGGTTGAATATGCAGTCATGCCTATTTGTCCTTGTTCAAGTTTCACAGAATTTCACAAGCAGAATCAATAAAATATATAATTCTTTTATTGTAAATTATGGTTTCAGAGTACAGAAATCTAGGGGTTTTTTATATTAATGTTCACTCAGTACTGAATGTTTTTTTAATTAGCTTATGCAATCATACAAAAATTCTTTTACAGGAGGAAGCCCAAGTCTGTTTCTGTAAACCTTAGATAGATACGGCTACAGAGCTTGCTGAGCATGAATGCCAGGCTGGGTCTTCGAGAGCCTGAGGTACTGACAACATTTTAAGATTATCAAATCCTGGTGGTATTAGAATCTCGGGAGAAAAAATATGCACAGGAGCTTGTAAAATGGGGCCTGTGGCAATTATCTGGGGGAGTGAACTGAGAAAAAAAAAATGGTCTGGAGACCCTGCTTGAAGAAAAAAAAGTCTTCTGCAATTGCCAAGGGACTAATGAACTGTATCTCAGAATGCCAGGCTAAGT
This sequence comes from Lathamus discolor, assembly GCF_037157495.1. Taxonomy (NCBI): domain Eukaryota; kingdom Metazoa; phylum Chordata; class Aves; order Psittaciformes; family Psittacidae; genus Lathamus; species Lathamus discolor. The sequence goes on along the minus strand of NC_088889.1, from coordinate 17,673,609 downwards.
CCTGCCGCCACAATACACATTTAATTTCAGTGAAGGCAGGGAAGAAATGTGTTTCAACCTTTTCAATTTTCAAATCTGGAAAACAATGGGGTTTGAGAGTCAAAGGTTTTTTAAACTGAAGAAAACATCTTTAATTTTCATTCAAGAAAATATAAAAGCCCTACAAAATGTCATATAAAACCTATTCAGAAATTAACGGGGCTATTTTACATGTATTCACCATCAATTAGAACTCGGAGGAAGAGTTCATGATATTCTTAGCAGTTCTGGTCTAGAGCAGCTGTCATGCTTGTACTTCAGGCTGTTGTCATAACCATAGAATTCCCCTTCTTGGTTTCTGATGAACAAATCTTTATGTTTCTTTCTGAGTCTTCTGAAAACCCTTCTGGGACTAAAATCTAACCCTGGCTGTCTTAATGAGACATCCTAATGACACAATTGCACCCCCTGACGCCACACTTAAATTTCCCCTCAGTTTGAATACAGTCATTCTGAAACACGTAATATTTTCAGCACTGGCTTTGGAGGAGTTTTGAGTTTCAACAAAACATTATGCTTCTTTTCCAACTTTCAAGCTTTTGCGTTTAAAAAGCCCCCATGATTTCACATACCATATAGCAGAATACTATGGGTTCTTTCAGTTCAGTGTCTCATAAGTCACCTAATGACACAGATGGGTCTGCTGATCTATTTATGAGGCACATGGATTGCAGGACTTCCTGTCTGGAGATCTTCCTAACAAATTCTATGATTTCTGCCCTTTTTATTACTATTTCAATTTTATATGGTTCATTTCTGTACTAGAGATACATAGAGAACTTCCATTCTTGGTATTTCAGTTAAATTTGCGGCAGTTGTTCTACAATATCGTGTGGTGGAGTTAATTTCTTCTGTGTAAAAAAGCATAACCTAGTGAATAACAGTAACTATGACTCATTAATCTGAGACATCTGTTGATAACCCCTGAAGTCACTGTGTTTCAACACTGCAACAGTTCATAACCCTTGCACAAAAGAAAACAGGGAGCACTAATGGATTAGTAACTTTTATGTTCTGGCCTCCTGTGATCTCTAGACTCAATAGAAATGTAAGAGTATTGTAAAAATGAAGTGTTAGTTGTCTAGACATCCTGTATGTGGCCATTCTCTGCGGTAGTTGCCCTGAGGTAGTCATTAGAATATCTGTATTTAAGCAGATTAAAGTTCCCTGCAAGTGTAGTTGTTGGCAATGCCCTCCAAATTGAAAGCAATAGTTATAAATGCAGCAGTGGCTTTTTCCTATCTTGAATTTTTTGCCTAAATACTTAAGTGGCCTTTACCAAGATTGGACTTCCAAGGTTACAATAAATGAATTTGTACACAAATGCTTTTTGTCCCCTTTTCTAATATATTTTTCCCTCTTTATTTCATGTCTTTATGACCTCTTCATTATAATTATTGACAAATAGCATAAAGAAATCATTATTTTTCTTCTGGGTCACTGCTTGAAAATTCACTTATATTAATAATTTTAAGCCTCAATGAAACAAATGTAACAATTACGTAAGGAGCAAATAACACTACATGCATTTTTGCAAGCGATCAAATAGTGTGATTGTACATGATCAGCATAACTAAAAATGCACATGGAATAATTTTTCAGGTTTTTCCTTCCTCAAATCCTCCACCATGGTTCTGGGTTTTTTTTTCAATCTTTATTGCTTCTAAGAAATGAGGGGACGAAAGTTGTTTGGTGAAATCCATCACTGACATAAAATTTGATTGACAAGGAGTTCTGAGATTTATGCTGGTTTAATAGAAACCAGGTTCCTGCTCTAACATCAGAGAAATGTGTTTGGCTAAAGGTAGGGTATGATCGCTTTTCTCTCTGCTTTTAGATAGGTCCCCGCTGCCCTTTTAAAAATGTAAACAAGCAATTAATGCAAGCACATAGAGTAAAATATTCCTGATGTTATTTTCCAGGTGGGAGCTTTAGCACTGTAGTGCTGTGTTCTGTGTGGGTATTAAACTTCCCATAACACTTCTGACTGTATTCAGTATTTGCACTAATGTCTTTGGCTTAAATTTTCTTTCTTATATTATATTATATAATATTAGTTGTGTCTCACTCTATACCCTTCATTTTACAAGTGGCTATATTGATGTAGGCTCTTTTTTTGTCAATATGCACATACTGCCACAGCTTAATGCACGTGACAGCTCAGTTCAGGGGCAGCCACTACTCATCTGAGCCATGGCAAGAATGGGATCAGGTTTGTGAAGAGTTTTGTGGCTCTTAGCACACACTTAACTGTTTACAATAACTTCTTATTGGCAGTAGAAGGATTTCTAGGTAACATGGTAACCTTGTTGTTGAACCTACCCAGAAACTAGTCTTGATCCTGTCAGGGTATTTTGTATAAACTATATGTAACCCTTTAGTGCTTGGTCTGCAGATAGCATTCTGTGCAGCTACCCTAAAATTTAGGGTATTTGATTTTAAGAATGCTACCTGAAGAGCAGCTACTCCGTAGCTACCTCTGTTATCTGATCAAGTTGGTATGATATCCTCTCCCCAGAGGATTTCTTTCCCCAGAGAAGAGACACATGCTTAACTGTAACAGTCCTGCAGAATTTAATATTTGTCCTACCACTCACATGCTCAGTTTAAGTCACTGTATGCAGCTGAAATGTGAAATGCAGCTCATCTTCAGGGTTGCTGGTAGAGACGTGAAAGAGCAACAATTCATATAATCCTCTTTTTTTTGGATTGACAAAGTGAAGTAAAAAAAGCTTACAAACAAGTAATGCTTACTTAAGGTGATCTTTAGAGGTCTAAGAACACTAGTAGCAGGAATCAGCCTCTTTTCTAACGGAAACTTTCTGCCAACTGATGCCATCACAGCAGACTTTTTGCTAGCTGGCCTGGTTGATTGTGTAATCTCCTCTACAGATCCTCTCAATGCTGCTTTAGCAATCAGCTAGCTGCAAGCACTTACGGTGAAGGGCCATGTTAAATCACTTGTCTCCCCTGATGAGCCTGGCTTCCCACCACTTTGAAAATCAGTCTCCCCAACATCCTGCTTTCCTGTTTAGCAACCCAAAGCACTGTTGGTGGGACACTAGATGAGCCAATATTTTACCATTTTATTTAATGTAATTTTTGTTATCATACTCCTAAAAACAGCCGTAGCCAAGAGGATCTCATGCTTGGATTTGTGGGGCGATTGTTGCTCACACAAAGATGGGTCTCTGTGGGTCTGACAGCAGTGGGAATCAATTACATTACCAGAGTGCTGTAAAAGGGGCCGCAGGATTTACAAGGAGTCATGTCCATAATGTTCATTTGATGCCATGGCTTAAAACAATATGGGAAAATAGGAAAGGGAGCAGTGGGATCTGAAAATTTTGTAAGACTTAATCAGACAAAAAAAAACCCCAAAACCCAACAAACTTTCAAACGGAGAAACAAGACTGGCAGGTGGCTGGATACCACAATAAAAGATGTCAACAAGGGCATATAAAAGTAGTAAACCTGAATAAACAGGGTATCGAAACTATATATTAGAACCTGGTGATAGTAAGATTTACCCAGTGATTATTCATTTGCCATCTTTGTTATATATTATGCCATGAGCAAGTGAGATATTCTGTAATATCCAGTTGGATTAACAGAAATCCTATTCATCTTGAAGAAAACCTCCCGTGGGCATCACATTCCTGAAAAGTTGTGCCACCAGCTGCAGAGGATTCTTATAAACTGTTGGAACAGGCATCTCCGTAATGTATTAGTGGAAGCTTTAAATATATCTCAGCAGGTTCTCTAGAGGAGATAGTGTTTCATTTCCTCTGCTGTTTGAATCTTCACAACTAGTGTGAGTGAAAATCCCTCATTAGATGTTCATGCGGGGCATCTTTAACATCTTCCACTACGTTGTGCATTTCAGCAACAACCAAGGTACACAAGCACCTCTTTGCAATGCACTGCATATTATGAACTTCAGCCGCAAAAGTGAAGTTACATGGATGTAAGCTAGCTGGGAAGCCTGATACAGAACCCACCATCACATAAAGACATAAAAGCAGTGGCTGAGCAATTCATTCTTCTGCAGATATGCAGCCCTGTTTACTGCAGTCTCCACACCTGGCCTTGCCATAGACTACTTTACAGTATAGTCTGTTGTCATACTATAGGAACTGCAACAGAAATAGGAAACTGGAACTCTTTGTCCGGAAACAGCCTGGCTGTCATTGCAACATACAAGAAGGAGGCAGGAATGAATGTTGCCAGTAGCTCAGTTTATTCCACGATACATCTGAAATGCTTTCCTGCATCAATATGACTGAGTGAACTACTGTTGTGAAATCAGCTTGTACCAATTCTTTCTGCATACCTGCTTAATTCCCTTGAAATCTCTGCCGCTCAGTTCTACCTATGTTACCAGTGGGCATTTCTTTTACAGCAGACAGTCTCATTGATTTTGCTGGGACATCTCCTGGGATCAAACCTTCCCTTGTTTAAATAGGAACAGCAGACGCTGTCTCTAAACATCTGCTGGCTGCTGGAATGGCTCTCTGATTACAAGCAAGCAGTGCCAATGAATGTAAAATTACTTATCAGACAACACAAAAAAAAAAAAAAAAAGAAAATATTTAAGAGAGTTACAGTAGGGTTGGGGGAAGGATAGGAAGGCATTTTGGAGAGATCACAAAGACAACATTGTCAAAAATTGATTTGGCTTATTCAAAGCACTAAGATATGTGATTGTGAGGAAATTGTAAGATTTCAATTTGGCTATTCAGCTTAGAGTTTCTTTAGATTCTAATTACCAATGCTTAAAAGAAAGCAACTAACAGAGAAAAAAAATGACCCTTTATGGAATCCTGGCACTTAAATCCAGTAAGCTTTGAGAGCATTATTATGAGAGTTTATTATATAAAATTATATTAGTAGCATTTTGTGTTAGGTAATTAGGACAAAATTGTCTTAACTGTGTCAATAGCTCTCACCACTGAACTGTCTTTGACCCACAGGGCCACTGTGATCTTGGAAAAATGTGTGCTTCAACTGGAGAGAGGAAACATTACTACATTCTTATTATGAAACCACAACATGTCCTTGGCCTTTGCTTGTCCTGAAGGTTTTGGAAAGCACGATTTAACCAGCCATTTCACTTCATCAACATGCTGGAGATGTGGAACCCCTCACAAAGGCCCACCACCACCAGCTTACCAGGAGCAGCTTAGATGTAACCCAGCATTACTGCAGGCTGGGGCTACACATTCTGTGCTGTATCTGGTACCCCATGCCCCGCAGGCTGCTCTGTGCATCTGCAGGGGACTGGAGATGGCAATGATGAATCACTAAGCTGGCTGCTTCCTGTACAATGCAAGGTTTTACAAAAAACAACATTGAAACCCAATTGGTTGGGCCAGCAGCAAGGGAAGTGCTTTTCCTACAGTACTACCAAGAAAAGGAGCAAGAGTGCGCAAAGAGAAGCCAGTTCCCCTCTGCAGACCTGACCCAGTGTGGCCAATGGGCACTGAACTTATCCAGTCTCAGTCCTAAAAGACTGTGCAATAACTGGGGCTGGTGCAGAACACAGTAAAGATGCTGTCAAAAGACAGAGCATGCATGAACCAATCCTTCCCTTCACCACCTGCTCAGGAGGGACAGTCACAAGAATCTGCTATATGATTGTCCCACTGTACCCTGAGAATGCTATCAATGGTTTTGCAGGTGGGTTCTCCTGCCTGTGTGTTCAAACAAGGGCCCCTAAAAGACAGGAGTGAGAGAAGGAATCTGACCAATGATATTGACTTTGCAGCCTTTTCATCAGCCCAGCACCTTGTTGCAACATTATAGAATCATAGAATAGTTAGGGTTGGAAAGGACCTTAAGATCATCTCGTTCCAGCCCCCTGCCATGGGCATGGACACCTCCCACTAAACCATGCCACCCAAGGCTCTGTCCAACCTGGCCTTGAACACCGCCAGGGATGGAGCATTCACAACCTCCCTGGGCATAATGCATACATTTCACCCATAATGTACACACAGAGTAAGCACTTCAAACACCAGCCATATACCCGGATCAGCATAATGAAAATGACCTTTCTCATTGTATTGGCCATTTGAAATTCATATCCAGATTCTATGTCTTGAACTCATCTTGAGTTATAACGTGTAACATAATAGACTGACATGTACTGCTCTGTCTTTCCTTTGATAGAACAACAACAAAAAAGTTAAAGAATGCCTGATTAAATCAGACACAAGCTTCCCACGGGATAAAATTAAACACCATTCTGCTAGTGCTGTGAAGGAAAATGCATCAGTTACCATTTCAATGACTTAATCACACAATGTTGGAAAAAGGATCAGCAGCATGTATGCCACAGCGATACTAACAGAAAACCCAAAGCTGAGAAATACAAGACTTGTGGTTAAATAAAGCGGAATTCACCTTTCCCTTTCTGCATGATCTTGGAGATTTCTTTTTTGAGGGGCGTTTTGTCTTTTCTTAGTAATAGGAGTTTATGAGGTGTAAGAAGTTAAAAGTAAAATCTCACTGTTTCCATTCCTTCAGAAAAGCCCTGCTTTAACTGGGAAATCAGCCTGTTACTTCATCCTTCTCCTGTCAACTGTTTGCAGAAGTTCATTACTTAATTCCCATTCATATCGCCTCTGTGGAGAATAACAGGCTGATGACATTTCAGTTAATCATAATCTTCCCCTTCTATGACAACCTGCCAGCAGCCTTTTTGAAAATAAACTCACAGAATGAATTTTTTTAAAAAGAAGGACTTTTTTCACCCTCCTGGAGAAGGGAAAACTGACAAGATGAATATGTGAGAATAAATGAAAAAAAATCTTCTGTATTTATTACCATTCCCCTCTCAACATTTTATGTGCTATTTTATTGCTTGGCAAATTGTTACTGACATAGCTTTACATTTTTGTCTTTGCCCTTTTTAGAATATAGGACTCCTATTGCCTCTGTAACGTGCTTACTGGCAAGAAGGATACCTTAAGTTTCTAGGACTGACTTGATTATCAGGCAGCTACAGAAGTGCAAATAAAATTATGCTTTCGTGTGTGTGCATGCATAGAGAAAATCCTGTGTAAGGTAAGAAAGCAGAAAACATTAAAATTTTCGTTGTCACTGCTAGCCATCTTATATGCACAGTCCAGTAATCATGGCCATTTTAACCCAGTTACTGTACCCGTAAAGGAATGGGAAATGGAAGAATGAATTGGAAAGAATATGGGAAGGCTTGGAGGGTTTGGTGGCAGCAATGGGCTCACAGAAGCCACCAGCAGTAGGTGACCTTAGGTCACAGCAGGTGTTAAGTCCTGAAACCCTAGGAAGTACTATAAGCTGGAGGCAAAACCACAAGTAGGCATCACTGACAAAGAAATAAATAAGTCAAAGGTGGTCTCATCCACAGTGACAGCTTTTGTGAAAGTTCAGTCAAAGCTGCACAAGTGTCAGTACCATTTGTTCATGGCAACAAAAGGCAGGATGTTGAGCTACATGGAAATAAGCTCTCTAATAAACATCTGCAATGACGTCATGAAGAAATTCAGGTTTCTATAAGCAACTGCATACTGCCAGCTTGAAGACAGGAAGAAATCCATAAGCAGGCAAAGTGAACAAGTCTTTCATTAACAAGGTTATTTAAACTATGATGTCTCAGCTAAAAGCACTTAGCTTCTTCCTGAAAGTGGATCTGCAGTTGATCTTTGTAGAGGTAAAAAATAACCCAACCAACCAACCAACAAAAACACCTTTGGAGGGGGTCTATTTTTTTTAAGGGGAGCTCTGCCCAAAGGGGTGATAACAACTTGAAGGTAATTCAGTCTCATTATGTGCCTCTTGTAGATCTTGTCAATGCCCAACTCCAAAAATTCCCCTGTGCATATAAATAGAATTGAAACTGGTTTCCGCAGCAGGAGTATGCATGGAGAATGCTAGGTTAACTGGGATGGGGCATCACAGTACAGAGGCAGGAAAGACAGTGTCAGTCCAGAAACCACTGTGGAAGAAGCTGTTCCTGCCTTTTTGCAGAAGTATCCGGCAAGGCAGCACCTCTGCAGGGCTGGTGGGCAATGCCAGATAGTCCTGAATGAACTATCATCTCTGTACAGTCAGGTGGATGGTGGCAGTACCCTTGCCCAGAGAAGCAGCAGACCATTGTCAACAAAGCGGAGTCAGGTGTTTATTAATGATAAGAAAAACCAATAAAGAGGACTGGAATATTCCAGCTGCTTAGACCAATTAGGCTGAGAAGAAGTGAAGAAGGCAGTTGTTGCGTGACTGGTAGAAAGACACCTGTGCCAGCTTGTCTCTGAGGATGGTGCAGTGTCGCATCACAGCTAAGGATTCTGGGGACTGAGATCCTAAGCTCTTAGCAATAACTCTAGAGTCTGCAGGAATGCAGATGCCCTTAGAGCAATGCAGTAGATTTGGGAAGAAATTTGCTTTATCCTTTCTCTAAGGGACAATTCCTGTACAGACACAAATTATTGTGGTCTCCTGGTCCTGCAGCATGCCCAAGTACCCAAAGGTCTTCTAGTGCTGACTTCAGAAAGATTCAGTCTTCTACATAACACCAAAGGAATATCATTACCAAATAGTTACTATCTGTGTGTTACTTCATGGATGGCTGCCACCCCATAGATTTTATATGTCTCATTGCTGGGAGTGAACTGCATGCATCAGTAGATAAATAATACCTTAATACCTTTGCTTAATACCTTTCCCATATGACAAAAGCTTTTTAATAAGTTCTTTTGGAGAGATACAACTGACCAAACCAAAAAGTGGGGTTTGGTGAGGGAAGAACATACAAAAAAACACAATTACAGGAGGTTATCTGTGGACTTATGTAATGTCTATTATTTCCTTCCAGTGTTTAGTTAATATAGGAGGATACTGTCTGTTAGATGAACTACTTATTTAGTCTGAATGGCAGAGCAAGCATACATAGGATCAGCTCCTGTGGGGTCATTGCACCATCAAATTCATAAGGTCAACATTAATTTGCATTAATTACAAGGGTAGTCATTTATTTTGGCATACCTGCTTTGCTACTTCCCCCCTACTCCCCTTAGAAGTAATAGAAAATTCAAAGACTGTTGCTTTACAAACACTTCGTCAGTATTAGCATTGGCATGTATTTCTTTCAGAGAACTTTCATTCCAGCTCCTTCTGCAGTGGGTAGGAAACTCACACCCACCACACACCCCCAAGGTCTATCTGACTTCTTCACACAACGTACTGTATAATCACTCTGTACTTCCACTACAGAAGGTGGCCAACCGCATGACTGGTAACCATAGCAGCTGCAATTACAAAAAAAATCCCAGTGCTGAATGCATGCACAAGTCTGCTGCTTTAGCATCACTTCATTTGCCATGAACAGCATCAATGGGTATGCTTCAAAATGTCCCAGTGCTTGATGAGGGAAGAGATCCTGTTCAACATCACATGGACTGTATGTTTCACACAGAAGAATGTTTCCTGTTAGTCTCTAGACTTTTGTAATGTCTAGAGATATTTTCTGGAGCTGTGATCTCAGGCATTCAATCTAGGATTGTATGGGAAAGATTGGTCCTGGAGATTTTCCATGCTGGAATCGCTGTTTTTTGTCCTGTCATGTGCTGAGTGATGCCTGCCAGGGACTAAGAAGTAATGACAGGCAATAATATCTGATTCTTCCCCAGTAACAACACCAAAACACAGTATCACAATACCACTGGCTGTCTTAATATTATTAACTCTTTCAGGCAGAATCAGTGAAATTTCCACAGGTTGTGCATGTGGGTAGGGAATTTCTCCTTTTCCTCTCCCTAATGTTTCTTTTCCAGCTGATCTGAGGCTTGGGAGAATGTCATCCCTTGGAGAAGGCTGCAGCAGGATGGGGCTCTCCTCCTAGCCCACCCCACATTACAGAATCTACCTTCCCAAGAGCACAGCCCTCTCCAAGAACCTGCAGAGCTTCATTGACCTGATAGAAGCAGCAGCTCTGCTCTGCCCGATTCTCTCTCCGTTAATGGAGCAAGGGCATCACAGATACAATAGCACACCATTGCTATAAAGAAGAATGAAAGAGGGAGTAAAGGCAAGAGCAAACTGAAACTAAGAATGTCACTGCAGTCAGTGCAGTGAGGAGCTAAGGCTGTTGTTGTAGATACTTTGACAGAATATCCTCTTAGTTTTGGTTACAAATTTGCTACTGTAGGCATTGAGAAGCCTGTTGGCATTATGGTGCTAGTACACCATTCAATATCAAAAGCATTCAGTTCCTGACAGTATGTCACACTTGGACATAATCCAAAGCCAGTGACAGTCTGAGACCTGTGAGTTATAAAGCAAATCCCTGCATGCTTGTTCATATTAGAAAGCTCACATTTCAACCCAAAGCCTGAAAGTAAGATATACCTCAACATGCAAAAAATTACAGAAGACTCATGGAATTTGAGTTCAAGTCTATTGGACTCCAGCACAAAAAGCTACCACCTAAGCAGCTGCTTGGCTGAAGATTTTTCTAGGTTTCTTTATAAAGCAGTGCCCTTAAGAACATCAGAAGCCTCAGAAAAATCATTCCTCCTATTTTCAACATATTTTGTTTCGACAGAGGAAATACAGCAAGTACAGATTACTTAGCAGGTAATCAAAACCAAAACTTAATGCTGCAAATCCCTGCCCATGGCAGGGGGTTGGAATTAGGTGATCTTTAAGGCGCTTTCCAACCCGAACCATTCTGTGAAATATGGGTTTGGCAGAAATTTAGAGTGCTCAGGTAACATCTTTACAGGACAAACTTGTTTTGCTTTCTTATAAAACAGTAAAGACTTGCAAGGACATTTGGCCAACACAGAGAACTGCTAACCCATGCGCTTTCAGAAGTAAAAGAATGATTTGTTGTAGTTTTGGTCAAGGTGCTATAGCTATTAGTTGCAATAAATATTCACCTTTGCAGACTAGCATAGGTAAAGCTTGCCAGCTGCAAGCTCTCCTTTGTTTTGCAGCCACATCCACCAGTGTGAGCCTTAATTTGCCCTCAGGAGACCATGAGAGGAGTGTTCAACAGAATATAAGGACTATAGCTGCCTCCTTCCTTCACAAGGTAAGGGAAGGAAGGGCTCCTCGCAGACCTCCTTCCCTGTTAAGCAGGGCATTGCAGACACAAGTGAACCAAGAATATTAGGCTGGAAGGGGCTACTGGAAAAGCCCAACACTCAGATTTTGCAGATACCTCATTATTTAATCCCCTTCCTGGAGTGACCAGCTGGGGAGTTATTAGACCCATTGCTCCTGTTGGGAGCAATTTACTTACCTGAGCAACTCAATCATTAATTTCATCACCCTTCAAAGGATCTCTGTGTTAGATGGAGCACTAGCCAGAGCCCACCTAGTTTGTTAAAGCTCAGTGTGATGAAAATGCACGCTGCTATGGATGAAAAATTCATTTTGTTGCTACCATATATTTTTTCATTATTTCTATGGCATAATAATTGAACTGTAAATACCAGCAGCTTTATATGACTACAGCTAACTATACACAAACAAAAGATCGCTTACCTTAACTTATTACATGTTTCCATGACTCTCTTGTGTAAGTGCTTCTATTCCCAGAGCATAACAACAGTCTTTCAGTTGGGTTTTAATTTTGGGGAAACAATTAACTTAGCATACCATCTCTTCTAAGAAAGTTAGCCAAAGCCAAGTTCCTTATTAAAATTAGATTCCCAGTCAAAAGAATTATAATTATGTCTCTTCTACCCAGCCATTTTCTATTAAGGCGTGACTTCCTTTATTCTGCTGTCTTCCATGCAGAGCAATAATTATTGGGACAATAAAAAAAAAAAAAGAAGGCAGTTTTAAGTTTTGTCTGTCATTGGAAAAGTTTATTACTTTTTTATACTGATAGCTCTTCAAGGCCCAATTTATCTTGTAAAATTGCAGAGATTTTAAATATTTGGCAGTATATTGATGTCACTAAACACTATGCATGTTGTTAGACAAAGTTAGTAACAGATGTGCTTACGTCAGCTCTGATAACATTCATAAATTCATTTAACAGAGGCTTCATAATATCTGCAAAATGATTTTCAAAAGCAATTACTTCCCTTGAAGCATTCGGTCTGTCTCGCTGTTGAATATAATCTTCACATATTAGTATATTGCACATTTGGAGAGGAATCGGTGAAGTAATTGCTAGTACAGTGAGGAATGATCATCAGTCATCTTACACTACAGACTTACTTTGAAAGTCTGGCTTTTAAAAGGACTAACCCAAAAAGGTAAACTACACATAAAAAAAAGTATGTGTGAGAGATTGAGATATTTTATCATTTGGTTGGGTATGAATAATGGGTAGGCTTTCTATTTGCAACGCAGTATACACAGCTATGGGAAATTACGGCACCATGCCTTCCTTTAATTTGATGTCGCTGGGAAAGGCTGTGGAAGTTGCCTTAGCATCGATTTTTTAACACTCCGAAGATTCAAAAGATAGAGATGCACTGTTTAGAAAAGCCACGGGAAACACCTGACTCTTCATGTGCTTGTTGCCATTGGTAGGGGAAGCCTCAGCAGTACAAGGCAGAGACGCACAGCATGTGGTAATGAGATTGGAAGGTCAGACCCTCCCTTAGTCACTGTGATCATTAAACTGCTCTTTTACCTGTGTATCACTTCTTACCATACATGCTCTGTAATAAACCAGCAGGCTGTTAAGGATGAAGAGCAATGGAAGCAATTCTTTTCTTTCATTTATAATTGGGATAAACCATTTATGACTGTAACTGACTTGGCAATGCAGTGACTCATACAGATCACTGTTGAGTTTAACTCGACCACCAACTCTGAGAAAGACAAGCAGGCTCAAGCCCCTTTCTCCAGATGAGAGTGTGTGGAAACAAAACTCATATCTTCTGAGCACAGAGCAACAACCTGCCTAAACTCTGCCACGATGCCTGTTTGCTGTGGCTCCTTGTGAGCAGGATGTGGAGGTTTCCATGACCTTGGTGGGATTGCAGAGGTCACCTGTTCCTTTAAATAAAGCAGGGAACAAGAAGTGAGAGAATGCTTCACATTGGCTGTAAAGCACCGTAGCCCTTACAAAACATTTAATAAGATTTCAGAGGGCTTTTTCTGTCTTTAATTTATGAACCCTTAGCAAAAATAATCAGAAATTACTGGTTTAGATCTGGCTCCAGTTCCTACACGTGAAGGTTAGAAAGTTAAATTCTGCCCAGCCTTCCTTTCACTTGAAGGATCAGCCTTCAATTACATGCTGCTAAAAAGTAAATCATTACTCCGTTTTGCTTTGTTCTTGATTATTAGATATTGATTACATCACTTTTAGAGTCTATCCTCTTCAGTTCTTTGAGTCGTATTTTCTTCCTGCTGTGGGTGTGTTCCCCCTCTGCCACCCATTCTTGCATTGCAGGAGGAGTTGAATATTTGTTAATCTTATTTTTATTACATTTCTCTTTGTTCCCTTTTTAAAAATAATTTTTGCTACACAGAAAGTATCTTACAAGCTGACCAGGCTAAGCTCTAATCCTTGTTCCCATTGCCCTCATTCCATTCTCATTGCCTACAGCAATGAGGTGGGTTGAGCTGTGGTGGTCAAGCAGAGGTTCCTAAAGACTTTCTTCATCTCTCAGCCATGCAGGGTAGTTTAGAGGCTCCAAGGGCAGTACAGACAGCCGCCTTCCTTGGATCTGGTCCAGGAAGGAGCAGCACACAGGATCCCCAGTCACTGTTGCTGCATGCCAGCAAGACAGCAGGATAAGCAGGAAGCTGAATAACCCCTCCAGCAACAGGGATAGGGCTCAGCTACCACCTCTCCAACAGCAGGGTGTTTAATCACAGCCCAAGCTGGCCTTGCTGTGGGCAGGCTGTAGAGCTTGGAAAATTTCAGGCATCTTCTGCCTAACCTCCGTGCTTGCACACAGAAAGGCAGGATGAAGCCCGCAGACGGATTCAGCTCTGTTTTCACTGTACAAGGACATAACATGCTGGCCTGGGTTTCTCAGCAGTCAAATATTTGCCTGGTGGGCTGTCTGCAAAGCTGTTTCCAGCAGCCAGGCTAGACTGCATCCTCCAGCCGCAGAGCCCTGTTCCTCCCCTTGCCCATCCCTCCTCTCACACAACATGCCAGAGAGTATTTAAACATCCACAGAGTCTCATGTTTGAGATTTTATCCAAAACACACCCTTCTACCACCCACTCAGAGGAAACTCATTTTATTTGTCTAACAAGAACAAAGGGCCAAGCAAGTTAACCCTGCCAAGCTTACAGCCAGGGATCCAGACTTTCACATCCCATTTGTAACACCCAAACCCACCCATTCAGCTAATCCTTATGCAACCATGACAAATCATCCTGGGTCAGAGGCATCACAGGAGCCATTACTTTACTTTTACCAACTCTAATTAAAAAAAAGGGGGGGAAAGAAGGAAAAATAGCCAGTGAAGAGACCCCTTTCCTTCTTTGCATTCTGGAAAGGTATATTCCAGCAGGTGCAAGAGATGTATAAAGCAGGATGTGTGGGATTAATAAACACCCATCCTCTCCATATTACTAATTACATAGCTAAACTGTTCTAATTTGAGGAATAAAAATAATGAAGGGATGCCTTTTGTGCTGTTAACTCAAAAAAAAAAAAAATCCTTGCAGAGAGGTGTGAAAGGAAATGCCAAGCAAGCTAGAGTTTAAGTCAAGTCAAACACACAGTTGTGTGTGGACTGTAATGCCATTGAAGCAATTTTCCTGTGTCTGGCAAGACAATATAACCCTGAGATTTAAAACAGGGTGTCAGAAGCACTGCGGTGGAGGAGGATCTGTGGAGAGCAGCATCTGGGGGCTGGCAGATCTGCCTTCAGCACGCTGTCTGCTGGATACCAGCCATCACAAAACTCACTACATCTCCACCTAGAAAGACTGAGTAAAAGATACTGCCAGTTCATCTATCTGTTTAGACAATGTGCCTACAGCTACCCCCAAACTCTATTAATAATCCCCTGAACTTTTAGTAATCTGTAACACATACACATCAGCTTATATAGTGCAGTGCGCAAAGTAGGGCTCTCCAGAGCAATGGTTTCCAAATGCAAAGGGAAAACCACATACTTCCAGACAGGATGATTTATTGCAGATTAACAAAAAATAAAAGAATGGAGAGAGAAGTAAAATACAGATCTGGGCCAGAATGAGCCGCGCCTCCATCTTGAATCTGCTCACAGCCCCACTGCTCCACAGACAGGCAGGCAGGATTTTCATTTTAAGGCTGCTAACAGAGAGAGCACACACCATTCCCACGCAGAGATGACTAAGACCCTGACTGTTCAATTTGCCAAGCCCCTCAAATAATCCTAAGTAAATAGACTGCTTTCCAGAACCCCCTCAAGGTCAAAAATTTCACAAAGCCCCCCTCACTGGCCTACTGCTAGCTGATTTCCTTCCAGGAGAAAGCTTGTAGCCACTCCAATAATTTTTTATCCAGCTGATCCTAAAACTTCGAAGGAGTTATTGGTATTTATGTGTCCTTGGGACCGTTCCCCGACTAGTACATTTTAGTTATGATTTTTCCATGTGTAGAGTATTTTTGAAGTTAATAATGCACAGAAACTGTTTACAGAAGCAAAGATGGGTGATAAGAAGAGAATTTGCAAACATGCTGCAATTGACAGCCTTTTCCGGCCTTTTTCTTTTGTTTGAACGAGTGGGTGGGTGACCAATACTAAGGAAAAGTAGAATAACTTGCAGTTTTATGTCAGCAGCTGAAGTCCATGCTGTTACAGCTGCTCTGCTACCAGCACTTGCTGCGTTTGCCTATGCAGTGCCTGCACATCTAACAACACCCTGAGTATAACCTTTCTTCAATCACGTTGCTCTTTTTGCAGCAAATTTGTTTCAAATCCGCATTTTTCAGTTGTACACACAAAACAGTGATGCTGGTTCTCATGCCTGCACTGCTGATTGCTTCCAGCTCCCTGCCCATCTGCTTGGCTTCTGGCCCAAGGACATTAGGGCATAGGCTGTGCCTGCGGGTCCCTTCGTCCCCAGGTGCACCACAGCTATAAGATTCTGCTGTAGTCACCAGACTGGTTTGCAAGTGTGTAGGGTCATAGGGGAGCCCAGGTTCAAAGCTCGGAAGCAGATCCTCATGAAGAAGGCTTTCCAAGATCTTATTCCCACCAGGGGGTGGATGCTAGCATGGGAGCCTGAATTTAAATCTGACCTAAAGTTTCCTGGTGTTTAGGGATGCTTGCGGATGGGATTTTGGCATAGTCCATTAGGGAGACAGGATGCACTTTCTTACAAAGATGAAAGCATCCTGAGAGCCTAATCAGCAGGAGCGCAAGGTTGTCTTATAATTTATGGTAAATTCATTTTGGTGCTGGAAGAAATACATAAACTCATCTCTCCTGAAGGAATGTATCTGTTAGGATTGCACGTCTAGTTCTTATGCTCTCTCCCATGGGAGGAAATGTGGTGTTTCGTTTTTTCCCCTCATCCTGAGGATATCTTCATTATGTTCTACTAAGAGCTCAGCATTACATGATGATGTTGCTAATGAATGCCTTTAGGCTTCAAAGGGCAGAGTCTCAAGAGCTCTATGATTAAATATAATAATTTGCAGTTCTGCAATACCTTCCATCTGAAGATCTTGGCTGTTTGTACTGATTCCTGTGAATTAAACTCAGTCTCTCACAAGTGAGCTATTTCTGGTAAGTACCAAATACCCTGGTAGCAAGGACACTTTCCTGAGAGGTCAGAGACGGAGTTTTGAGCACTTCTGGATGGGGTGAGAATCGACCAGTGTGGTGGGAAGGTCCTTTTCACAGCAGTGTGTGCTGACAGGGGAAAGGAGATATCCCACCATATCTTCTGGCAGTTTGGAAGAAAGAAGGGTGACCTCTCCTCAGCTCTTTAAGAGAAGGCCATACATAATGGATCCCAAACATATGAATATGCCTCCTTGAGGACTCCCATGAAGTTAGATTTTAGGCTCATGTATCCTCAGTGTTCACCAGACAGTTCATCAAAGGCTGAACACAAAAAGCTCCATCCTATGGTTTGTTTGAGTCCCATTAGAAAGGAAATTTAATTGTCCTTGTCCTGTCTGTAGGACACTGGTGCCTAACACAGGGCTCTAGATTTTATGCGGTCCATTTGATATCATACTCTATGATTAAGGAATTCAGAAAAGTTACAGAATGGCCTGACGAGGTATGTTGCTTCTCTTTGTGTTTTCTGTCCCAGTAACTGCTTCCCCACCTCCAGGAAATGTGATTATTGACAAAATATTTCCGGACAAGAATGAATGCACTTTTATTCTATGTAATGTGACAGTAAAGGTTGATAGGTTAAAAGAAGAAAAAAAAGCAATCTCTGATGATTCTAGCTGCCTTTCAAGGAGTCAAAACAGACTAGGTTGAGAACTCAAATCCTAGAAACAGTAGTATGAAATGCCAGCACACCATCAGACAAAAGTTTCACTCCCAAATGTCTTTAATAAAGGTTTAAAGCCCCCTATATCAAGCAGACTCCTCATGCAAGTTTTTAAGATGGTTTTAATAGTGGTGAGGTCATGTGTCAAGTGGATGCATGTTCAAGTTGCCAAGTTCAAATCCCTGTTTGGTCAGAGTTTTAACTGTTCCAGTTTCAGCTGTTTTGAACAGGAAATCCCACTGTATTGGCTTTACTTGGCAAGGTTTTGGCAGTGGCGGGGGGGCTACAAGGGTGGCTTCTGTGAGAAGATGCTAGAAGCTTCCCATATGTCCAATAGAGCCAGCGCCAGTCAGCTTCAAGACAGAGCCACCACTGTCCAAGTTTGAGCCCGTCGGCACAACAGTGGGAGCACCTCTGGAATAACATGCTTAAGGGGAAAAAAAAGTTGCACAACAGCAGCCAGAGAGAGTGAGAGTATGTGAGAGGCTCCAGGGAGACCTTATAACAGCCTTCCAATACCTAAAGGGGCCAACCAAAGAAATCTGGAGAGGGGCTTTTGATAAGGGCCTGTAGTGACAGGACAAGGGGGAATGGCTTTAAACTGACAGAGGGGGGATTTAGATTAGACATTAGGAAGAAGTTCTTCACTGTGGGGGTGGTGAGGCTTATGAGAAAGTGAGAGACATTTCACCAGGGCCTGTAGTGACAGGAGAAGGGGCAATGGCTTCAAACTGAAAGAGGGTGGGTTTAGATTGGACATAAGGAAGTAATTTTTTATGATGAGGGTGGTGAGGCCCTGGCACAGGGTGGCCAGAGAAGCTGTGGCTGCCCCATCCCCGGCAGTGTTCAAGGACAGGTTGGACGGGGCTTGGAGCAATCTGGTGTAGTGGAAGGTGTCCCTGCCCATGGCAGGGGGTTGGAACTGAATGAGCTTTAAAGTCTCTTCCAACCCAAACCATTCTATGATTTGGTTAGTAAGAAATTAATTTCCCAGGTCAAGTCTGCTTTGCCTGCGACTGTGATTGGTGCGTGATCTCAACCCACAAGCCTTTCATTACATTTTCTCTCCCCCATCTAGCTGAGGAAAGGAGTGATAGAGCAGCTTTGTTGGGCACCTGGTATCTGGCCAGGGTCAATCCCCCACGCCCACTGATCTGCAGGTTAGTGAAGCAGAATCACAGTAATTAGTGGGTTAGCTTTCTTTAACAGTGTGCTTTTGTGTAATATAATGGATTAGTAAAGTAGACATCACTCTTGAAGGCTTTTTTTGCATTCTTTCTAGCACCATTTGATATATACTACAGGAAAAGAGCAAAATCTCTTTCAGCAAGATGGGAAGACAAACACACGGTTGAGGCAGGGCAGCTGATGAAATTGTGCCAGAGGGGGAGGTCTGAGATACGTCTACATCCAGGCAGCTGGAGGGAAAGGCATTCACCCAGCCAATGAGAAAGACTATCCAAAGGTCAGGGGGTAGCTAAGCAACAGAAAGGAGGAAACCTCCATCACTTCCAGCTGGAAATAAAACAAAAAAAATACATTTCTGGAATTTAATGGCAGTGTAGTCCTGTGGGTAGGAAGCAAAACTATGGGAGCAGGTGGTCTCTAGCTTTACTCTTTGCAGAGCTGCTATATGACATTAGGCAAATAAACTATTGTGTGCCTCAGTTTCCCCACCTAAAAATGCATGTGGTATGCCTCAATGCATGTAACATACCTTACCACCATAGCAGGGCTGGGAGGTCTCCAGCCCTACACTTCTTTAAGACCCTCAGATAAAAGAAGCTGCAGAAGTTGAGACTAATATAGTTATTTTCTGTTTATTACTTAGTAGGTAGACACACAGTAGGAACCATTTTGACATGTGTTAGTGTAGGTGGAAATGACTCACTTGGCTGCACTGTAAGCTAGCTGCTGTAGACTGGGTGCTGCTTCAGTCCTAAATAAATCCCATAAAAGAGAGCTGAGAGCTTGGAAAATGAAGTGAATCTTGCTGCTCTGCCACTAATTTACTTAATATATTTAACACGTGTATATATGAGCATGTCTTAATCTATACACATAGGAGCATACATAAACTCCTATATTGTATCCATTTTTTAAATTATATGAACAACTAATTCATTAAATTATAATGAACAACTAATGCCAAAGAGGGACCCAATGTTTATTTTCCCTCTGTACTTCCCAGTGTCATAAGATGACCTAGAAAATATCACACAGAAGTTTCCTGAATATTATCTACATGCTTTTTAGAGACCTGTTTTATCCAGAAGGGGTTTTAGCAACAAATGTATTGTAGCTGTGGACAAAAACATAGGTGACAAAGCTAAGGCTCAGACTAAGACCAGAAAAAACTAAGGAATTTAGATCGGAGTTTAATTCTCCAGTCCATCAGGGATTCTCTGGCTTTCTGAGGGAGAAGAAGAGCTACAAACATCTGCTGGGCCAGGTCCCAGCTGGGATGAGCTCCTGGCAATGGCTGTATCCAACAAAAATCTCCTGCTGGCTGCTCCTGCTGGCATCTCCACTTCCTTACCTCTGCACAGTGTCCTTGCATACACTGTGCAAAGTAGCAGTCAAACACTTACGAGCTTAATTTGTATCTTGAGATCTGTGTCTTTCTCTTTAGCATAGGGGTACATTTACCTTTAGGATAGAGGCTGCAAAGTGTCTTCCTGGGCAGGCAAAGAAAGGTAAGTACTAAGCTGTAGTCACCATTTCTTTCCATTGCGGTAGGGATGCATGTCACAATTTCAAAAATGTGGATGTAAGCTACATGCAACACTTCCTTCTGGCCTTTGCAGCTCTCAGCCAGCACAGCACTGCAAGAGAGATACAACATATAGCAACATGCAGTCAACAAGAGGCTCTTTTAGACTCTAGCTCTGCTGGGCTCCATCCATGTTGCCAGTCCTGGGCTACCCTGGAGACACCAGGGAGTGGCGTCAGGGCACACTGTCCATGTTCCCCTGCCTGGGAAAGGGACAAGGGCTCCCACAGCAAAGAGGAGCGAGCTCTGTGCCTGCCCACCGCAGGGAACAAACGAAAAAGGGCATGTCAGCCCTCTTGCTTTCTGTTCACATCCCAGGCACACGTCTTTTCTTGCCTGCTCCTACACGCCAGTATGCAGATATTAAAGCAACTGCTCAGAGACAGCTAGTCAGAGGTGCACTGATTTATGTCATGCTAACCGTGGCAGAAGCAAACTTGGAGGTGGAGGCAAAAACGATTCAGTGGCAGCATTTCAATGCCAGATTTAAAAATCAGGGCTTAATGTTTCTGTAAATTAAAATGACTTAACTAGTCGATAACCTAAGAGAGTCTTCCAGCTAGGAAAGGACTGAATGTGAAGCCCTGCTCTGAGGTCAGAGCTAGGAGGCTAGCAGCATTCACAGATCTCCCATTACAGGGTGTCAGTGGGTTGGAATACGAAGGAGTGCCTGCAGATAAAGGTGCTAAACCCTGCTTTAAGCTACCTCCTGCCACAGATCCCAGGGGAGTTCACTAAACAGACCTTCTGCCGCTGTCCTTGCCAGGATGGAGAATTAATACTGTTAACTGAAATCTACAGGGATTTTATCTGTGTTACACTCACCCACTTCCATAGTCCTTCATGCCACCTGCCTTGGGAAGGATCTCAGGGAAGCTGCCAAGCTACAGAGCTGGGATTGTGTTCTGAACTTACGAATGTCTTTGCAGTTTCAGGCCCCACAGTTTTTAGAGGTCACTTATTCAGCATGCCTAGAAGCATAGGGCATGGAGTAGCATTGCAAGAGGCAGCCCATTTCCAGCTAAATCACTGGAGAGTACTCATTTGTTGAAACAAACTCACAGTAAGTTTTCAAATCCCAGACATCCTGGGAGGAGAGGAATGGATGCACGAAATGGGTGTCTGAGACCCACCCTAAAGACAAGGATGTAATAGCAAAAACCAAGGCCAGCTGTAGAGTTTGAATGCTCTATGAACTGAAGTCACGCCACAGAAAGCCTATCACTGACTGCTCTGCATAACTGCATTCCCAAATGTTTTCTGTAGCCAACAGTTTACTCCCATTTTGGCATTGGAAGTAATCTGACCCACCCTGCTTCGTGTGAGTGGGGGGCAGCTGGGCATCTGAGTGTGTGACTTGCTAAAATAAGACATAAGCCCTTGAAAAGAGCTTAATATAATCTTTCAGGGGGTCTGTCAAGCCTTATAATGAGGGACTCTTATTTTTCCCTTGCATCTGGCCAGGACTGTGCTATTACTAATGATGAAAAAAGATCCCCTTCCTTCATTGATTTGTCATCATGGTAAGCATCCAGATAGATGAGATTTCAGGCAGCAGTACTGTTTCCCCAGCCCATGTATTCTTTTTCTTCTCCAGGAAGATACATGAGGAAGATCAGGGAGGAGAAAGAGCTTTTCACTCCAGTGATCTAGGAGGGATAAAGAGAGAAACAATTCAGAAACAAAGCTATCCCCAGCTGGAAAGCAGAGGTTTGTCCTAAGAAACACAATGTGAAGAGATTGCTAAACTTCTGCTGAAAATAATGAAAAACACCTGCAGCGCAGCTCCCCAAGGAGGTTAATTAAGTGAGAAACATTGGTGCTTACTGGAACTTTCAGACCCGCAGCAAAATGTAACGTATTGGATCTCACATGACGTATTTGCGCGCTGGTTTAGGGAAACATACTTTTCCTCTGTTATACTAATTAGATGACAAGATTGATTGACTTCCTATGTTACTTTGAGTGACTCACATGTATCTATAGCCTCCAGAATAGGTATGCACTTAATTATTTTGCACCTTCTGGACATTAGTGCCCAGAAAAGCCCATTCCGGTGTTCAGCTGCGTGTCCAGGAGCAGGAGACTGTGCATTCACAGATGGCCTCTTTCCTTGTTCAAATAAGAAATATGCAATCATTATAATCCCCCTTTTTTTAAATTAGGCCCCATACTTTGACTTTCCCCTCCTCTAAAATGGTGACGTTTGCCTATCTATCTTACAGGCTGTTGGAATCATTTTGAGCGTATGAAGGGTGCTTTGCAAATACAGAAAATGACAGTCCCAACACAGGAGGTGCAATATAGAAAGAACTAACACACACAGTGCAGGAGAGGAAAAGGACAAACGTGCAAGTAAGCAGAGTAATCACACTGCTAATGCATACCTCACTGTTCTGTAATGTTTGCAACATTTATTTGGCAATACTTTTTTCAGTTCACTGTACTACTGTATTAGCTGATGCCTTCCTTGCCCCTGTGGCCCAAGGCAATGCCCCTAGAACACATGGTACATGCTTAATGAGATGAGGGACTAGATGGCGTCATGGTTAGAGGCAGATGAACATCAAGCTGCATGAATACATATTGTCCTGATCTGTGACACAGATTTTGTGACATTATTTAAGTAATTTGAACTTTTCAGAGATGGTCAGTAGTTATGTGTTCATTATTTTTCAGGTTCTGACTCCAGGCTTTGAAATTGCAGGAGGTGCAGAAGAATTGAAGGCAAACCAAGCTGGAGCTAGAGCATGCAAAGTGCTGTGAGTCACCAAGTGCTGTGAAACATGAAGTCCCACTCTAATATGAACACTTGAAATCACTGACTTCAGCCTCTGCTCTCCATTCCTCATCTCTATATTCAGGAAATACAGCTCTGCATTCATGAAACACAGGTAGTGCCTTGCCATCTCTGATGGGAAGAGAGAAAACAGATGAGTTAGTATTTGTGAGGCACTGTTACTATAGCAATAAGCAGCACAGAAAAACTTATGAGGAAAGTAACTGCCTTCAACGCAGATAATATGTAGTCAATAAGGCATGGAGACACACTCCAAACAATGTAGGGAAGAAATACTGAGCAGCTGCTCATTAAGTGAGCACCATCCATCTTGTGTGCTGGGTGAGGCTAGGGTCCTGTGGAGCACTGTGGGATCGTACAGTTAATGCTGGTCCTTTAACACACATGTACAGGCATTCTTAACTCTGGTATTTCCAACTTTTGAAGGCCTAACTTTGAAATCTTTCTCATGAGGACAGAAAGAGCTCAGTCTGTAGTTATCCAGATTATAAAAGTGGAAATTCCATGCTGTAGCATCAAGCTGATACACATCATCTGAGGCACTTAGGTGGCCTACACAGGCCTCTGTTACGCAGACCAAGAAATAGACCAGCTGACTGCAATAACGATCCCTCACCCTTGCATTGTGGAGCAATGGGAAGGTATCTTGGCTTCCTTTAGGGAAGGTGATTACTTACAGAATAAGATTCTCCACCCGTTTTTTTTTCCCTCTGTCCCTTCTTTCCAAACTGTCTGTTCACTTCCTTCCATCTCCTTGCCCACATTTCCCTATGACTTCATGTGTGTTCCTGTTGTCAGCTTCAGCCCCATGTTCTGGCTGATGGTTCTGGCTAATGCCCAGTTTCCCACCTTGTACAATTTTGTTACTCATCCCAGACAGTTTCTTGGTTGCTTCTCCAAAACTACAGGAACTCTGCATCTGAATCTTGGCTTCTCGTAAGCTCTGACTTTCTAGCTCCTAATACTTACTATCTTTGCCAAGTCAGCTTCAGATTCCTCTTCCCCATCTCCTCCTCTGATGCAGTTTTCATGACCACCCATGAGTTTCTATTTTCAGAAAATGGAGATTCTTCTAAGAAGTCAATTGTAGCGAATCTGGCTAATGAAAATAAGTGGTATTGTGAGATGAACTGAAAGTCACATGTATTGGCAGCACTGCTAACTTTGACAAATATATTTTTACATGCTAAAAATACACAAGTCTTGAGATCAACTCCTGTTACAGGGTGTTGTGGCAAAGGCTGAGTTATGGCACTTTTCTGTGATTTTGGTAGGCTTCTTTGCATATTATGAGTGTGAGAAAAATCACTGCAGGCACTCAAGTAATTAGCTCTATGTGGTTTTCCTTAAATACAGTTTCAAGGAAGAAAAGTGCTTTACTAGAAACTGCAAACTGCATAGCTACATTTGTTTTTGTTTCCTAATGAAGAGTGCTACCTAACACTCCCTGATTTGGCTCCTAAGAGCAGTCTGGTGGTGAGGTGAAAGGGTGAAGAATTGTCCTTGTAACCCAAGCCTGCCTTCCACCTCCAGGATAAGTACCTAGGATGGTGAGGGTAGCCAGACAGGATGCCAGAAAGGCCAGGCTCTCACAGATATAACGGATGCTTAGTGAAGGGCAAGCACAGGGTTATTCTGTCCCCAGGGTACTCTCTAGAAAGCTGCAGCTTAAGGACTTCTTGAACTTTGCTGTACCTGCATCCACTGAACTGCCCTTGACAGACTTTTCTACCATAAATATAGCCAAGATAATTTTTTGTTTGGTTGGTTTTCCCCACTTTTGTTTTGTTTTGTAATCTTCTAGCATTGAGGGCAAAATGGAACTCACAGCCACAATTAACATGCTGTACGAGAAAGCATTGCTCTCTGTGCTTCTTGAATGGGCAGCTTGGCTTGGCTTGTACTTCAGTGTGCATCATAAGTGAAAACAAAATTGTAAATACTCAAGAGGTTCAGAGCAAGAGGGATGCAGTGGCCATGAACTCACCAGGTTCCCTTGTATTGTCACTGATGTTCCACTACTGACAGATAGTCCCAGGTCTTCTATCCCCAGGCTTATCACCATTTTGCTGGGAATTGCTACTTCTCAGGGTGTTATTTCTAAGTCTGAGACTCTTGGCTTTGTGCAGTCTCCGGATCTGCCTCTGTCCTAGTTCTCCGTGATTTTATATTGATCTTTCATTCCCAGTCCCAGAAGCACTACAGTTACCGTCTGGACATCGACCTGAAAAATAATGAGGGTGCCCACCATAATGACTAACTCATTACAACAAAAGAACAGAGAAAAAAGGGTGCTCATGAGTGCAGAAACATTCTTTCGTGAATGCTTCAAACTTTATTTACATCCAGCATATTCTATGACTCTATGATTCTATATCCAATCTGATGCTCTAGTCAGGGTGCTGGGGGAGCAAACTGCCAGAGTCTCATGTCGCTGTTCCAGCTGCCAAATTCATTTTTGCATTTTACAGATAACAATCAATCATACACTACTGAGTTGTTAACTTCTTTTGTTTAGATCATTTGGATAATTAAAGTACCACGAATTCCATGGTGTCAGCGGGCCTCTAGTAGAACTCCTGCTGGCTCTGCAGTCTCTTTCAGGGATCAGAAAATAAACCAATGAATAACACTAGAAGGACTCCAAGTAACTCATATTTTATGTTTCATGTTTTCCTAATGACAAGGTCATATAGTCTGCAGTGTGATCAATGCAAATACAATATGCCTTTGGAAAAAGGCCAATGTCTGCCTGTGGAAAGGGCAATCAAGGGAACTGCTTGGTAGTAATGCACTTTTTGGTAGATAGCAGAGGTCCCAAAGCTCTTTACCAGAAGCAGCAAAAGACCAGTGACTCAAGCTGCCAAGTTAAAAAAGCAAGTGAATGGCAAGTCCCTGGATATGTGTGCATGGGCGTATCCTACGCTTTGAATGCACATCTCTCTGTCACACATACTGCATTTGTGTCAGCATCATTTTGCTCTGGCTCAGAAAGCCTCTCCTCAGCAAACATGTAGAGCTAACAACTCTTCTGCATTTAGTTGACATGCACATGGCCATGTTAAGCCTGGCCAATCACTGCTATCTCTGCTAAGACACTGATGAAAAAGAATAAAACCCCACAGATGTTAAATAGTGTCAGCTTGCCTAACCACTTGATGCAATTGATTCTTCAGACTATTTTTGACTGAGTCTACAAAAACTGCATTATTCCTTCTTATTGCTTGTTCTTTGCTTATTGTGTATACTGCATCTTTCAAAATCACAGACAACGCACAAATGCTGCAGCATACATGATACCCTCAGCAAGCAAAATCGCTGCTTTTCTTAGCCCTCTCTGTGGCTTTTGGTGATTATGAGTAAGATGCCTCTTTTTTGTCATCAGGAGTCTGCCCATGTGAAGAAGGTTCTGAATGCAGCTAAGATTCACTTTTCAAAATGTGGATAAAATGAAAGCAGTTGATGACAAAGATAAAGCTAGGGAAGGATAAAGCAAAGCTGTAGTGAAAAGTAACAAGCTACAGAAAGATGGACTGTGAAATCCAGCAGAGCTCTGGGAAGCCTCTGGAAGCAAATTAGGAGCTTCTGGTCATTTATAAGACTGAGTAAAAGACATCAGTGGAATAGACTGAGGGATTTTTTGACTCTTGCATTACCATTAATAAGACTATACCAGCTCAGTCCTTGGCTCATTTTTTTCTGTCCTTATGGCACAAAGAACTCACAGAGAATATAAGGAAGCAGAATGCTACCCCCACACTGCAGCAGGACAGAGCTCATTTAATGAGCTCTGATGACCTTAAAATAGGGACTCAATATAAAGGCACAGTTGAGTTTCTGAGTAAATGAATCTGTGCAAGTAGATAATATTTGTAATCACATCTGCACACTCCTAGCTCTACCACTGACCACAGGCCACTAGAGTGCAATTACATGTCCACATGCTACAGCAATCGATACGCTCGCGCTCCAAGGGTAGTCCCCAAAGTCCAACATTTTTACAGCCTTGTTGACCTCAGGGCCAAGCAGCTGCGTGCCTGTGCAACACCAGCTCCCTGGGGATCCTGGGCAAGATGGTTCCAGCTCCCAGCCTCAACCACAGCATATACTGCTGTGCTCTTGCTACAGGGAGCCAGCAGCAAGCAGCAGGGCCGCACCTCTCACAGGATCTCCAACCATCCCTCTGGGAAGGGCTCAGCTTCTTGTGTTTGTTCAGTCACCTGCAAAATCAGGCACTGGGTGCCTGGACCATTTTCACATCACTGTTGCTCAGCTGTGGGAAGGAGGCTGCTCACCAGTTGTTCAGTCTCCTCTCGTGACTTCAGCCCTAGCGATTGTCATTAAAAACGGGATTATGTGCTGTCTGCAGTGCCTCAGCAGTGCTCCCACAAGCAACAGTGCCCTGCTCTTTGTAGTTACTGAGTGATGAAGTAGTTATGGGTATCTACAAGCAACAGGTGAAGCTGTAACAGACCTGGGGAAGGAAGCTGAGGTTCAGAGAGAAAACCACCACCGGTGTTTTGTTTTGCATTGTTATTTTAAGGTGAGCTCTGGAGTGGAGTGATTTTAGTTCAGTTGAACAAAAAACCCTGCATTCTCTTCCATGCCCTAGACTAGGTAACATGAATTCTAAAAGCTCACATGCAGAAATCAGATACAGAAAATTCCCCTCCCGTGTCAAAGTCTCTCCCTTTTGTCCTTTTTTTTCTTTATTGTTTGTATTTGCCACTGATGAAACTTACATTCACTGACTTTTTCCCTAAGTGCAGAAGGCTCAATGAGCCACCCAGGGAGCTGGAAAGTGGCCACAATCGCCATAACTAAAACCAGCAAGGTAAAAGTCATTGTGACAGTAATAGTTTGTGGTCAAGATGCAGCGTTCAACTTGAATAGGAAAAGAGAGGATGCAAAAGGCTCTTCCTTTGATTAAGTACTGGGTCAAAAAGCTTGGAACTAACAAAGAGTTAATTTTAAGTATGAAAACCTGAGGTTTGAGCTCAATTTCTGTTTGATTCTCCCCACTGTTTTTTTCTGGAAAGTTAATTTCTAGTCTTTAGCTCCAACACTACTGGTTGCTTTTTCCTGCATTATATGTTCTTTCATGTGATTTCTTTTTCATGTCTGTCTTCCTTCAGCTGTCCACAAACTTGAAAGTGCTGACCCTGTGTTGTGGTTTCATCCAGCAAGTGAGCACCACACAGCCAGTCACTCACTCCCCCGCACTGGGACTGGGAGAGAACTGGGAGAGTGAAAGTGAGAAAACTCATGGGTTGAGAGAAAGACAGTTTAATAGGTAAAGCAGAAGCTGTGCGTGCAAGCAAACTGAACAAGGGATTTATTCACCACTTCCCACCACAGGCATGGGTTCAGCCATCTCCAGGAAAACAGGACTGCATCACATGTAGTGATGACTTGGGAAGACAAATGCCGTAACTCCAAACATCCCCCGCTTCCTTCTTCTTTCTCCAGCTTTATATTGGATAGTGTGAGACCTGAGCATACGGTATGGAATACCCCTTGGGTCAGTTGGGGTCACCTGGCTGTGTCCTGGCTGTGTCCCCTCCCCGATTTGCTGGTGGGGTGAGATGCGTAACAGCCCTTAACTCTGTGTAAGCACTGCTCAGCAGTACTGAACACACCACTGTGTAATCAGCACTGTTTTCAGCACAAATCCAAAACACAGCTCCAGACCAGATACTAGGAAGAAAATTAACTCTATCCCAGCCAAACCCAGCACACTCTGGTTCTCCCATCCCCATGCACAGTGCAAGGCTCATATGCACCTCGAAGTGATACTGCAAACTTGCATTGTTCACTTTGGGCAATTACAGAAAGAAGACAAGAGGAGAGTATGAGATGAACCAGATTGGTCTAAAGTATACTCACATGCTTGTTAATGTTTAAGGGAAACACGGGAATGCCTTTGACCAGCCAACCATTGAGAGGCAGCAAAGAGACAGGTCTGTGTATGGAAACACAGTATGGTCATTGAACAGACACCTTAAATAGCCAGTGCTGATCCTTTCTGACCGTCAGAAAATCAAAGACCTCAACAAAAATTTCCCTTCCTTTAATAACTGTATCCAGTCCTTTATTAGCGATGGGGACCTATCAGGAAAGTGAAATGGGAGAAGCTTTGAGACATGTAACTCTGTAGAATTAAAAACCCCAAACAATTCCTATTTTCCTTATGTATCATGAGGGTCACCCTCCAAAGCCAGAAGGGTTTTGTGATGTTCGTGCACATCCTTACTCAGGTATGGAGTATCATGCTCACCAGTCTCCAGCAGATTGCATGCAGAGCCCAATCCAGTAGGAACTCACTCCATCCATCGTGTGGAGAAAGCCCATTCAAACACTTGCAAATTCCATATCTGTATTAAACAAGGCAGAGGCATTATGTACACCTGCGGTGTAAAACCTGGACTGTAAAAACCAGTCCATATGCATGTAAGAAGGTTGCAAGGCAAGAAGTGCTCAGATTAGCCCCATAGGTAGATAAAAAGCAAAACATCCATGCTTACATGCACAGCACCCAGGCACCGGCATGGCAAGCCTAGAGATATAAGCCTGGGGCTTGCAGCCTTTGCTGCTGTCCTTGGAGTGGCAGACTTTTCATTTTCCCTGACGTTAGCAAGGACAAGAACTTTTTGAAGATTTCCCACCCCCACAAACTGTTAAATATTTGTTTGGTTGGTTGGAGCTGTCGGCATCAGGAAAGAGCAATTCAGTTGGGGTGTTTGACATGTAATGCATGAACCAGCTGATAACCTTGAAACTGCGGCCCCTGGAGGCAGCCCTGCCTTGAGAATTAAAACATTCCCACAGGACGGAGATAGGACTGGGCGGAGGGAGGAGGGTTGGGAGCATTTCTGAGGAGGAGTATGGCAAAAAGGCCCAGGCAGGACAAAACAAGGTTTTGCAGGGAGGAACTGCAGAAGATAAGGATTCTGTCCCCTGTAGGCATCCCTTCCCACAGATGTGTCTTCTGCAAGGATGTTTTGTACATGGGCGCAAAATGCCAGCCTCTTTCCACTATTACAGACTGTGGGCCTGTGAGGCAAGAGGCTTGTCTTGCTGTAACTTGCTCCCTCTCTGTCCTTATAAGAATCATAGTATAGTTAGGGTTGGAAAGGACCTTAATATCATCTAGTTCCAACCCTCCTGCCATGGGCAGGTACAAGTAACACTACTTATAAGTGGTGTGGAGGATGAGGAGCAGGCACTTCAAGTGCCTCTGCGCGCTGTCTGAGCCAACCCTGCTCATTACTGCTGTGAGACACTGCAACGCACCAGCACAGCACCCTCAGCAGGAACGCAGCCACACATCCTCCTCCTTCAAAAGCACAAAACACATCGCACTCTTAACTGGCAGTGCCAGGGCTGGGGAGTCCCTGGGGGCTCATCAGAGAGGGAAGGGTGTGAAGAGACCAGAGACAAATGACTTCACGTAGGCTTAGCTGCGCAGCTGCTGAAGCTACAGGAAGTTTAGTTAGCAACATGGTTGAAATTCAGCTCTGAATTGGCACCTTTCATGCCTCCGAACTGGGTGTTTCTTGTAGCAGTTGGCCATGTTTCTGTTCTATCAAGCCTTCCCTCTGCATGCTCATATGGAACACATCAGCTTCATCTCCTGTGGGTTTCACAGGAAGCCTGGTGCAGAGAGCTCTTTGCTGGGCATAGAGAACCTCAAGTTACCGCTACAAGGCCAAAGCATCCTTATTTTGTTTGGTGGAAAAATCCATCAGAGAGGGCCAGAAAAACTGTGTGGTTTCTGCAATAGCTTTCTGACTCTGAATTTTAAACCATTCTTCCTCTCCACAGGCTCACAAGCCAGATTTTCAGTAGAGCAGGACTGCCACAAGACATGCTTCTGCCTGCTACCTTTTTGGAGGATCATTTTAAGAGGAAAAATAAGGCAGTAGCAATTTGAAGCAAATTCCCAGTTGGTGGCCACATACAGGAGCCGATAGTTAGATCCTAAATCACCACCACTTCTTTCTTTCTCCGGATCTTTTACACTGCTGAGAGGAGCAAGGAAAAGGAAGGAGAGCTGCAGGATGGTGGCTGAAATCCAGGTCTCAGAGACTTAAAAATTCCTCTTTTCAAATTGTGCCTAGCAATTTTGCATCGATTCAGAGTTTGGGCATTTCCTGGTGAGTGCTATTTTTCCACAATCCTGGAAAAAAAGGGTGACTTTATGAAAGAGTGTCAGGCAGGTTTTCAAGGTTTGCTCTTTTTTTCTCCTTTACTCCATTTGAAAAACAGCAGCCACCAGAAGAAATTACTAGTTCAGTCTTTAGAAGCATCCGTATATTCCCTGATAGATTTTTCAGGGCATTTTGTGCTGTTTTGCTAGGCACACCATGAAGATGCTTCTGTCTCATCAGAAAGAGGACTGAGATCCAGGCCAAAGGTGCTGTTTTGCTGATACATGAGATCCTGGTGCAGCCACAGCAGCTGGGTACAGCTCAGGTCTCCATGTCTCAGGAAGGATGTGGCAGACTTAGAGAAGAGCAACTAAAACAGCTGAGAGGATGAAGATCCCCTGTATGGAGAGAAGACTGAGGCTGAATATGATCGAAGTTTATAAAACCATGGAGCAATAGGTAAAACAGGAATATGGACGTGTTCACAAAACTCCACAATACATGAAGTCGAGGGTGAGTGCACTCAGTGAATCCAGTGGGAGATCCATTTCAACTGGATTTTTGAAAGCCCATCTTTACACAGAGGGTGGTAATCTTCTGGACCTTCTTGCCACAGGAGGGTGTGGAGTCAGAGAGCATCAAAAAGGCATGAGACAAATTCATAGCCTCACACATGGATACAAAAAGGTATATGCACCCCAAATATAACAACTGTGATAGCTGGGAAGGTTCAGAGGGGAGTGAACCACACAAAGGGACCAGGTCTGCACAGTCTCATTGAACAGGATCTCCTGACATTGCCAAACACTGGGCAGAGGGCTAGGGAGATCAGTGACCTGACCAGTAGGGCATTCCTCATGTCTTCTGTTTCCCCTGGAAAAAAAAACCAACATTCTAACACCACCACCACCACCACCCCCAATGTATGTGTACTGTGGATGACAGGATCTCCATACTGTCCAGGCAGTGGCCTGCCCGTTAACACCAGAAACAACACATGTAATGTTGATTTCTGTCCTTCTGGAACAGGAATAAGACAATTTAATAACAAATAAATAATTGCCACAACCAAGGCTAGCTGAATTTTGACAGATACCCTACAAATTAAATTGGATGTTTTATTACCAGTGTCCTTAAGGCTTTTAAGCTTCCACCTCTCAGAAATTTGTTTTGAATTCTTTTCCAACAAGTAGCTACATCAATAGATTTTAACAGTTGCCTCACCTGGTTTCTGTTCTCAATGGGAAAATTACATGAATTAAAAATCAAGGCTTTCCTAGTTATGGAAAGATGTAAGTGATATTAGGTTACTGAGTAGAAAAGGATCCTTCAGCAGTCAGACCTCAGCTGAAATCCTGCAATTAGGCAAGGTGGGCTCTCACAAAAGATCTCAGAGGAAGACACGCCATTCTCACCATGAAAATATGCTTCCAGGAAACAAATTAGAGCCTCTGTGCTGCTGTTGCTGCACAGAAAGGGAAATAAAACAAAGTCTTTTGAGTGCATTGGTGAGAAAATAAAAAAAAAAAACCCAAGACTACCAAAGCAGATGCCCTTGGAAAGACTTTTAGGCCAAAACCACAATCTTTTTGAAGGGGCAAAACTAGGAAAGAGTGAATCAGCCACCCGTGTGCCCATTGCTCTGCTCTGTTGAAGCATATATAACCATACAGACTGTGCACCTGCAGTGTGTCTTCGCTGACTGACACATTTCTAGTCTGTACATTTATTGGAGTTTGTTGCACCCTTTCTAGCCACCTCCACAGCAGAAATAAGAGCAACTTCTAAGTTGCTCTTACTCACTTCAAACATCCCCCTGGCTTGGGAAGGTACAGGCTGGTCCCTCCAACTGCATGCTGCAGGGCAGGAGCTTGTTGTTGTTACTTGTCTATAAAATGTTGTCCTTTGTTGTTCTCATGGCATTTTACCAGTTGTACAAGTAATTGGCTCCCTGTAGACATGGTATTGCCAACCCTAGCAATCTTTAATGGCTCAATTATTAGAGTCTTACAAGAAGCATTGTGTTCACTGCTGTCTGAGCCACTGCGTTTCACCTTCACTCTTGTCCATGTTCAAACAAACTTGGAAACAAGCAGTTGAGCTGAGGGGCTCACCATGTCAGTTCTCTGCAGAAGTTCATCTTTAAGGAAAACCATCAAACACAGTGCATCTTAACTGCATATCTTAACAAGAGAAACCCTCATTACAAACATGGATTCAGCCATCTCCTCCCAGACTTACTCATGGTCAGCCTATTTGTAGCTGGTAAGAGCCTCTCTCTATCCCTCTGCGATCTCTCTCCCACAAATTGACCCTAAGATGGAGCCCAGATCTTAAATGGTATAAAAAGCCTTGTCCAGGTGTTCTGTAGAGACACAGATTTTGCCCTTAAAGCCTTTAGGAGACATAAAGTGTGATTTAGAAGCCTGAACCTCACAGACTTTCATAACTTTCATAACTGACTAACATAACTTTAGCATCAAAACCACCTGAAAGATTCTGAAAATATAATTTGTTTGCAATATTTTTAAAGGCTAAACTTTTTTTTCCTAAATGAAAGTAAAATGATTTCATCTTCATGTGAGTTTTATGTTGGAAGTCACATCAAACCTTTAATGACACTGTAGATCTTGATTTAAAAAGGGCCAGTTATCAGGTGATATTCTGTGGCAGGTTTAATGGAAAGAGAGGAAAATGTAAACTTTTGGATCAAAAGCAGACAGAAGAATCAGTACATCCTCAATCTTACAATTAAAGCTTTTATTTGCTGCATTCAATTCTCTATTGCTGCTATCCCTTCCTAGATAATAAACAACTGCCTGTTTAGCAAGGGTTTACTGTGACGTACCTATACGTTCTGTTGTTATAGAGACTTCTGTAAAATACTTCCCCAAAATTATTTTTAATCAGCATGTTCATTACAAGCAGATTGGAACACTGCCACCTGCTTCATAAACAAATCAGAACAAAGAAAGGGGGGAAAAAACAAACCCCATCATACCCTTGTCTTCCTGTCAACACTGAAACCAATGTTATGCACTACTGCTGTAGTAAGGGGTGAGAATAGTCAATCTGTCTTTGCACTAGGTAGTATGACATTGAATTGCTGGCCAGTTTATTCACAGCCCAGCAGAGAACCAGTTGCAGATAAAATAAATACACCCCTCACTCCCCTAAGAACCTCAAACATCTGCCATCTATCCCAGATAATTAATCTTTGTCTGCTGTAACATACACGTCACCTCTACCCCACTCAGTGACAGTATATACTCATAGTAATGGAGAGGATTGCCTCTGGCAGATTAATTGCTCTGACACCCCTCCTCCTCCTCAAATAAAACACAGTTTCTATTTTTTTTTTTCTGGACATGCTATTTCAGCCCTTCATCCCAACACCTGGCAGCGGGGCAAGTGCCCTAGCTGCTCCTTTGAAACTCCAAGACCAAGCTCCTTATTTTATGCAGTATTTCTGTAGGCTCAGGTTAAACAGACGAA
Organism: Lathamus discolor; assembly: GCF_037157495.1. Classification (NCBI taxonomy): domain Eukaryota; kingdom Metazoa; phylum Chordata; class Aves; order Psittaciformes; family Psittacidae; genus Lathamus; species Lathamus discolor. Next base: position 17,638,937 of record NC_088889.1, on the reverse strand, counting down.
GTGCTCTACAGAGCTGTGGTTTCAAAGAATCCTCTCTGTAATATCTTTTTTTCTTACTTATGGTCATATCACTGACCTTGAGTGAGCCTAGCTCCCATGACAGCAGAAACACTGCACGGTCTGTACGAGTTCTGCACAAACTCTCCTGTAACACAAGGACTAGCATGAAACACAGCCATCTAGCAGGCTGAAATACACAACAAGGGCTTTTCATAGCTCTGTGGGGCTCATCTTTTCTGGACAGCTGGCAAAGAATTCTGGGAAGGTCATGGAGGACCATGGGCGGTCTACGGCAGTAGCCTGCAGCCACCCTACAAAGCAGTTTGGTATGCCCACTTGACCATCTAAGCCAACTGATCAAAGCTACAGAAGGGTTTTGTGTGCAGATGGCAGCTAAAGTAGGGCAACACCTGTGCTCTAGACCAAGTTCACAATGCCAAGAGAAACACTTGAAGTAATAGATAAAGGAAGCTTGAGAAGCCATATGGTCAAATGATGACAAAGGAACTGGGTGGTGACATTGTGACTATCAATCATCAGCCCCACACGGGACATGCTTCAGTGAGTTACAGGTGAGCATTCACGTGGCTTACTTTAGTGATCTGTGGAATGGTGCTATCATGTCTGCTTGTCTTGCAGAGCAGTCAGGGAAGGCTAATTCAGCAATGCAGGATTTGCAAACCTCCTTTAAACCTTTGGATGGAAGGTGCACTGTCACGTGTGCAACATTTGTTCCCTGTTCTCAATATTGCCAGCACATATGCATGGGTAGCCTCAGCTGATGGTGCTTTCTGCTTTCTCTGCAGTGACAAATGTCAGTTCCACTTCACTGGTACAGAGTGGTGGCACAGTCTGTAACATAAATCCTCTTTCTAACCTGTGCACCTCAGCATGGCAGGGCAGGCTACAGTGTGAGAGGCAAAATAACCCTTTGCCTCTGGTCCCTCAAGCCAGCACAGCCATTGAGTCAATTCCCTAAGTGGTGGGAATCTGACAGATGGAACCATGCCCCAGGACATCACTCTTCCGTAGCACATGAGATTGGAAGGAGAGGCTGGGATCTTCTCTGGTTGTACAGAGAACCTCAGGAGCTGGGGTAGTGCTTATCCGTACCCTACTCTCTTACACAACTGAATAGCACTCATTTTACTGCCAGCTTGAATTTGCTACTTGCCTGACTTGGTTTGTAGCAATCTCCTGAGAAGATAGTCTCTGAATTTCATGTGCTTCAGCAAAGCAGTTCTGTGCTCTACTCAGTACAGCAGAAACAGTCACTGGTGCAGAAAGCTGGACCCCTTACTGGCAGAAAGCTGGCTCTGCTGAGGGACCACATCCTGCTCCTGTATGCAATGAAAGGATACATACCTCATACATCTCTGTACAAGGCACCTTCTGCATAGTCCAACAGCAGAATGGTTTTTGCCAGTGACATGAAACATCATTATATAGTGAACAAAGGGATTGCTAAGGACGATTCCTGTGCCATAAAAGGTACAAGGAAATCACCATGTACCACAGAAAAGCCTTAAACAAAGAGACTGCTGGATGTGCAGGACAACAGGACTCAACTCCCCTGGCTGGTCTGTTCATGGCCCTGTGCTGCTGTCAGGGCAGACATTCCTCTCCTCCTGACTAAGAAACAGGTATGGCTGCCTAACAGTTGGGGGAAAACAGAAATCTTTGGTTTTAAATATTACTTTGAGGTTGGAGGACCACAGGACCATTTGAAAGGATGCTGTCCAAAGGGTGATTGGTCTCTGTGCGGTTTCCTGCCAGTCCTCTCCAGGACCACCGGTAGCACAGAGGGTGCATCCCAGTGCACTAACGGTGGTGCTCTCTGAGCAATCCAACATTGAGATCTTAGCAGCAGCACAAGCACTAGCAGTGTTAGCTCGCAAACACCGAGTCCAAACACCCACTGGGCCACCTATGCCATGGATGATGACACCTTCTGGAAGCAGGCAAGCTTCCTATGAACTTCTGAATGTTAAAATCCTCTTATAAAAACAAATAGGCTTCAGAGAAAGCCCAAGGGCATATTTTAGAGCACTTTGGATTTTAGCCTGTTTCAGCTTCTACTGCCAGCTATCCATCTGGCCTCCTAATGTACTTCATTATGCAGCTAGGTAATGAGCCTGCATCTCCTTTACTGGTGGGATTATAATTATGTGGGTACAGGGAGACAAACTTGTTATGTAGGTGTCAGGAGGGAAGGACCATAGCGGGAGTTTAATACTTTTTCATTGAAACGCAGAGTACATATCATTCCAGTGAAGTTATCCCCATTAGTAAGAAATACGTCCCTTTTCCTTGCCATGGGGAAGCTGAACTCCGGTTCAAAAGGCTTGCCACAGGGGCTCTCAAAGGTGATGTTTCACTGGCATGCAGTGGTGTTTGGGATCTGGCCACTGCCTCAGCAGAGCATGGGAACAGGCAGACAGATCAGGGCAAGAGGAACATGCTTTTTCTATTATATTTACCCTGCACATTAAAAGGCAGAGATTTTAGGTACAGAGTTCAGAAACTCTCCAGCTCCAGAAGTCACAGCTTGCCTTTTGTTTAAGCCTGGAAACTACTCAGCTGGCACAGGTGGCTTCTTAACGTCCAGCCAACATGGACAGGATACAGCAGGATCGAGCTTTGGCCAGGCTCCTGCTCCTCCACAGTTCCACTTGCCTTCTACTGTTCCCCTTGCTGCCTGAAGGGATCCCCGCAGGTCACATTTAGCCCCTTTCCTGGGCTGCTTTGGAAATCTTCCCTTTTTACAAAACAGTGCTAGCAGGAGACACATACACCCATTATCACCCTTTACCATCCTCCACAATGGGCAAAAACTGATCTTTGTAGTGGTTTATGGCTTTAAAAGCCATTGTGCTTTCAGTTAATTCCTTGATTTTAGCTGCCTGAGTCACTGATGACATGACTGTTTTGATTTTAGCGGCTTTTATTTTGTCTCCCTTGGAATGGCATCACCCTGTGGTAGGCAGTTTACCATCTAAACGGGCTAAATATGTGAAAGACTTGTTATAACTTTCAGTCATGGTGGGGAAAGAGGATTTGTTTTATTTTGATGAGTAGTCTAAATATTTTTGGGTCAGATTTTGGCATTTCAAATGCAGGAAGGGATCCCTTTGAACTCCACTTAGCTACTGAGAAATGGCTTTTCTGCTTTATGTCACAGAGGCATCATCTTCTATAGATTTTGAATAAGGTTTGGGTCTGACCTACTGTGAAATCACAATTTCAGAGTAAGTTGACTGTCAAGTACATTTATCATGCAAATGCTTGCTTTAGTTGAAAACTAATAGCTAAGCTGATGTTTTAGTAATTTTAAATTTCTCTTTGATTATGAGCTTCTTGTGGTCGTAAAAGTCAACTGTAAGACAGTCATGGGAGTACATTTATATGAAGCTGGTGTAGCCAAAAAAAAGGGGATTATACGCACGCTCAATTTCTAGAAGGAGCCAAGAATAATAGAAGCTGAAAATTGTCAGCAACTTTGACAATAGAAATCAGAGCCTTCAGGAGATGCATGTAAAAAACCTGTGACTTCCAAAATGAGAGGTTACTCAGAAAAGAGCTTGTTTGCAGTGCTTTTCTCCAGGGCACATGCAGGCTGACCCCACCGGCAGCTCAGGTCTCCTGACAGTCAGCAGCACTCCAGTTTCAAGTAAGAGTCTCTTATGCTATAGTGCTTCAAATGGAATTGAGTTTCCTCTAACCTTTATGCTTGATGGAGCGAAATAATGTCCTAATTGTTGGAAAGTTGGCTATTGGCCATAGTAACTTTAAAAAAAAAATAAATTAAAAGGAGTCTGAATGATAAGATAGACAAAAAAGCTTCGACTCGGGCTGGCTTTAATGCCACCAAGCAGACTCAGTGTTAGCTGCGACTCTGCCTTTAAATATCAGCTTGTATCCTGCAGCATCAAAGAAATACCCCCCTCAGAGAGCCCTATTCTGCAGTGGGACCACTCTGCTGGGTAAAATGTTGAAGAAGGATCCTCTGGCAGAAATAAAAGGCCAAACTGCTGTGGCTGCATTACTTGAAAAAGAGAAGCTCGTGCTGAAAGAACAAGGGCTACCTTGGACTGTTTGTACAGGTGTAATTCTGCATTCAGCTACCCAGTGTCATAGACAACAGTGGTGATCACGTTTCTGAAGACGCATTTATCCTGTATTCTGGGTTTTTTTCATCAGGATAAATACCTTTTCTTTTCTTTTTTTTTCATTTTTGGGAAAATAATGACATTTACTGGTTAACTGGGTTAATAAATAAATGTTGTGACATAAAACTGAATGTTTTATTTCATGAACTCACAAGCCCTTTGAACCTAGTTATCCTCATCCTTTGTATATAATAAATCTGATGTCTAATGACCACCACTCCTCAGGCAGATGTTAAATGTAAACGCCCAGGCCATGCTGATGCAGGCACCCATGTAGCCTGCATTTATACACAGAAGTCTAACCGCTCGTGAAGCCTCAGGAACCAGAGTCAGGTTGTTGACATCCTTGAGAAGTACCTCACATACAGCAGCATCTCTGCTTTACTAGGCTGGCCCCGCATTATGGCGGGCTTGGGATGCCTTACCCAGCAGGGCAGCAGCTCACTCACACACTTGCTCAACCCCTTTTGCAATTATTGTGCAAATTATTTCTCACCATACCAGAGCTTTGTGTGCACTCTAACAAATACCTCACGGCTTTGGTAGTGTTTGCAAATTAAGACAGAACTATTTCCACCTGAATGGATAAACCTGGGCCTTGAAGCTTTTCGATTTTATTTTACATTTTCAGTCTCATTTCTTATAGGAAGGGAAGGATGAATAATCCCCACACTCATTTTTCCCCTTGTTTTCCCTCAGTTCAGCTTGTCAGCTTGTCTAAGCTAGAAACAGGATCAGCAAACATGCCAGGGCAAGTTCCACCACCATTTCCTTAATCCAATCAAGCAGAGTTGAGCCCTACAGAGAATTACTTTAGCCAAACTGCTTTAGGCCTGTGCCAAAGGCACCAATTGCTCTCAGGACAAAGCAGGAAGCTCAATAGTGCCAGCACTGCTGAAGTTTGATCTGCCACAGATTTGCATCCTACACCCTTCAGCCTTCCTGTGATTTCCCCTGTGTCCCATCCTTGACCCTTCCCATCTTTTCCCAGCAAGGGCAGGCTGGAGAGGACAGCCGTGCTGTCAGGCTGGCTAGGAAGTGCCTTTGGCACAGACCAGGGCTGGGATATTGATGCCTACCTGCCAGCGACAGGCTCACGAGCACGTGCATGTGTGTCTTTTATCCACCTACACATCAGTGCCATGAGTTATCCCTCACAGCTCCAAGACCTCTGCTCCCTAGCCCATTTGTTTAAAATCAGCATATGGATGTAAAAGCTACAAGTGCTTGCATGTGAGGGACAGCCTGCAGAGACGTAGTTGTGTAAGCATAATTTGCTTTGGAACATAGGCTAAAAATAGTAAAGCTACATCATCACATTCTTTCACAATGCTTCAGAAGCACTGGAGTGGTGCTTACGGCTGTGACAAATCCCCATTAAAACAAAAGGGAAGTAGGTGAGGATGGAAAAGTAACCTCTGCATCCTGCTCAGTCTGCTAGGCAATACTAGACCAGGGTGCTGGAGCCCCTCACCCCATCCCACTGCACACATCCCCACTTACACGCAGGCTGCAGCAAGGGTGCTGAGCAAAGTCCCCACCACCCCACTGTCCTGGGTTTACCAGGAGCCGTTTTGCTCCTTCTTAGTAGCTGGTGCAAGCTCTGTGTTTTGACTTCCAGCCTGGGCAGAGAGCTGATAACACCGATTGGTTTTAATTGTTGTTAAGTAATGTTTATTCTGGCCAAGGACGTTGTGAGTCTCATGCTCTGCTGGGGATGAGGGGAGGCCGGGAGGAAGCAGAGACAGGGCACCTGACCCAAGCTAGCCAAAGAGGTATTCCATACCACAGCACGTCATGCCCAGGGAGGTAACTGGGAGTTACCCGGAAGGGCACACTCTCTCTTCGGGGGGGTCGAACTCGTTCGGCGGTGGTATTGTATTCTCTTGTTATTTTCTCTTATCAATATTATCATTGGTGGTAGCAGCAGTGATTTGTGTTGTACCTTAGTTACTGGGCTGTTCTTATCTCAGCCTGTGGGAGTTACATTCTCTTGATTCTCCTCCCCATCCCTCCGGGAGCAGGGAGGGTCGGGGGGTGAGTGGACGAGCCGTGTGGATCGGTTTAAACCACGACACCCACACTGGGTTAGCACGCAAAGACCTGGTTAAAACCTCTCAGCTGAAAGGCTTCTGTGCCTCCAAAACAGGTTTCTGAAGACAGCTCTGTCAGCAGGGATGGAGCCAGGTGTTAATCTGTGCTCCCTCCCAAGCACCCTGACTAATTAGCGAAGTTCACCGGCTGGTTCTCTGGGAGCTCTTACATTTGTATGAAGGTGAAATGCAGCCCTTCAGGAAAGGAAAGACTGCAGGAATAGTAGGACCTTCAGACCAAAGCTTTGCTAAAATTTAGTGTAGCTGAATGCAAAATTGTGTGCATGTTCATCCTAGTTCTGGCTCTTTAAAGCATTGCTGCCCTAAAATGACTGTTCCCATTATCACTAACTTTCAGTACTTTGTGGTTCAGGAGCCTTTGCCAACGGAGGTGGCTTAAACAAACAGGGAAGGTTCCTGCTGCAAACAGCTGACACACTGAGTATAAGATAGGAAGAAAAGAAAGATACAGGTAAGAAAGAGGCCACAATGAACTGCTGAGACTGTTCTGTCAGCACACCAGGAGCTGAATCGCTGCAAAACATTGTGTGGTAGGGTGTAGAGATGGGCTGAGCAGTGTCTTCTTCAGCAGAGCCTGCACAAGGTTAAGACAGAAGCTTTGGCCATGGGAACCTAAGACAGCCTTATAGGCAAAAGCGCTTGGCTACAAATAAACCAGGAGGGCAATGCCCAGTGGCATCGTGGGCAGTTCAGAGGTGGGAGTCAAGCTCTCAGCGAGCAACGAGTAGGAAAGAAAGGCCACTTGTTTATCTGCTCCCCTTTTCTGCCCCTTCCCACACGTGGAACTGTGCTGGCAGTGCCAAAGTGGATGGAAGTGGGGCTATGGCGGAGCTGCTCCAGTCATGGCAGCGGAACTTTGTTTTTCCCTTGAACCCTTGCTGTACCTAAGATAGGTAGACAATCTGAGGACATGTTACAATTAATTCTTTTTCTGAAGTTATGTTATTCTGTGGTGACACTCAGCTGGTCCCATCCCATAAGCAGTATGGTATACTGCCGTAGTGGGGGCACTTAAGACCCTCATTCACATCCATCTCCTGGGGGTGTCTTTACAGCAGGTTGGTTGATGCCAAGGAATTGAACACCACGCTGAGTGTCTGTGCTACATGGACCTGAAGGAAAAACAGGACAGATGTCTTCTGGTAAAGAGAGGAAGAAAAGGCTGACAATTCATGTGATGCAATGCTGTGAGGGCTGCAATAAAAAACTGAATCAACATTTCTTTTTGATGGAGCCACGTTCCAGTGGCTAAATAGGCTTTCTATGCAAGAAAAAGCCACATTTATGCTGCAGCTGAAAATAGTGAGTGTACACTTTTATTATCTCATTAACACCCTCTCCCCCATTCCCCAGCATCATTTGGCTGCAAGTCTGTCAGCAGGGTGCAATAACGTTCCCAGCAGCAGCAGCTGGTACGGAGACAGGATGTTGTTTGAAATGGCCGGAGAGATGCTGTCACCAGGTGGCATTTATCAGCTGTATGCAAACACCACACTCGAGCAAGGCGGCTGAGAAAGGGGACATATCAAAGAAACATAAAAGCTGAGTACAACTTTGCAAAGAGAGGATTTGTAGCTGAAACCTCCTTTTCAGCAGAGCTGGAAGGGGAGGGAGTAATAAACAGCCCCGTTAAGCTAGTCTGTTGGCTTTAAACCAAGGTAATGAGGCATGTGGGTGCTTTGACAAAGAGCCAGAAACTGCATTTTGCCACCGATTTGACTTCTACCTTTTTTGTCTCTCTTAAGCTGACAGTGAATTCCTCACAGTCCACTGAGCATATCAAAATGGGGCTCAGGCTAGGACTAATGCCTTTTAAAGTACTACTAGGGAAATAATTCACTTAATTAAATATTTCCAGTTGTGGAAACCACCCTCTAGGCAAATTGCACCACCTCTTCCACTTTGCACACACAAAATACAGAACAAAACCACATTTGCTCTTTTTCCTGCAACACCATTTTCCCCATTCCTTCCTTCTCAGCTGTCCTTCCTAGGGCTACTTCAACAGGAAGGAAGATTACTCTAGGGATTGGGTCAGAGAAGTCAGAGGGTGAGCTCCTGGGTCTGCTGCATGCTTGTTTTGCAGCCCTAGACAAATACCCTAACCCCTCTTTGTGACAGTTTCTGCATCTATATGGCCTGGAGACAAGCAGTGTCCTTCCACCACATCACTCTGCTCATTGGTTAAGCAGGCACAGAGCAGCTTAGACCTCCTTTGGTAGGAGATGTTAGACGGAAGAAGCTTGAGAGTTTGATCAGGCCAGAGCACTGCTGGTGTGTTCCTTGGATACGATATTGCTCAGCTCTCAAGCCCCTGCCTTTGGGGAGCTGCAAGCTGCATGACCCTAGCACCACATTGAAGGTGCCTGATCATACCAAGGAGCCACTGGTGGCCTGCATTGGCAGAGTCCCTGTAGGAGGACAGAAGTGCACAAGAAATGAGATCCCGTCATTTTGTGCCAATCTGCCTGACACTTGTGAGAATATCACCATGAAAGAAAGTCTGGGTTTTGTACAGAGCCAAGCGTCCTGAAAGGAGAGCATCAAATCTTAGCCCACCCTGCCGAAGTGCTTTTTTACTCCAGATGCAGAGCCATCACAGCCAGACTGAAAATGTCACCACTGGGGCTTCTGGATCCCTTCATGAGATGAATGCAAAGTTTCTACTGAAGAGCAAAGTGTTAGTGATCTTGTGTTAGAACTACCTCTAACTTGCAGTACTTGCCCTGCTGTAGATAGTCTCCTTGCCTCTAACAGGTGCCCTGCAGTGAAAAGATAGATTGAATCAAAACACACCCGTGTCTTTGTGCACGGTGGCTGCTCAGTGTATAACCCACACCAGGTCCCCAGGCAGTTCCTAGGAGCTGTATTTTGTCCAAGGGTATGTCTCTGCTACCACTGGTATCTGCTAATGTTTCTTCTTTATGACTGAAAAGTTTCCCTCTCTCTGTACATTTTGTCTGCCTCCTGCTAGGTACCACCACAAGTATTTACTGATGGTGGCTTTTAAGTGAGGGCCCCACGGCAAGACATGCATTAGATTTGCTGCTCCAGGGGTGCTCCACAGGCTGGGTTTGAAGGTAGCATCAAAAGCACTTTGGGGCACCTTGAGCTGTCAAAGGAGATGCTCACCTCAAATATGCTCACTCCTCACAGCAGGAGAGCTGGCCAGCTGCAGCACAGAAACTGCATTTCAAACTGCTTCCTCAAAACCAAGGAAGAAAGCAAAGAAAACAAAGGGGAAGTGGGGAAGCCACATTTATGATCTGGGTAGAAATTTTACTATCCCCTCCAACAGGAAGGGTGTTTCTGACAGGCTCTTCAGGACACCTCCTTTGTGCTGCAGTGCAACTCCCAGCAGGGCCGGCTCTATCACTCACTGGTGTGTTTTGACAAGGAGCTGCATTCCTTCCGACACTATAAACTCTGAAGAGGCCAGGGTGATCTCCTTGTCTAACCTCCTGCCTCATGCCGGCCACAGAAGAGCCTGAGTTCATTCAAAGCTGAGCTCATTCTACGTGAAAGTTAGTCTGGACTTCAGAAATGAAAAGCTCTCAGAACAACAATGTTCTGCTGTCCGAGGGTAGCAGTAAATATCTGATTACAGGGGATATTTCAGACCTGTTTCTATGTAGCTATCAGGAGTTGTCACTCTGGGTGAGTTTTAAGCACATTAATTGATGCCACACACTGCCTCCATAAGCAACGTATGAGCCATTTGTCAGATCATGTGAAGCCAGTAGGTGGGTCTCAGCCCAGGTCATAGTGGAGAGATGTCAACATGGCAGGAGGCTCCCCAATATTCATCCCACACCCTAAACACGTGGGGACCCCCACTTTAAAGAAGACCTTTGTTACAGAGGTTCATGTAACATCTGGATAGATGCCTCTGTTCTCAGGCCCTGTCAGTGTGGTACCTTTCATTGGCAACGAGCTGCAGCTATTTTTAGGATTCAGCGGGGAAACAAACCTTCCAGTGGTCTCATTGCTTAATTGTTCTCTGTTGCCTTAAGTACAACAGCTAACAGCTAAAATGGACTTCAGGGTGTTGCCTACCGAGCTCTGTAATGGTTTCCTGCTTTTTCTTTCTATTTGCAAGCTATTTTAGGTCATTCTACCTTTCCTGGGCTGCCCAAGAGGAGCTGTGTCGTGCGCTTTCATCAGCTGATTCTGGGAAGAGTCAGTAATGCTGTTCTTCTGTTAGTAATGCATTTCTTGAAAGATTTAAAAATAGCACAGTATGAAACATTTCCATCTTCTCTCTTCTGGAGGACATCTAAGGGGGAGTTAACTCTTCTGCTTTGCTGAATTTGTACCACGTACAAGAGTTCTCAGGGTGGAATGAGCTATGGGTGCTGGCAGAGGCAGTGCCTGACCAGAGCCTGAGCTAAAGCAGGCCCCTGTCATTGTTTTAGCTGCTGGCAGTGCTGTCTTATGCGGCAGCCATGTCAGTGCAGGACATGGCAGGTCTGGGCATCCGAATGCTGACCTGACTCTTTTCAGGTTAGACATAAAGAAGAAGTTCTTTACTGTGAGGGTGCTGGGGGACTGGAAGAAGTGGTAAATGCTCCATCCCTGGCAGTGTTCAAGGCGAGGCTGGACAGAGCCTTGGGCGACATGGCCTAGTGTGAGCTGTCCCTGCCCATGGCAGGGGGTGCGAACTGGATGATCTCAGGGTCCTTTCCAACCCAAACCAGTCTGTGATTCTATGATTCCCTCTGCTGCTTTTACAGCTGGCTCAGAGGTCTTACCTGCCAGTGCCCACACGGCTGATCATGTTAAAGCTCCTTTCTGTGAACTGCTCCAACACATGCAATTGTAAGATTGAAACTACAACTCCCAGACATCCACATCAGTTCTATAGTGCCACCCCCTCTTGCATCCCTGTTGGAGCACCTCATGATTGATTTGATCTGTGCCTTGTTTTGTTGCATCTTCTTCCTCAGCTGCTCGTTTTCTTGGTAACCTCTCCTCCCATCTTGTTTTGACCTTTCAGAATCTTTTCCCTTTCTCTCTTGGTCTTCCACCCCTGCCTTGTTCCTTTTTGCTTCTCCATCTCTGACATTCCCTCCAGGGGCACCTTCTCCTACATTCCCCATCTGAAGGCAGCTTGAAGGACAGTCACGTACGGTGCTGTCCCAGGGAGCTGCTTGTCCGCAGCCTGTTGTGATAAACCTGTATCTACGTATGTTAGAGGCAGAGAGAGAAGAAAGATCTGTTTATCACCAGAGCAGCAGAGGCGTATATTTATCAGACGCAGCTTCCCCTATCCGTTTGCACTTGCCATGCACTTTTCCTCAGGTCTGTGGGCCCTTTGGGATTACTCTGCTAACCCACAAGGTTGGGAAACACTGTTTCAACTACAATATGCAGCTTCCCCTTTCAGATGACAATTAACTTTTTCCCGGTGTCTGTGGACAACCTGGAAACACTTCAGCAACTACTGGTCTCGGCCTGCTTGTGTGAGCACCTCCAACCTGCCCGTATGGACACTGATTTTCTCCCTGGACACTTGTGTCCTCCAAGGGTCCCTGCTGAGTACAGCCTCTTCCAGCTTTGCCTCCCCTGTGGTGTAACCGAGGCTTTCTAGCTGCAGGCAGTGGGTGCAGACACACAAATGCAGATTGCCCACATCATGTGGAGTTGGAGGAGCAGCAGAGGTTGACAAGAGTTTACTGGCACATGGTGGTAGTGGAGGGGTGAAGCGGAGTGACAGTGATGTGATTAATTACAGATGACTTGTCCTGCTTCTGGCTGAGGTTTAGTGCTTCCTTTGCTCCATGCTGCAGGAAGGGCAGCACAGGAGAGCATTTGCTTTGGAGCTGGCCTCATTGAAATAAACACAAATATCTCCACGCACCTCTGAGCGCCTCTTTTCACATAGGAATCTAGAGGCACATCAGGGTTTCAAACGGCTTCCAGAATGGTGCCGTCTCATTTTGGTTTCTTTCTTTTCTCATGAACAAGTATTACTTGTGGTAAGTCACTCTTGCTTTCTCTGCCTGCCCATAGCTGCTTTAAAGCACTGATTAGATGGTTCTAAATCACAAGGGATCTATGGTGTTTAGAATCCCTCTGAATTCTGGCATTATAGCTGAGGTCTTGAACATACTCTCCAGCAAATCCACTCGATATTGCTTTCTGTTTATTCAGCAGTGGTGTCGTATCATCCTTATTGAGGCACCTCAATGGAGACTTAAGTTTATTAAAAGAACTCTGGATAGCAGAGCCAAGTTCAGCTGCAGCCAAGTTATTCAATAAGACAGCAAGTTGAGAAGCAAAGCAGGAGGTAACTCTCGCCTCTGTGCTGGTGTCTGGCTTGAGAGCCTGCAACTGCTCCATCTGCAAACACTGCCGTATGTGAGAGTCCATCCTCAGCAAGAATGACCCGCACCCACAGCGACCCAGGGCTTCGACCTTACCTCATGTGTAGAAGACACCTCTGTGCTTTATTTATGTCCACTTGAACATAACACTGGCCAAGATGCATTTTCCACCAAATAAGGACCCTACAGACATAAGGAGAAACAGCAGTAAATTTTGCAAGAAAATGTTCCATCGGTGGGACAATTTGAAGTTGCTAACGTCTCTCAGAAACAACTTATTTCCCGTGAATTTTCAAACAGCATTAAGGGAGGTTTCCAAAGTTCCTTGGCAAGCAGCACTGCATCAGTACCACTCATGGAGTTTCCTGCAAGGTTCCTTGCTTTCAGGAGCCCAACCAATATTTGCTACACTTCCCCACCCCTTCCCTGAGAGAGATGCTATAGTTGGGAATACAGGGCTTTTCGACTCCCTGGTAAAGTGTTTCCTGGGAGATACGAACTCGGGAAGCCCTTGACAACTGCCAGCTAAAACTGGCATGGTCCTTGTCATCTCCACCACTCTTTACGGCTGAATATCTGCACCCAAACCTCTCCATTGTAACAGCAGAAATTGTGTCACTTGGAAGCAGCAGCTCCCCCAGGCCTGTGAAGTGTGTCTCACCAAAAGGAAAAACAAAACTAGCTATGTCTGCAGCACGAATTTCCCGTGATTTCTGTTTCCTGGACAATTCTGAAAGAGTATTTTCATTTAAGCCGTGGAACAAAATCAAGAAGAGCTTCATACGAACAGTAAATCCCAAGTTTCAAGCAACCTTTTGCACGTTCCCTGCCACACTTGATGCCTTCTGCACAGACAGATCTTCTCAATTAAACGGAAATACCAGCATTTCTTTAGAGGTGGGAAGTATACAGAAAAGGGTAAAATATTTTAAATGGCCTTTTGTAATGCACCTAAACCAAAGTTACCAGGATGCGCTGCAGCCACAGCTTTTTTTTTTCCCCATTAGCAGCGAGTTGTGCTCCTCTAGCAGGTTGAAGTATGTTTTAAAGTGCTCCAAACCTGTTTAAAATCCCCAGGGAATGCCATGAACTGGTGGTCTTGCTGAGCGGCCAGGAGGGGACAAACGGCTGCTGCTGGGTCAGGGCACAGGTCCTGTTCTGGGGGCCCTTTCTTTGAAGGTTTGCTGCACAGCCTAAGCCAAAGCACTTTGATGCTGCCTGCTGGGCTCTTGGGCAGTGTATTAGCAATAGCACAAGCTGCCTCACACAAGGAAGTCAGGTAAAATTCAACGTTTATAAAGTACAAGCAGAATGTCCCAGGGCAGCATAAAATATTACCTTTTTTCATTTATTGGCACTCACAGGAACAGTTAATGCTCAGTTTGAATAGAGCTGACAATTCAGCTGTTGTTCATCTTTTATCACCTCTAGATTATTGTGGTTGCAAATCATTTGGCTGTTTTCTCTTTCTTTCTGTTTTGCAGATGGCAGTGTCTGTGGAACATGATGCCCTTGCAGGCATCTGACTTACTGCAAGGCAGAAAGCTTGAGAACCCTTGGGGATAAAACGACCCTCGATATTAATTGACCTCTATTCATGCACTGATGCATTGTGATTTGCGCTGTTGTCCTCAGTACAAACCCTCTCTGCCCGGGTCTCTGCTTGAAGACTCTGCTGCTTCCACAGGGAGACCGTGCCGGTGGTTCTCCAGCACACATAAGGGTGTAATTTTATTGCTATGCTATTTAATGTTCACTCTTCAGCTCCAGTTCAACCTCTTCCAGGGTGGGGGTCCAAAGCACTTAAGCTAAGGCAGCATGGAACAAATCCACCACTGTAATTTTACGTGAAAGGGAACATGCAGAAGCTGTGTTTCTCCAGCTGCTGTCCTGTTTTTTCTGGGGTGGATAGTGAACAAAGCTGAGCATCTCCTGCAGCTGCAAATGGAGGGTGTTTCCAGCCCCAAGACACACTGAATCAGTCAATGTGCTGTTCTCCTCTGGTGCCTTATTAGCAGTTTAAGACTAAGAAAACACAATGTCTTCCCCAAATGTCTGCCTCATTTGCCTTCCTCTCAGCATAGCAACAGCCCCTGCCACAGACTAGCCCTCATTACAGCCACCCGGGGGGAGGCGTAGGTCAAATTCTTCTTGCACAACGAGCTGCAACCCTGTGATCTTTAATAGGATTATACTGGGAGAAAAAGACAGGACTCAGCCTTGTTATTGCAGAGCAAGTTATGATTCATGGACATCAGTGTACTGTCTGGGGACATCCTGCACACTGCCTCCTCCTCCTGTCCAGATCCGTTTGTGTAGAGACATGGGGTTTGTTCAGCTGTCCATAACCTCAGTCCCTGACCCTTCACAGCCACCACTGTCCAGCTGCCTAGGGCTGGGCCGCATCCAGAGCAAGGATGGAACAGCCCAGTGAGCAACAGAAGTGACCAGCCATGCTCTCTCTGGCTTTGTGTTTTGGAGTTAACTGGCTTTTTAAGTAAATCATAGTACAATTCACTCTTCTGTTCTTCTATCCCTATAAAATACAGCTTCTTTTTGTCTTACAGCTCTCCCCTGGATGAGCACCTTGGTGACATGGTGCAGGCTGGCATGTGTTGCAGCACTGGGGACTCTAGGAGGCAAGTCTGGGAATGATGCCTCCTCTCTCCTGCACACAACTATTTTTGGTGAAACTTACAGGACTCTTGCTGTTTTTGAGGCCCCCTTAGTCAAATTTGGTTGTAATTGGCTCATGCATAAGGGTGACATAATGGGTAGTCCACAAGATTGCTTGAAACTTTCTGTATGAAATGGGTCTAAAACATGTAAAACTAGGTAAAGGAGCGCAGTGTGTTAGAAAGAGGGGCAGATTTACAGGACAGAGTCAGAGCATGTGCAGAGGCACATCCCCCTCTCCCAGGGGCATCCTTCTGGACCACCCTCACAGCCAAACAGCCCATTCCCACCCTCATCTAAAGCTCTTTCTTCTGTTTATGGTGGACCTGTACTGAAGAGTAAAGACCCAGGCAACACTGATTCAAGCATTTGCCACCTCCCACTGTCACTAATGCACTGCACACCACGTAGGAATGAAGACTTGGGTTTTCTAGAAATAGAGCGAAATATATCACGTCATCTGCCTGAAGATTCAGCAGCCCACGTGCTCTCCCACACATGCTGCTGCGAAGGTACCACGCTGGTGCTTTGAGCCATCCTCAGGCTGGTCCTGCAGTAGCAGATCATATTCAAGCTCCAGCTCCTCAGCAGGAGCACGCTTCAGAGACAAGCACTCACATTTACCAGAAGCAGTGATCCTCTCTGCACCAGGGTGAAGCTTGGGAGGGTCTAGGACAGAAGAAGTCACCAGCAACTTTATCAGTACAGCCGTCATTTTTGTTTTGCAGGATGGAATAATCTTACTGTACCAAGCCTGAACACAAGCCCCTGGCTCCTCAATTTAGCCCACCCCTTTACTACAAAACAGAGAAGCTGATAAATAAGATTCCAAACATACCATGGTAGGGAGAAGAGTTTTTCCAGAAAGTGCCTATTTATATAACCTCTGCAGCGATCAGATACCATGGAAATCAGTGAAGAATAATGTCTTAGTGAGCCTGTTTCATTGCAGCTTTATGTCTCTTTCACTGTTTGTTATCAAGCTTAAACCTCTTCCAGGGTTTCAGCCCCCAGGCTCACCCCTGTGGGTAGCCATATTTTGGGATCACATTGCATTTTCCACAAATTTCACCATGTTCCTTCTACACGTTTCCTTTCTCTGAGCCCACAGCTGCTCCCTGCCCAGTACTCTCCAGGAGGAGCAGCTGGGTAGTGCCTATTCCTTCCTCTGGCTCCTGCATGGGCATATTTCTGAATGCAGATTGCAGACTATTTAACATTGCGTATCTCGGCACCACCCCGTGATTCTCTTGTGCTCTCCACTGACACCTTGCTGCTGGCTATCCTTTATTAGCAGGATAATAAAGGCAGTTTTAAAAATTGCCAAGCTTGTCAGAGGCAACATGATGGGAATTATTATTTTTAATTGAGACCCAAATACATTTCACCTTTTCTCATGGCCTCCACTAAACTTGCAATTGGAGATGGTAGATTCATTTAAGATTCGTTATGCTGGGGCATCTGTACGATTGTTAGGATGCTTGTACCATATTCTGAGAAAACTGCCTTTTAGACAAGCTTCTGTTGCTGGGAGGTCTGAAAGGGTTTAGTTCACATCAGCCCCCACAGCGGTTCACTAATTAAAACAGATCTAATTTCTGTCTGCAAACTTCGTGCCGCTTGTTGAAGACTCCTGCCCACTGCTCATTTGATGTGATTAATCAATTGCAAGCTCCAAACCATGATCCTCTGCTTGCCAGAGTCCAGCGCGATTACCTGATTTCTCCCAGGCCCTGGTGAGTGCTGTGGAGCTCATGGCAGCTCAAGTCACGCATATGGGCAGCATCTAGAGGACCTGCCTTGGGGGATAAAGACTAGGCTACAGCTTTACACGGCCTACTAACACATTAATCTGGTGCCAGAGACATCACACATCCTTTTCCTTAAGCACTTAGAACATTAGAAAAAATCTTTGGACTGTCTGTAAATACGTACAAAATAATAATTATTCAGCATTGCTGGAGACACTCTGTTATTCAGGGAGCAGTCCAATTCCAAAAGCTCTCAGGTGTAAAGAACTATGAAAGAAATACCAGAATAGAGAGGAATAATTTGTGCCTTAGGCAATGAACAGTCACATTACCAAAACGCATGACAGGTCCTAGCCCTGGGCTTCTGGCCCGCTGATTGCGGGTACATGTGTGATGAAGGGGCAGCTGCACACCCTGCAGCGTGGGAGGGGTTTGTTTGCCTTGCACTTCCCACACCTTGCAGATTCCCAAATGACACCATTGCATTTGGTCCTTGACCCTTGTAACCTAATCCATGTGCCAGTATCCACAGATACGGATTTTCTTGAAGCAGGTATCTTTGTACCCAGCAAGTTTGTCAGGCATGCAGATATCCAAGTTGGGAAGTGACAGAATGACCCAGAGGACTGCAGAACAGAAGGCATTTTATTGGTGGAGAGGAGCCGATCACCAAATACTTGGATCCTGACCACAGGAAGGGTGAGAAGTTGGTGACAAAAGGAATCCACCACCATGCAGGCAGTGATTTCAACATATCACTATTGATTATGGGAGATTACCTTCCAAATACCCCAAGTCCTCTGTCTGTTCTTTCTCTATAGCATTTCAGGGGCTTCTGTTAAAAGAGGCAACTTTGTAGGTAAAGATTGTCCTACCTATCTACTTCAGTGAGTAGTTAATGACAGCTCTGATCTCCTCACCCCTGGTGCACTTCATACCCACCCCAAGAAACAAGCATCTCCTCACCATGTTCACAATGATCTTTTGTTGTTTCTCAAACAATAAAAAACCAAAAGAAAGCTTTCATGCTGTAGGCAACTGCAAATGCTAGATCATTTGGGCTATTAATCTTCTTACTCATGGATGCTACAAACACTTAAAGATCTCCCTGGCTAAGCGCCCTTTCATTAGCTCATGTAGCTGGAAGTTAGTGGAGATACATGAACAAACTAACAATGCAATGAATGACTGCAAAGAAGATCTAGGTGGTCTGCTAAAAACAAACTAGCTTTATTTTGCAATTTCTAATCAAACCCAACATTTTATTAGAAATTCATGTCCCCATTGACTAAATGTATTATTCCTCAAAAGGAAGCAAATTGCTCTATTCATGCAACATGACTTTTCTCTCTCTCTCTTTTATTTTTTAACAAGACAGTGAATCAAAGAACAATTTCCACCACTCTGCCTACAGGGCAGATTTGAAGATTTGCCGTGTTGCCTCCTAAGTTGATGTCAAAACTTGAATCGCCTGCAAACAGAAAGAGACCAAGGCTCAAAGAGTTAACACTTGTAGCACAGTCAAGCGATGACAGGAAAGACCTGAGAGGGTTTAAATACTGTGAAGAGCAAGGAGCCAATTAGCATAATGGACCAGGACAGAATTAGCATTCAAGGGTAGAGACAGGAAAATGTGGAGCATCAGGAAAAACTTCATGGCAGTGAGATATGCAAAGTTATCTCCTAGGAGTAAAGTGGCAGAAGCTCTACTGTTTGGTACCTTTAAAATTAAGTTGGACAAAGCGATAGTGAATGAATGCAAGATAACAGTTCTGCTTCAGCAGCAAGATGGGCTCAAGCTATTTTCATCTTCAACTCCTTGGAGCTGGCTGCTAGCATGATTGTTTCTAAGCAGGAAACTAAAAGTGTTCACACAATAGCAGGTAGGAGAGCTATGCTTATATCTACTACTAGCTCTGGCGATTTTAAGGCATTGTACCAGACAGGTCTCTGAAAAATAGGAAGAACCATGAGGGCTGAGTCTGCTTTTCAACTCCATGCTAATTCATGAAGAATCCAACACAAAACAGAATTATAAAGTAAATAGTGTGAGAAATTCAGAAATAGATGGAAAAGCAAGCAATAGGATATATACACCCATATAATGATATAATTAGTTTACTGGATAATAAGCAGTCATTGTAGCATCCTAACTAGAATTTACACCTCTGGACTATTCATGACATACCCCTAGTTTGCCCTGTAAAAGAGATGTGTCACCAATACTTTTTAGTCCCAGCCTAAATAAGGCATTTTTTTACAGGAGATGTTGCAAAAAAGCCTCTCTGTTGTGGTGATGGGGGATTCAGCACTAGGCTGTGATGAATTCTGCCACTGATATCCTGCACACCCCCAAAATGGCTTCCTCCAGGGCAATGCTGATAACATAACAGTGGATGGGACTCTTTGCCAAACATGCTTTATCTTGTCTCTTGCTCAAATCCTTCTGAAGAGAAAACTTCCCCAGCTGTGGCTGGATGTTAGTCATGCACAGAAGCAGGGACGTGAGTGAAGTACAGGTAGCAAAATCACAGCCCACTGTGGTGAGAACCTAATACAAGTATTTTAACTCCCAAAGGTTATAACAGCTCCCTTGCACAGCAGCCGAGGCAGATGCTGAGTTGCAGGCAGCCTTAATGTGGTGGTGAGCCCAGAAGCTAGGTGGGAAACAGCGGCTGAGGGTAGCTCTCTGCAATCACATGCTGCAGCACCCAGTTTAAGGTATGATGTGATACAATGCAGATCTGGCATTGTACCTGTTTTCAGGTTTGGTGGAAGGGCTCTAGGACCCATGATCCAGCGCTGCAAGAGAGACAGAAAGACAGCCCTTAGGGAAAAGGAAATTGTTGTGAAAGGCCACTACAACTCATTAAGGCAGCAGGCAGCTTTGAACTGGCACGGATCCTACATAACAACACGACCTACTGGTTTAATGCATTTCCTTCAACAATAGCTGGGAACTATAAGGCCCTGCTGTGTGCAGCTCAACACATTGTTGTACAGCCAAGTGGATACCTATAGATCAGATTTTAGCAAATTAGGCAATCTGTTTACTGCCTATTTCTGCTGCTACTGAGGCTTTCACATGGGTAGTGGATGTTGGGAGATAAAAGACAGCGTGTTAGATTTGTGCTGCTGCCCAAGTCTGTTATCACAGCAGAGAGGAACAGTGTTTAGATACTAGCCTGTGTCTTGAGATCTTGGCCAGAGTCATCTCAAAGCTGAAGGATAACTTCATTCAGCAGTAGCGTCCAGGACCAGCTAGGCTGACAGCATCACTGGCATTACAGAAAAAGGACTGGCCAGATGGAAGTCAGGCCTAACATACTTTATGCTTGGCAAATGTCATTATTAACAGTGATTGTGATCACTTTTTACTCAATCCACACTTCCAAGTCTCAGGCGTACTCTGCAATCTGGTTAATGCTGAGGGGAGAGACAGTCACACACAGAGACCCTCCTGTGTATTTTTCTAGGAAAAGTTACAAGGTTGTAACAGGAAAATGGAACAAAACTGAAACATTTCTCAGCTACCAGCCCTGGCCAAGCAAGGAGAATTTAAACTGTGGGACAGGCTTCAGGCAATAAGGACACAGCCCAGTTTCATACTTTGTTCGAAACTAGGCTACCAAGAGCATTGGAGAGCATGCTGTAGGCAACAGTCTTGCAGGGAGTCCAGAGGGCAAGTGAACAGAAACTCAATTATCCATAAACCCCCCTGTTTCAGTTTCCTAAAGCTCCGCAAAGCCAAGCACGAAGTAAGCTGGCTTTTCTGGTAGAGGCAATTTTGTCTGTATTACATTTGTGTCTGGTGTCCTGGAAGATCATCTGGAAGTAGCTGGCACTATGTTGTCCATTGGGCTTTCATGGCTGAAAGATTAGAAGTACATATTTGTCACATATATTGACATTCTTATTATCTCTGCCATTAATTTCATTACCTTTCCTGGTTAAGCTATTGCTTTCTTAAGCAGCTGACCGTACCCAATTAAGAAGTAAGCTATGTATATCAGATTGCATAGGTTGGGCTTTCCTTCCTTCTCTCAGGAAAGGTGATTTTAAACAAAAGCTTCTATTAAGTGAAGTTGGAAAGAAATTCATCCTGGCTTTTATCTTAATGGTCTTTTGAATGTCACCTTTCCATTTAGATCCTCTTGTGATAATCAGGGGCTTCCCACTGACACACAAAGGCTTTTCATAATACCTGTCCCTTCAGGCAGCGCTCTAATTCGGGGAGCTTGAGTGTCTATAGAAAGAAAAGCAGTACTTATTAAAAAGAGCACACAAACTTCATCCACTCTGAGCCTTGCATATTATTCCCTGGTGAAAAGGATTTCCAGTTTCTCTTTATGGAAGTGGAGCCTCATGAATACAGAAAACCCAGTGGATCAGCTTGTTAGTCATGCTATGTCCCCTAGCCTTCCTCTAGGATAATAGGAAGCCTCAATTAGAAGCCAAAAGAATTAGTAAAATATCAGCACAAATGATCAGACATCAGATATCTATGTGAGAGATGCTAATGAAGCACAAAGAACTTCTGTCTAGAAGGGTGTATCTGTTATGGTTACATGGCATTGCCAGTCCTGGCTGCAATACCCTCTCCAGACTTCTGCAAACTTTGCATTTAAGTCCCTCCTACAAGTAGTTTTTTTCCCTGTCCCTCCGACAATGAGAGGACAGCAGGTCTTTACTTGTATGTATGTGGTTTAATATGCCTGCTACAAGGCCCATTAAAAAACACACCCTCACCGATGGTAACAGATCTCTTTCTTCATCCGAACACTTCAGCATCATCTCCTGCTGTGACTTCTGAAAAATACAGCAAGCAGGCAATGGGAGGCGGACAGCAGACCTCACACTGCCTGTCCAACTGCCTGCCATTACAAAAAGAAGCTTCCAGGGATGAGTGCTTACCCCAAAGAGTTCAGTGAGGCAAAAGAAAAGACACACATGCTGTTCCTTCAAGCAACATTGTGATTGTCATAGCTTCCCTCTATTTCTCTTCACAGCCTCACCTGAGAGGGATTGCTTTGATCATTGCTAGTGCTGTGAGCAATTAATCTATCAGCGGCTGCTTTCTGCAGTGCTTTGAAGAACCCTGCAAATGCAGGGCCCTTCACCAGACATAAACTGATGTAGCTCAGTTGCAATGTGATGGTCTGGCCTAACACAAATAAAAAAGTAAGCATAGCTGCATGTCGAATGGAAAGATCAAGCTGAATTGCAATGTAATCCTCATCTAATACTGATACAGAGGCACAGTTCCTGCCTAACAGGGTACAGACAACCAAGAGCAGAGAGCTGCTGATTAAACAAATAGAACAGCTCTGATGAGCACAGAAACACCAAACGCTTCCATCAGCAGTTCATTTAGGCAAGCCGTCAGCACACAAGTAAACAGATGCCAGATGCCCCCCAGAAGAGTGCAATGATATCAAGAAAAATTCAGGTAATGGATGGATATCATTATTATATAAAAACAATCTATTTCCTTGCACCACTTTAAAGCAATAAGGGAAGTGTGTCTGACACAAAAACTGGCCAGCAACACTAGGAATGTTGCACTTGCTGCACTTTTGCCTGCTTTCTGCCCATTTCAGTTCATCAGCAAGATTTTCATGAAGGTCAACACAATTTAATTATGTCCTCCTGGCCAGAGAACAAAGAGTTTCCAAATCTGAGCAATTACTTTGGAAAAACTCAAGCTAGCATCACCATCCATTCACAGATTTGTCATTCTTTGGGCGAACCTTATGTAGGGTAGGTGCTAGATGATAAGCTAATGAAAAAAAACTCATTAGACCCTACCTGTGCCAAGCAACGCACTGCTTTTTGCAAGGAGAACAGAGCATTTTCTGCCATTCCTGCGCAAAGCAATGCATGGGGTGAAGCTTGCCCTGCAGCAGGGTCCTTCAGCTCTTGGGGTACCTTGTCCCAGGCAGTGCTGGTGCAGCTTCAGCTCATCTCTGCACATGCGGCAGGCTGGCCGTGTGGGGCAATGGATATACAGATTTTGATCTTGTACTGCTCCTTGCACTTTGCAGCACAAACTGTGCTAGCCTGCCAGCACCACTCCATATCTAGCTGTGCCATGTCCTTTCCAAAAAGGTCTATTGCCAAAGGCTTTCATTTTCTCTTGATATTAACATGCTATAAACATCCATTTCTCAGAAACTGGCAGCAGTACCTGGTCCAACCTCAAGTGCACTGTTACCATCCTGCCCCTCATGGAGACCAAGGCAAAATATTCAGCCTGATAAGATATTCTTTTGAGGTTTTGAAAGGATTTCTGTGCGATTCTAGATATAGACCCCGCAGGTACATGTGATTTCATCATTAGCTCACACACCAGTGGCATAACTACTACAGGCACTGGTGAGAAAAACACAATCTCAGGTAGCAAACCTAGGAATTTCACAGGTGGAAATAAATCACTGCTTTCCAACCTCAGCTCTCAGGAGAGCACAGCTGTGAAACGCCACCTTCAGCATTTATCGATACGGAAGACATCAGCCCAGCTTTGAAACTAGCTGCCACCTTGGAACAAGTGAAAGAAAATGCTCTCACACCCAGACTAAAAGCGATACAGACTTACTCATTAAAGGAATTGGTACCTGACATAGCAAAATGGCCTCTGTTTTTCTTACTCATTGATACTCCGGTTTATTACAAAGCATGACAACAAGGATAAAGTACCATTTTTCCTCTTATACCTGGACCAAAGCCATTTGAATAGACTTAAATCTTTCCATCAGGTGAAACAAATGCATGTTCACGTAAGTCCCATTTACAGCTTTCAAACAGGAGTCCTTATTCTTTTGTTGTACAGCTTGCATTATGCTTATATCGTATTAGAGTTAGCCGTATAAAGCCTAAAAACTTCAATTAAAGGTATTAGATATAATATTTCATTTAAATTGTTGTCAAAATGCACATCAATTATTTATAAATCCTAATATAATTGCATGCAAATTTACTTTCCCCATTAGCAGAATGATAGGAGCATTCACAAACACAAGAACGTCTTTCCAGTCTTTGCCTTGCAATACAAGGCACCTGATGCAGTACGTATGCACATGCATATGTAACATGCACACGCACTGTATTACGGCATAGCTGATACAGGTTAGTTAACAGAGGGTGCACGCACTTGAAGATTGTGCAGAGACTAATTGACAGTTTTCTGTGTTGCCATTAATTCTTTCTCCTCGTGTGTGTCTTGTGGACTCTTAATGAAGCAGAGATCTAATGGGGGAAGAAAAAGTCTCTAACTGTGTCATTAAAAAGGTGATGTCTGGGAGGTGGTGTGGGTTAGATTGGATGTTAGGAAGAATTTCTTCACTGAAAGGGTTGTCCAGTATTGGAACAGGCTGCCCTGGGAAGTGGTTGAGTCACCACCCCTGCAGGTATTTAAAAGACAGGCACTTAAGGACATGGTTTAGCAGTGAACTTGGCAGTGCCAGGTTACAGTTGGACTCCATTGTCTTAAAGGTCTTTTCCAACCTAAATAACTTTACGAACCTATGGCCCAGCAGTGTGTGCTCACAGCCTAGAAAGCCACAACTGTATCCTGGACTGCATCACAAGAAGCATGATCAGGTCAATGGATCAGCAGCCTGAGGGAGGTGATTCTTCCCCTCTACTTAGTTCTGGTGAGACTCCACCTGCATCACTGCTCCATCTCTGGGGACCCCAACATAAGAAGGACATAGACCTGTTGGAGTGGGTCCAGAGGAGGATCACAAAGACGCTCTGAGGGCTGGAGCACCTCTGCTATGGAGATAGGCTGAGAGAGCTGGACTTGTTCAGCCTGGAGAAGAGAAGGCTCTGGGATGACCTTACTGCAGCCTTCCGGTAGCTAAAGAGGGCTTATTATAAGAAAGATGGGGACAAACTTCTAAAAGGCATGTTGTGATAGGACAAGGAGAAACAGGTTTAAACTGGAAGAGGATAGATTCAAACTAGAAATATTTTACAATGAAGGTGGTGAAACACTGGCTCAGGTTGGCAGAAGGGTGATAGATGCCCCATCCTTGGAAACATTCAAGGATGGGGCTCTGGGCAACCTGATCTATCTGAAGATGTCCCTGCTCATTGCAGCAGGTTGCATTTAGATGACCTTTAAAGATCCCTTCCAACTCCAGCTATTCCATGATTTTATGATTCTATGACTGATTCTACGACTGCTCTGCTTACCTCCCTTTACTGACTATGGAGTGATCCTTCAGGACTATGGATCACTGCTCATTGCAGCAATAGAATGGCTCATGCTGAGCTTTGAACCTCACTGGGTAACCAGATACCCAGCTACTGCTAACGAGAATAATGGCACCTGCAGTATGTGCAGAGACATGGGATGATGTGTCCGTCTCTTGCTGCTGGGGGAAAGAGGCAAAGCGTACACTATTCAACACAGTCACAGGCTCTCCTTCAAAGATTTGAGTTTTGCAAGTCTTCTACAGCTGTCCTTTCGCTGGGCAGGGGGGTGTCCACTGAGAAACAACCCCTGGTGAGGAGGTTTGCCTAATGTTCATCAGTGTCCGGTGTGTGTTTATCCTGCTGCACTGGGGCTGCGCATGGAAGCCCTGTGGACAGTTCTCTCACCCAGCACAGGCTGTGGTAAGTGGGGAAGTTCATTTTGCAAGGACTTTATTTTGTACAGAAGTGAGTTTATGTGTTGTAGCTTGGGCAGTTAATTAAGAACTGAGAGCAGTTTTCCTAGGGCAGTGTGCTTGTTGGATAAAGACCTTCCTTAGAGAGGGCGGTTGGTATTATTTATGGCTTGAGCTGATCTAACAGCTTGTTGCCAAGGAAAGGAAAAGTCTCGCTTCTCCCTGCCTGTATTGACACCAGCCCTGGCAGCCCTCAGAGCTGGCTCTGCTCCCTGAGCTGGCAGAGGCAACTCCTTAAGTCCCAGTGGAGCAGAAAGCAGGAGCTGGAGGACCCCTAGCCTGGGAGCCAGGTCAGAGGGAAGGGAGCAGAGAGCTGTTAGATCACATCAGCTGCAAGGTGTAGATTCCCCTTTGGTGCTCAACAGAGGTGAGACGGAATCTGCTTGAAATGCTGGTCTGGCTTGTTGGTGCACACAAATAGCAGGAGAAGCTGATTATAGCATTATTTTCCTGCAGGAGGACACCTGCCTCATTCATGAGGCAGGATGGGAAGTCCAATGCTCTGTTTCATTCGCTGCACAATATCCAGCACATAATGCAAGAAACATGCCAAATGACATAAGTAATGAAGCACCGTTGTAACAAATAGGAACTTAATGACAAAGTTAAGGAGGAAACCACAACTTTATTTCTGTAAATGCCTTCATTCTGAGCTTCCATTGGGAAATGTGTCCTTTTAGATGTAGCTCTTAGCACAGCATTTTTTCTTAAAGAAATTGTGCCTAACAGAAGGATTTACCAAACCAAAGCAAGGCCCAGTTGTGCACAGTTATCTGAGAGCACATCGCTGTGACACCCTCTATTGTAAGAAACAGTTGGGTCTTTTAGTTAATTGATCTCGTGCTGCTTGGACCATTTTAGGGGGAAGGAGCGCTGCCAGCATGTCTTGTAGCTCTGGTTAATAGGCATGAACTTCTTTATATTCATCATCTTGGCACAGCATTTGAGGATCCAGACTTTGATCTGCAGCATCTGTAGTGACCAGTGGCATTTTCTGCCCAAGTACTTTTGTTGACCACATTTCAGCTCTTGTAAGTGCTGAATTAACCTATTTCCATGACCTAGAAAAGGCACTTTTTGTGCATACACAGCATTGCTGAGTCTGAAGGTTTGTAGTGTCTCTGAATATCTGGTATTTCTCTTAAATCTCTTGCCCATGAAGAATGTGAGCACCTTAAATTCCATCAAAACCGACCAAGTTCTGATTACTGTGGTTGCAAAGAGAAATTCACAGCCCAGGTGCAGTTTGTAGATGCAGTAGAAGGCAAACCTTGTCAGGCTGCTCCGCTGCAGGCGTCATTCCCAGTGCCTGCTCTCCCTCCTCAGCCACTTGCCTCAGTACAGAATAGCAGCACTGTAAGCCTCATGCTATCTAAACATCTTACAGTCATCACCTATAATCTGATGCAGTTTGCATTTAGAGAAGCTGGAAAACTGAGGAATCGTGGTTTTGCTTGTGATCCTGGTTTCTTTCTGCACTGATGCTGTGACCTGAGTCTGCGGGCAGCGGTCAGAGACCCTCCGAGAGCTCTCTCTGCTCCCCAAAGTTCCTGTCTACCTCCCTGCCTATACTGGCTTCCAGCCAGCAATGACAATACGTGTCACTGGTTTGTAACGCAGAGGGAGTATTTATAGTTTAGGGCTTTTGTACTCTCTGCCATAGCTTAATTTGCAATATAATTTCCTATAGATCTCCCTGTACTTGTGGCAGTGGAGGAGAATGGCAATTGCTGCGGAAAGCTAGGGGCAGCTGCGGGAGAGGAAGACAGACACAGACATACCCATAGAGCCATTTGACTGTGAGTGGTGTAACGAGGAGATGGCACTGAGCTAATGCCAGCAGAAGGGACTGTCTGCAGCGGGTGCATGAGGCAGTAATGACTCATTTCGTGTTCGACTTTGAAGAGGTTCCTGTACTGCACAGGAAGAAATCTCTGCATACTGAAGTAAACTGGCTTTAGTGTGCACTACCAGCACAGCCAGCGTTACTGGTACTTTCAAAATGAAGAAAAAGGATCTAAACAGTGTTACAACTGTGCCCAGGAAATCCGAACAGCTGCCAATGCCCTGAAACACTCATGTTACGGTGAGCACCCAAGGGTATATTGTCTAAGAAGCTGAACAAACATAAAAGACCAGATCTGTGCACTGAAATTAGCTTATAGCAAAGTACAAAAAGGGAGATGGAGGGTAAACAAGGAGCAGTGATACAGCAAAAGAAATCCAGAACAAAGAGTTCCTGAGATGCACCAGTCCTGTGGTGAAACCAGCCCGAGCCAATCCCCTTCCCGTGGGCAGGGCTTTCTCACAGAAAACCTATTTCATAGAATCATAGAATCAGCCAGGTTGGAAATAACCTTTAAGATCATCAAGTCCAGCCACAGACAACCAGAGCAGTGCTGCTGCACGGCCTGTTTGCATAGCTCTGAAGGACTTTCTCCTGACCCGTGGAAAGTGCATTGGCTGCAGAGAACCCCTTCTCAGAGCTTTGTCTCTGGCTGCTGCAAGTGGAGGGGCTGTGACTGCAGAATTCAAGGCTGTGAGCTGGATTTCCAGCACCCCTGAGCATGGCAACACTTGCAGAGCTGGGCTGATTTCTCAACTGGCTTCTAGATCTGTGTGGAGCGAGTTGATTCAAAAACCCTGTCTCCCCCCGAAAATGAGAGCATCTGAAGCTCACACTACATCAGTATTATGAAAATCTTTATAACATGACATATACATATATATAAATTGCTTCCCATCACACTTCTCTCCCATGAGGTGGATAAAACTGTTTTGACCTATGAGAAGGTATGAAAAGGGAGGTGGAAAGACCTAAACTGATCCAAAAGTCACCATAGCAGCTGAGTTTTGACTGCAATCCAGGCCCCCGTGCCTCTCTGCTCAGCTCTAACCTCTGCACAGACACCTTCTCCCACAGCATCCTTGGCCCCTGCTGCAGCAGCTGCCAGCTGAGTCAGAACTCATATTTTAAGCAGTTCTTGATCAAGCAATTATGTATTTTACATGACTGTTGTGTAATTATGTGCACGGCAGAGGCACAGTTCCCTTCACTGCCACCCTTCACATCCTCCCAGGTGTCATTTAAAGCCTGCGAGGAAAACATTTGCAGAAGAGCTAACAAAGGTGAGCATCTACATGTTTATGAATGAGAGCGAGCTGGTGAAGCCGGGCTGGTCCCCAGGCATTGTTTATAACCCATTTGCAGGATGGAAATGAAAGCGCAGTTGCAGCCGCAGATGTGAGTGCCTTGCAGCAAATCCGTGAGCTGGGCTCAGGCAGGAATGCTGAGCTACAGCTACAATTGTCTCCAAGCTTTCAGCTCACACAGCCCATGAGCTTTCTGCCTAAATCCTAGTGCGATGCCTCCTTCACTGCAGACATCTCAGGGCATGGCTCTGTAAGGCATTCATTTGAGAAGCTAGTGTATATGAACTCATACATATATATATTTGTGTATATATATATATATATACATAGAATCATGTGTCCTGGGATGCTTTCAGCAGACACTGCACTGCCCCTGCACTACTCCGAAGGGCCCAGGGACAGGTCACGAGGCTGTATGATTGCTCATCTTGACCCAAGGGCAAGGCTGGGTGGACACAGTCTCTCAGCCTGAACACACTGCCCCATAAATGCTTTGCACAGTGCCTGCCACAGCTCCCCTCGTCTGCCTCTATCCTCCCACCCCTGACCATGAGAGCACCTCCAGCAGTGACATGCCAGAGCTGAAGCAGCTTCCTGGGCTGCAGGTGGGGACTTATGTACCTCGGACATTTGGGCGCACATCGGGCATGTAACTGGCACTTGGGCATCTTTAAGTCACAGCACTTGGGCTGCCAATGGCTTTGGGGGTGGCCAGGCCATGAACAGCCCACAGTGCTGGGGGACTGCAGGGGGTGCTGGGGGAGAGGGGTGGGTGGCATTTTCACCTCCCTTCAAGGCACTCTTTATATAGGTAGTTACATAAAGCTGTGGAATTTGGCTCCTGTTGGGAGGGAAACGCGAGTGTAGGAGTCCTGGTGCACCAAACCCGCCTGCAAAAGTCATCTGTGTGGTTGGGTTTTTTTTTCCTGTCATTCACCACTAATCTCTGGAACAGTCGCTGCTGTACATTTAATAAAGCAGAGAATAACTTAGCAGTGAGCCATGGCATGCCTCTAAAGCCCGAGCTGGCAGCTGGGAGATGATAGCCCCTGTACAGTTTTCCAGCCGTGCCTGTACCAAGGCTTCCTGGAGGCACCCCCTTCCCGCAGCTGGGGGACCAGGAGCAGGAAGTGGTGACTCGAGCCCGGGGGGAGCTGCAGACACCGGGGGTGACAGAGGAGAGCGGGTGCTGCCTCCCTCCATCCGCAGCGCTGACAGTTCCTTGGCCACGGGGAGGAGGGTGAGCCTGCGCTCCTGGCCGGGCACGGGGGTGGGACGGCACCGTTCCCCCACACTGGGCACGCACCCGCGTTACGCGGCGCGCTTCGTGCCGGCCTGGCAGCGCAGCTCCGCCGAGCCGCTCTCCGCGCTGCCAGCGCCGCGGCTGGCCCCGGCAGGGAATGCGCTCCCATAATGACAACCAGGTGCGCTGAAAACAGCTGACGAGCCGCGCGGGGGAACATCGCGTGCGCACGAGCCCGCAAGCTTGCTCCAAGCCGCGTATCGATTACACAGGTCACTGCCGTTTGTTACGAGCCGTGAGCGCAGTTTACAGCACAAGGTGAAGGAGGGGAGGCCTGCATGCCCACCGCCATTCCCAGAACTCACGCAGGGCTCTCAAGGCCTCCGATGTCTGCTGCAACAGGCAAGGCCCAGGCACAAACACGTAGGGCCTTCCCCTAATCGCCATTAGGCTGAGTCCACTTTGTTGTTTAACACCAGTCTTAGCTGTTTATCAGCTTCTCAAATGTAGCAGGTACCTTGGTTTTCAGGATATAAAGGGGGCTTATGAGAGAGACATTTTACCAGGGCCTGTAGCAACAGGAGAAGGGGCAATGGCTTTAAACTAAAAGAGGGCAGGTTTAAACTGGACATAAGGAAGCCATTTTTTACGATGAGGGTGGTGAGGCCCTGGCACAGGGTGTCCAGAGAAGCTGTGGCTGCCCCATCCCTGGCAGTGCTCAAAGCCAGGCTGGACGGGGCTTGGAGCAACCTGGTCTACTGGAAGGTGTCCCTGCCCATGGCAGGGGGTTGGAACTGGATGAGCTTTAACATTTCTTCCAACCCCAATCATCCTGTGATGCTGTCCCATGCAGGTATTCATCCAGCACACTTGTTATCCAGGCACAATCTCTCAGGCAACAGCTAATCCTTACCTGGGCTGGAGGATTTCCATAGCAGATGAAAGACCTCCACATGCACAGGGTGTCCACTTAGAATCATAGAATAGTTAGGGCTTGAAAGGACCTTAAGATCACGAAGTTCCAACCCCCCTGCCATGGGCAGGGACACCTCACACTAAACCATCCCACACAAGGCTCTGTTCAACCTGGCCTTCAAAAACTGCCAGGGATGGAGCATTCACAACCTCCCTGGGCAACCCATTCCAGTGCCTCACCACCCTTACAGTAAAGAATTTCCTCCTTATATCCAAACTTCCCCTGTTTAAGTGTTAACCCATTACCCCTTGTCCTATCACCTCAGTCCCTAACAAAGAGTCCCTCCCCAGCATCCATATAGGCCCCCTTCAGGTACTGGAAGGCTGCTATGAGGTCTCCACTCAGCCTTCTCTTCTCCAGGCTGAACAGCCCCAACCTCCTCAGCCTGTCTTCATACAGGAGGTGCTCCAGTCCCCTGATCATCCTTGTGGCCCTCCTCTGGACTTGTTCCAACAGGTCCATGTCCTTTTTACTTGACTCAGAGATCCCAGCAGTAGCATCATCCATATGATTTTCAAGGCCATGTTGTATGTAGCCTTGGGCGGGATGGTTTAGTGTTAGATGTCCCTGTCTATGCCAGGGGGGTTGGAACTAGATGATCTTGAGGTCCTTTCCAACCCTAACTATTCTAGCTATTCTATGATGTTAGGGCTGTCTCTTCTCACAGATACCGGCTTCCTCAGTCTAATGCACCCTGCATCATGCCAAAATGAAGAAAATAGAGGTGAAGGCAAATCAACTCTCAGTGGTGGCTCCTTGTGAGCTGGCAGTGGGCAAATGGGCTGGTGGTGGGGTGTGCTGGTGAGCAGCACAGCTGAGGGGTCAGCAGGGGAGCTGTGGGGTGGGGTGGGGGGAAGGCTCAGTGCAGTGAATGCACCAGTGCTGCTGCCCTGGCTGTGGTTTGGGTCACCCTCCCTCTGCGCAGCTGGCCCTGCAGCACTAACAGGCTGTGCCATTTGCACTGAAAGCGATGAACACATCTCTTCCAAGATGGAAGAGATGTGGAGCTGCAGGAGAGAACAGCTGCAGCTCCAGGGCACATCCAGGTCCCCAGGACCCATAAATCAGATCAGCTGTGACACAGCC
Organism: Lathamus discolor; assembly: GCF_037157495.1. Classification (NCBI taxonomy): domain Eukaryota; kingdom Metazoa; phylum Chordata; class Aves; order Psittaciformes; family Psittacidae; genus Lathamus; species Lathamus discolor. The sequence continues at coordinate 17,606,771 of NC_088889.1, read as the reverse complement.
AGGGGTCATTTTCAGGGATCATTCTCACACATTCCGTGACAAAAGACAAGACTGCTGCAGGAAGCTGCAGTCCAGAGGTCTCCAAGCCTTACGCAAAGGTGAGAGAAGAGCATGAAAACCAGGGTGCAGCAAAGAGGTTACCTTGCCATTCATGGAAAAGACCCTGACAGGCTGAAAAATACAAGCTGCTGTGCTCTGCTGTGGTTGGGCAAATAGCCCCTTGGGTAAAGTCTTTGCAGGTCCAGGGAGGAAACAGCCCAAGTTTTGCTGTACTCAGCATACATTGATGGAACAAAACGCTCCATTAATAGCAAATGAAGAGAAGAGGGGAAGCTATAGTCTGTAATTGCTCCTAATGTATCAGAGCAATGCTTCTGCCAGAGAGCTGCCTCTTCTAACCTGCAGAGGGACAAGCTGCTACTGATCCTGCTTTACACACGTTGGAATGCCAGCACCGGCAGGGAGGGATGTTGTGGGTGTTGTTGGCTTCCTCCCAGTGGGTGTCAGGGAACACCGGGGGCCAATCGTTCAAAGTGCTGGTAAATACGAAGCACACAAGAGGGAAAAGTTAATGTACCGCAGCAGTTCCAGTGCAGGGGGGAGCTGGTGCGCTCCAAGCCTCAGATGTTCCCACAGTGAGAAAGCAGGAGGGCTGGAATGATTCCTGCTGCTGGGGAACATCACTATGGCTTCTCCGTCCCCGGCAGCCGCTGCTGGGACGCGTGAAACATGCTCCACCGAGAAAGCAGGAAATGGTTTTCTGGACAGACAGCGTTGATTTACTGGAGAGCATCCCCTGCCTGTGCTTTCAGGTGCCTGCAACAGATGGAGCAGGTAGGCTTGCAGGACAGATTCACAAGGGGGCAGGTCCCAAGGGTTCTTTTCCACAGAAGGAATGAGAAAGAGCTACTGAACTCGGTGCAGGCTCCTGGCATACATCTCTGAGCCATCCTGTGAGACCTGCCAGCCATGGGACGGGATGTGGGGTCTGAACAAGCAGCAGGGGCCACTCAGATCTCTATCAACAGCTGCATTACAGACTGGTGTTTGCACTGTAGGAGTTAGCCCTGTGTTTCCAAGAACTGCATGTGGAAACAGTAGCCATTTCATTCACAGCATTGTAGAGGAGCAGGGATACTGCGCTCTTAAACCAAGGTTTCATCTGCAATTTTGCATGAGAATGATAATGTACATTAAGACATGCAAAACACAGCAGTGAAGAAAGGGGCCTGTTATGGCCTTTTGAGTAGTTTCTAAAACTGGTGCTTGGTAAATCAGAATCGCATTCAAAATCCATTTGCACTTTTGAGGAATGGTTCACCTAAACACAGGGGAATTACTGAAAAGAGACTGAGAAAATACACTGGAGCTGCCTGCTTCAACTCTTCCAGCTTCCAGAAAGCTGAAGGCAGTCTTTCTCTTTCCCCAGTGAATTTGTCTTTTTCTTGCTGTTTGTTCCTTCCTTCTTCTTACTTCCCTGGCCATGGGATCACTGACAATCAGAGAGAGTTAACAGTTGCTTGAGTCTCTGTCTTACTTTCCTTTTGGCACCTGGGAGGCCACTATAAAACATAGCCCCAGAAACCCAAATCAAACTCATTCATCCCTGCCCTGGTCCATGGTGGGAAGGACACAGACCCACACTGAGCTGATGGGGCGAAGGACTCCTGAAGAACCACCCTGAGCTCACAGCAGGGCTGTGCAGTGGCCAGGCACACGCTGCCTGATCAGCGCAGGTTTGGAGCCAGCCCCGGCCGCCTCAGTACCTCTGCATCCCTGGGTGGTGGACAGCAGCTCACCAGGACCCACACAGCGGGCAGCACAGCCTGCACTGCTGCCGTAGGGCACATGGGTGACTGTGCTCCCACTTTCCCAGCAATTTTCATTGGGGGGTATGGGAGGCTCACTGATATTAACACGTGGTGTCCCAGGTACTTCAGACTGGGATCCCCAGATGAAGCGTTCAGGCCCTGCCCTTGCTAGAGGGATTGCTGCCTTGCCTCTTGGCACATTCCCATCACAGGGCTGCTTGGGCTAGGGTTGTATTCCCACCCGGCGCAGAGCCCCCAGCTCTGCAGGGAAGGCCTGCAGGCAGCATCCTGTCTGCACAAGGTTTTAGACTGGACGTTAGGAACAATTTCTTCACCAAAGGGCGGTCAGGCATTGGAACAGGCTGCCCACGGAAGTGGTGGAGTCGCCATGCCTGGAAGAGTTCAAACACAGTGTAGATGAGGCCCTCAGTGGTTTAGTGGTGGCCTTGGCATTCCTGGGGTATAGGTAGGACTTGATGATCTGAAAGGCCTTTTCCAACCTAGTTGATTCTATGATAACCAGGCAGCCCAGCACTGACCAACACTGATTGCTGTGAACACAGCCATCAGCTTTTGCCGTTTGCCTTAGCAGAAACACCTGGGTGCTTTGACAGGGGGTAGAGCCTAAACCGGCATAATTCAGAAACAAAGCCGCAGAGGCTCTGTGAAGAGATGAGCAAGCAGAAAGCCAGGTGGGGGGGTCAGAACTGGCTCTGCGATCACCAGCATCGTGCTCCACCGTGTGCTCTGCGGCCCGCGAGCGCGGGGCAGCCGATGGGCTGCCCGAGCCCCCCGCTACCGCTTCCCCTGCGAAGGCCACAGGCGCCGGGCCCGGAGCGGGGCTGTGCCCGGCCACAGCGGAGGAGCCCGACCGCAGCCGAGACCGCGAGCCCCGGGACTCGGCGGGCTCCTGCCGCCACCTGCCGGCCCCGCCACCGGCCCGTCCCTCAACCCATCGCCTGAACGCGGCTGCGGAGCCTGAAGGGACGAAACAGCCCGACCCTACGGGCACAGACGTGTAACGGTGGAAAAGGGAGCGGAAAAGGGACGGAAACACGCAGCCAACCTTGCCTGCAGTCGCAGCGTGACTGAGTGGTCCCCGCTGCTTGTGCGGCAAAGCCCAGGAGGCTGCATGGCCAGGTTAAACCAGACCTCTTGCACATCATTGTAGTGGTGCAAACTCACTGCTTTGAGTAACTTGGGTTTCCACCAAACCCTTTGAGCGCTCTACAATGGGACATGGCACTCTGCATCAGTACCTAGGGGAAAAACCAAACCACTTTCTAATGGGCCAGAGCAAAATCAATTTAAGCTGATCCAACCAAACTGGAAAACTCTCTGAAAAGATGCTCAACACTGCACATGGCAACATTCTACAGGAACCCAAGTATCTTTCTACTCAAGAATTTTTTTCTCCAGAGGGTAAAACAGGGTATAGTATAATCTTTGCATTAGAAGGAAGCTGTGTGATAGGCATGATGCTGACTGACACAGACTAGGTGCTTGGTTCTGAAGCAAAAGATCCTGTTCCCCTTTCCCAGACACAGAGACACACATGCTTGGAGCACATTTTGGCTGAGATTCAGCTCAGGCAAAACCAAACTGAGACCATGACTGTGGCTGTGATGCCCCAGTTTTTACCAGCTGCAGGCTGACACCAACAGCAAGGAAGAGTAGAGCATAAATCTGTCTTCTTCTTTGCTACCCCCTAATCATGCACTAAGTGCTGCTCCCATCCTTAGATACTGTCACTGCTGAAAATATAGCTGGAACCACAGCTGGTGGTTGTAGGCACAGCAGTCACAAACCTCATCATTTTAATTAAGATACAGTAGGTTTTAGTTAAAAGAACCTGTTTTTCCTTAAGAACACATGTTGTATTTGTACTCTCCTCTTTCATTCATAAATTAAGGCCTGTTGGGTTAAGTCACCTTGTCTAGTGCAGGCAAGAAGCAAATCTCAGGAGACAGACACTGTTCTGATTTCAAAACCAGGAAAGATCCACGCTTGCAGCACCCAACCTGTAACCCACCATCATCCTGACCTTTGAAAAATTCAGTCCTCATGCAGGGGGAGAAGATGTTGTAACTGTGTACGAGTATGAAGAAGTTTGAGACCATGTGTCCGAGCAACTGAGTATTCTTAGGTAAGTATCACTGTATCAACAAGTGGTTCAAGGAAGCGTAGTACTGCTCAAGGTTTGGCACACTGGTGCAGTTGGCTATCAGATCTAGAACAGCAGAAATTTAGAAATCACTGATTAACCCACACTAGGTAAAACAGTTCTCTTAGAACCATGAAGAATGGAAAATGACTAAGCATAAAGACAGCACAATAATTTCTGGGCTTTGAAAAAAAAAAATCCAAGAGAAGGGAAATTATGATAAATACTGAAAATGCTTCAACAAAGACAAGGGGAAAACATTTAAGTGTAGAAGAGATGCATGAAAACAGGTATGATGCTGGCAGTAAAATAGGAATAGCTGAGGTTTTCCTTTCTATAGAAAGGTAAGAGAAGTAATTTTAAAGTAAGAGAATCCTTCATTAAAGAGTGATTTAAAAATAGGGCGAATGACTCAAGAGAACAGAGTAGTGCAATAAATGACAACAAGTGAAAAAAGTTTTTTTTATTTCTCAGTGTTTCTCCACTGTCAATACTGTCCTTTTGCTGCAACATGTTGCAAAAAACTCTCTGCCTTTTCCATTTTAAACAGCTACACTATTTACAGGCCATTTCCAGTAACACACGCAGACACATACACGCTCACAGACACGCAGGTATGTATATCCCTATCCCTGGCAAGGTATCTGTTTGCTGGCAGAGGCGATACATATTTCCATTGTCCATTAAAAACCAAACCCATCCTCTCACACTGTACTTCCCTCTCCCTTTCCTAACCAGCAGCTCAACATTGGACTCCTGGGGACATCTGTGTAACACACTCAGAAGCCCAGCTACCTGATTGCCATCTCTCAGAGCTGTGGACTAGGTGTACTGGGATTATCTATTCAAACTGTACATAGCAGAAGTCATAAAATTTGCTCATATTCAGATGTTTGTGACTGAGTGATGTATTTATACTCCCAAAAATCTTTTGGGGCAGCCATCTTAATCACCTGTTTTGAAATATGCATATCATGCTGGGGTGAAACAAGCCACATGCTTTACTTTCCACCAAGGTGTTATGTACCCACTTTTTTACTAAGGCACCAGTAATTTTACCAGTAGAATTTCTGAACAAGTCCAGTGCCACTGAATGTACTGCAAGAGATTATCAAATAGCAAGCCAGACAAGAAAAGAATAGATGCCTATATAATAGGTATAAAAATCCTTAATAAAATTAAGTACATAAAACCTGTGGTGGTATAACCCCAAATCCAATGAGTTGAATAACATTTGAGTAACATTGTTAATGGTAAGAAAAGCAATCGATCCTGCTCCATTCTGTGAATGCAGAGTTCTGCAATTGAATATCTTTAAAGCAGTGTCTTTGTATCTTACACTCCTAGGTCTGTGTTGGTGTGTGCATTATCAGAGAAACAATTTCATGTTGAATCCAACTGCAAGGCATCTCTTGCTCCTGCTCACCCAAGTCCAGACAAAGCTTTATGGCCACTTGCCAAATAGCCATGGGCAGGGACCTGTGCCCCAAGTCTTCATCTTTCACCTCACCCATTATCTAGGCTTCTCAAAGAGTTCTTCAATTCCAAAGACAGTTCTGAATATGGGGGTAAGGAATCCCTGGTGATGAACTACACAGCTGACCTGAAAATTAAGATTACCATGCAAACATGCCAAGTGCCCCAAAGTGGCTATAGGAACATTCAACCTACTTACTCCTCCCTTACTCTCCCCCCCAACTCCAAAATCAGTTTGCAAATGCTGAATCATGAGAACACACCCCTAAATTCATCACAAGTATAACGGTGCAAGTGGCACAGAAATCTAGGTGTCAGTGGTGTCATAAACATTCCAGGGTTTTGTTTTAATCAGAACATTTTAAAATATTTCACAGGGAGGTGAAATAGGGAAAGGATTTAAAAAATTAAGTAGCAGCCATTTTCACCAAAGAACATAATCTGATTAGTGGGGGCTTTCCAGCATTTTTCTGCAATTTAATATTGGTTTTAGGGAGCAGGTATGTAACACAGATATCACCGTTGAAGAATTCAGAGATGGAAACTACCTGGAAGCTAAAACAATGGGGCTTAACTGGAATGTTCTTATGGCAAAAGAATATCACACAACGCAAGTGGACAAAGATAAAGCACTCATCCAGAATGGGTTTTCATGAAAGCTTAGAAAGATCTAAAAACCACCCCCGCTCCCCCCCCAAAAAAAATCTGATCTATTCTGAGCTTAATCTGACTAACAGGACTGATCTGAAAATACCCATCTTTTCCATACTCACAACAGGAGAAAAACACCATGCATTAAGACAAAGGCCAAAGAAAAGAAAACAGAAGATGAAATCACCCCTACCTAGAAAAGAGGTTTCCACAGACAGATCTGTCCTGTGGGGAGTTAAAAGTAAACAAACATGGTTTGTCACTTGCACATAGAAACCAATGACACAAGCTTTGCACAAACCAACATGTAATGGTGATTGCTGAACTTTAAGAGTTCAGAAAGAAGGAAAACTTTAATAAAATTTCCAAAGCCTTACAGAAAAGTGAACTTTCAACTAGGTGGCTTCTGTTGAGCAGATCTGGAATTAGCATGAGCACTATGCAAAGACTTCATAGCAGACACTTTCCAAGTATGTGAAAGAAGGTATTAACCTGTTAACTGGCCACACTGGAATCTACCTCCTGAAGGCAACACACCAAAAGCCTTAACATTGGAAAAAAAAAAAAGTAGAAAGATCCATTAATTCTCTTTGGCCCTTAAAAAAACCCCACCTTTTTCCCCCAATCAGCTGTTTGCTGATCTAATTCCAGGCAGTTAAGCATTCTCTACAGATTTTTATGGTAACGAGCCATTAATCCCTATCTACTACCAGCGATGGACATTGTCATTATCTTGTCCTGAAAGGACTGAAAGACTGTTCAAAGCCAGGGTTAACATCCAAAAAATTGCTTCAGTCAAGTTTGGTTTTTATAAATAAAAAAATCCAAACAAATAAAAAGCTCCCATAACCCCCCAAAACCCACAAACAAACAAAAAACACCAATGCATTTTGACTTCCAGTCATCTGCTTACCTCAAGGCTTCAGTACAGGAAAGAAACCCAGCCTTGTGCAACTAATATCAAATGGGGCCTATTCTCAAACTCCTCTTTCTAAAATGAAGCAGTATTTCTAGTGGTACAGAAAACCCTGTAATTACCTGAAGGGAAAAACACAGAATAAAGCCTCAACTAAAACCTTCAATTCAAAATGTACACATTTTCTTAATTCCTGATAGCAACATTACCAGACTGCTAAAGAAGGTTTATCTACTGTACTGTTTTCAGATACGCAGGAGATGAATTTAGCTACACTATAATGTGCAGATATGATGAATTATGTGGAACAGCAGAATTATTTCAAAGGTGGCAGACCTAGAACTGTGCATTTACACCAAGACTGAACTGGACTGAATATGCATAAACCAAATAGTAATATGCAACCATAAGATGCACAGTACTTTGAGTACATGTTTGCATAGCATATGATGTAAGCAAAGTCCCAGTATAATTCACTAGGAACAGTATCCAGAATTGACTAGCTACCAGGCTCACAGATTTGCCCTTTCATGGCTAGATGGCATACAGCGACTTGAGTCAGAATACGTATGTTTCTTAGGTAGCTGTTTCTTTCTTTGTTTTTTTCTCAGCCCATATAATTTCACTCTTACATTAGGTACATAACAGACAATGTTCCTCTGATGTCAGAGAAATAATTGCAATAATCTCTGTGCTGAATCAGAAGTCTTTTCTGGTTATGTTATATATAAGAAGTAGAGGTGACTGGGAAAAAGATGGCTGCTCCCAAAAGCTAGGACTGTGTGCAGTTTCCCCACAGAGTCCTAAGTAATGACAGGTCAGAAACAGGAAACAATCACAACAGGTAGATTTTTTTTTTTTACGGATTAAGAAAAGTGAGTCATAGGAACTGCAAGTCAAGAACAAACCAGTTTCCCTCTCACACTCCCATGATAGTTCTGAGTTACTTGTTTCCCTGAATACACACTTTAAAAAAATACAATAAAACCTAGGATATGTAACACATGAGTAATTCAACTTCACAGTTATAAATACTCAAATTACACTTACATAGAATATATCATCACAGAAAATAAAATTCAAGTCATAGAAAAGAATGAAGACTAAAGGGAAAGAAAAGGCAAGGTGGTAAAAGTGATACAAGTTTAGGGCTGTGCCTTCTATGAAAGCTCTTTAAAAGCTGAAGTAATTTTTTGTTGTTGTTGTTCTTGGGGATTTTGTTGTTGCCGGTTTTCCTTTCTAAATCGGATAGAATAAAAAAAAAACCTTCAAACATCCATGAAGTAATCACAGACCTGTACCTCCCCCTACAAAACTGAAACAACCGTCTCTGCCAGAGAAGAGCCAACAAAACAACATAATCAGCTCCAGGTGTAAAGAAGCAAAGTAGCCAGGGCCAGTGAGGAGGGAACAAATGAAAGGTAGTATTTTAGGATTCACTTTAAAGCTAGATGTGTTGTACAGATTTGAGGTACCACTGCCACCACAATAGTCTGATGTAGTACAGGGATACTCAGGTGCTTTTCTATATATGTTATTTTACCATTTATTGTGAAAAGGATGCAGCAAATGCACTTGTACGAAATACAGAACATAGAACCAAACCCATGGCACAGCCCTTACCATCAACATGTATATGGAGAGGGAGGGGATTAATCCCAAAGGCAATTTAAATAACGGTCTTTTATATACTTATATTTATATATATAAATAAATGTTCTCAGCAATCTCAGGGTTGTTTTTAGTGCATTGCTGTAAAAAAATTAGTGCAGTTCTCATTAATGTTTAGCTCATAAGGAATAAGAATCTATACATCTGTTCAGTCTCTTCTTGCCACACCTGAAACCCTTACACTGTTTCACCAAACTGAAGGTTTGTAGTCAATTTCTTTAAAATAAGGTGGATGAACTCCACACACTCTTGTGACAAGACATGGCAATTTTTGGCAAAACAATTAGAAAAATATGAGGTGCTCTGATCTTAGAACTGAAAAGTTTGTTGATTTAAAGCATTACGCAATGCATAAACAAAATTTATAAACAAAAAGATATGTCTCAACAAATCTATCCTTCATGCAAATGTTTCTTCAGCAGCTAACAACTTAAAAAAATTTCTTACACTTGTTTATTTGGGGAAAGGAACTTAAACAAATCTGTGTTTCAAGTCCTTTCCTACAACTGGACCGAAGTTTCATGTCCTGGGAGATGCTTCTTCTGGACCCTTCTCTCTTCTGAACTGTCGGAGAAGGGGAAGTTTCAGTCTCAAAGAGATTTACACTTCAGCCCCAAGTTCAAGGACTCCAGTTTCAACAACAGCAACATATTTATCTTCAATTTGAACCAGCAGGATGGTTTTATCTATATGGGACCGACTACTTGGATCTCTGCTGCAAGGCACCCAGCGGTGAATCACCTGGGGGGAAACAAAAAAGAAGTGTAATAAAATGTGAAGTTCCATGGGGAAAACTGCCATATCAAAGTCATGGCTGATAATTCAAGATGCTTACAGGGCAAAAGGAGCAATAATGTAAGTGCTATATTGACTTAGTTGCTCACTTTTCAGGGACAGCATAACCACAGGCAAGCTTACCCACTTAAGCCTTGCTGAAGAGCTGCAGCTTACCTGAGAAAAGCCAGCCTTTGATTTGAATTTCATCAGCTGACCCAAATCAGAACGAAACAGTTCATGCAAAGTGAGTAAAAACTGTTAAAAAGTGTACATGTACTGATTTGGGATATTTTATATCCCAAAGCTGTAATAGTTTTAAAATACCTCAGTATTGTACAGCAAAAGCACAGAACTGTAGTTTATCAAGAGTTGGGGTATAAACTACTCTCTCCTCTAAGTCAAATCCCTTGCCCTAATTTTGTTCGCTCTGAATTCAAGGTTGATCTTTCAAATGAAATTATTCAAAGATAATTTAAAATGAAAAAATACTGCAGAGAGGAAAGGTTTCAGAAACAGTGCTACAAACTACTGTCCCATACTCTCTTGGTTATACAGAATTCATGTTCTTTGATCTGCTGCTACCAACGATTTTGCCTGATACTGACCATCAGAACGCCCCTTTTTCCATACAGGCCCTTGAATGTGTCTGATCAGCTGCCTCCATAAAAATGAAACTTAAATTTTTGGGTGCCTCAAAGGAACCACAAGGATGCTCCAGTAACATGGTTTTAAATATTGCCAGCACCACAGAAATAAAATTCTCAAATTTGCTAAAGTCAAGACAAGGTAAGGTAAAAAAAATAAGTAAAATGTAATCCAGGACAGGACACTTTGCAGGATTTCTAAAGATTCAGGTGAGGAAGAAAGGACAGAACCCCACAATTAACCTACATCTTCCAAGATCAAATTCAAAAGACCCCCTTAATCCTCACTATACCCAACTGACAGCTGCCAATTTCTCTAATGCTGAGCGAAGGAGATTCAGCTTTCTCCACTGCAGGAGATATAGACTGCATTCACAGTAAGAGCATTTCACCTAGGGAAGCAGGGCATCTTCACTTCCCCTTTGTCTGATGCAACAGCATGATATTCAAGCAGTGTGTTCAAGTCTGACTTACTTCAAAGTAAACTTTTTATGCTGCTGTACGGAGAGAGGTCAGGAATATTCTATTCCCAGATATATACAGAATTTCCCAATAAAGTCCAAGTACTACATCCTTGTTGTTCAAGCTTCAAGCTGGTGCCTTTGTGATAGCTAAGGGCAAACTCCAAAAGCATCAGTATCACAACTCCTTAAAAATTGTGCTTATGCAAGAGTTGTACATAGATTATAACTCACTGCAGCCACCCACTCACACTTGGTTTTACCATCTCTCCTATTATGACTGGCATTTATTTGATGCCCCATGAGTGATAACATGCAAAATGATGTCACTAGACAGCAAAGAGGTGGTAAGAATCTCTTGAGGGGGGGAAAGTGCTCTTCTGCATGCTAGTGCAGGTATCATAGAAAGATAATGCAGAGTATACTTTAATCTCAAAGTCCTGGAAAAAGTACATACAATAGAAAGAGGACTGCTAAATTTCATTTCCTTGAAGAAACTCTATAATGTCTTTGTGTAATACATCTACTGCATACTTAGCAAAATAAAAAGCAAAACTAGGAAAAAAGCTTTTTCTATGTAGTAGGAAAGTTTTAAAGAGCTGGACTTCATACCAAGAGTACTGACACCAGGCTTTAGCTGGTAAATTGCCTGATGAGCAGTACTGTAGCAGGTAAGAATAATTTCTGCCTGTTTGCAGGAAGGACTGCAGCTGCAGGATCAGAAAGGGAAGACTCTCCTGAGAGCTTATGATACTAGTATGTTTAAACACAGGCAGCTGAAGCAGGCAGTGGAAACTATGTCAAGTTAAATCCTGTCCCTCTAATCACACACAGGATAATCTGGTGCTTTCCCCCTTTCACCTTAGGTCAAAAATGAGCTTCTAAAAAACCCTGCCAGTATCCTGCACCAAAAATAGATGAGAAGCATTAGAACAGCAGCTTACTCTGCCCTTCAAATCCTTGTTTTAATTCTCTCTGTAACATCAATCACTACATGCCTGCATGCTGCAACTGCAAAATACACAAGCTCATGAAAAGAAAAAAATTGTCCAGTGATACCAGGTAACAGGACGTGTTTTGATACAACCCTTCACATTCACCATCTTGACAGCATGCTTGATCTGCAATAGCTAACAAGGAAATTCCAAAGCTGTAACATCTAAACTGAACACTGTTTACAACAGCTTTCTGCTCCTAGAGCACTGACATAAGGCTTTGGGCTTGTAAACTGCTTGATGAGCAGCATCACAGCAGGCAAGAATACAGCTGTAGGATCAGAAAGGGAAGACATACAAGATAACTCTACTATCTTGAGAGTGGATGGTCAACTATGGTACAGTTATTTGTGGAAGGGATTTATTTCCAGGGCCTTTCCTTCACATACATAACAAGGTAATTTGACATATGCTGTGTTATCAGCATATTCTCATTTCTTACCTGAAGCTTGCACATACATCCACAGTGATGCAGACCTTCAGACAACAAAATCCAGCCCCTGAATTAAATTTATAAATAATGCCTCCAATTGAGGTAACCACTCAAAGCAAATTCTTATGAACTGTCAGAACTAACGTGTTCCAAATAAAAACAGTTTTATTGACTAACCAATGCAGACACAATGTCAGTGACTCTTTCCTTTTACTATTTGTCACTGGAAGAATACCGACTAGAGCATCTTTATTGACACAAAGATCTAAAAAACCCATATGCTTCAGTAAAAACCAAAAAGGTTCAAAGACAGAGCTGGGTTTTTTACTCCTAAAAAGGGCTTAAATCAAGAGATAAGTTTTCTAACTAATGCAATGACTTTTTATAAAACCCTACAAAAAAGAGAGACAGAGGTTCAAGTCATAGGTGTTTGCAAGTTTTAGCCACAGCAGATTTCTTTTTTAAGAGGAAGTAAACACTTAGCATGTACTTATAATTAAGAGGCATCTAAAGACAATCTTGACTATCTTCATCAGGATAATTTACAAACAAATACTGTTAAGCATTCAGTTAAGGACTCTTTGGTAAGCTGACCTTCTGTATTTACTCAAGGATAAACAGTTTAAGGAAAGGAAAATGAAGGTTGGATGAATGACTGCAATGCCTGAGAGTTCATGACAAGAGCTGGAAGAAGGCAAGGAAGCAGAGGTAGTTGACAATGCTTGAATCATCACCCTGTGTCTTTTGGATACAGCTGCAGTAATATCCTTCTGCTTCAAACTAGGATTCTGGACCTGCTCTTCCAGCAACAGTGACTTGGAGGACAGTTGCTGGTCCAACTTAACTACTACATTTATCTTTCGTCTTAACATCTAGGCAGACTGCCATAGCATCAAGACACTGCCATTCTTAAAATTAGCTTGCCAGCATCTGAGTAAAACTTACATGGCCTTCCATGCCTTCCTGAGGACTCCAGTCTTTCCAGCTGTTTCTTCCAGCTTTTAGCCGTATCACCTCATCTGGCCACTGCAGCTCTTTCCTTTTTGACACGTTGATCCCTTCCAGTACTTGACTGGGATCCATTAACTATAAGTAGGAATTGAGTTTTGACTGTTAGTTCAGCCAAAATTTAAGAGAAACAGATAAACTGTAGCTTTTGCATACTTCCAGAGAACTGACCTTAACCCACAGATATTGATTTCTGACCAATTTCAATGGTGGAAACTCAAGCTCCAGGCTAGGAAAAAGCCTGAGCAACACTGCATTTGGAAATTAGGCTGTGGTTTCACACACAGAGCTGACAATATCATCAAGTCACTGCTGCTGTCTGAAGCAGCAGCTCTGGTTCCCCTTCCCACCCCTTCTTTCAGTTACACTGGCTCATGGCAGCATATAAGATACCACAACATAAGCACAGGCAGCACATGGTCCAGTAGCAGGGAAGAGTTAAGTGATGATGAACTGTTAAAACTGCCTCATCACTTCATACAGAACACATTAAGAAACACCATCTTGGAGAATTTGCTGTTGGGCTGAAGACCTATCTATCTACCAGCACTGTTAGCTGAGAACCACCCTCTGTTTTTAAGTAAACTGGCACAGGGGCAGCAGGAAAAAACTCCTGAAAACTTCCTATTTAAGGACAGAGAGAACCACAGTGCCCACTATCCAAGGGTACATGACAACTTTGCCTGTATCCTCCTCCCACAGACGAATTAGGCAGTTTGATAGAAGGGCTCCTGCCTGCAAACAAAAGCTACTAAGTACAGACTTGCAAAATTAATTCATTAACTTCACGCACTATGATGCAGTTTAATAAGGATTACTCTACAATGATGTGATACTAGCAATGAAATTGTGTTTGTTATAATTTACCCTGTTAAATCTACTTCTTGATGTTTCCCACTAATACACTGCCAAAGGCATACACGTGGGGCTAATAAAAAGCTAGAAGAGCAAGAATACAAATTTCTGGATTTTCACAAAATGAGTAAGGCTGCCATGATTAACTTAGTCGATGGTGTATTGCTTGCTGCTCAGTAAACCCAGACTTGAGGCAATAACCAAAGAATAAATACACATGTAAATGAATAAATATGTATGAAAGTGAAAAATTTTTACACTTTTGTGAAAATCTATCTGGTTTACATTAAAAAAGCTACCTGCTTTCTACTTTGCAAATGAAGCTGTTCAGTTTTATGTGTTGTAATAATAAAGGCAAACTAAGTATGAAGCGGAACTGAGCTCAGTTGACATTCTCAAAGCTGCACTACAGCAAAACATACAAGTAAACACAGATGTCTAAGCATGCGAGAAGGTTGGTTGTCCAGATATCCTTTTCCTCACATTAGCTTTCCAACTGCACAATAGTTGTATACTGAGGTATTCCAGACTGTGTGTATTCAGAAAGTAGTGATTTCAACAACATCCAAGGTAACACTAACAAAAGCACATGGAAGCATAGGTTAACTTGTTCTTCTTGACTATTCACCTGGATTCTGTAAATAACATCATCCTTTTTGGCTTGCATTTGATTTGCAGGGCTTGCATTGCCACCTGACTGAGTTTCAGTTGCATTACTCCCTCCTTCTGTCCCTAGAAAGCCCACAAGGGCATGCTGTTTACAGGCTGGGATGCTTTGGCTGGAGCTGCTAGAAGAGGGCAGTCCATGCTGCACGCTGACCCCAGTCTGGCCAGTAGGTTCCATTTGGTTCACCATAGACAGGCGGGACTGGATGGATGATGGAAGGTTACGAAGGGATATCTGACTGGTGGAAGAGCGCCGACAAGGCACAAAGCCCGTTGTAGATGTGCGAAGAGATGAATGACGACTGCCGTAGCAATAAGATGAATGGCTAGCTACTGAGGCACGGGCAGGGGAATGTCTGACAAGGCTCGACTGCACAGAGTGAGAGCTGTGACTGGTGCCTAAAAGTAAAAGATACAGAATCAGGAGAGTTTGATAAAGACTCCCATACACATTAGATTGCTGACAAATGTCTTAGCACTTACGGACAAAACTTCTGGGTCTAATCAACAACATCTGAAACAGCTGTACTGCAGAATATCTCTGTTGCATTTCATATAGCAAAGCATTTGAACACATTCCACTAATCTTATTTTGGAATTTCATATTCTGCTCAATTCCCAATCCTTTTAAGACAAGTAGCCTGAAAAACACTTTAGTCTTGCTCTTCCTGCACCGTTTGTTTCTTAATATTACACTTAAGTTTCCCATACTTAAGGCATTAAGGCATGTAAATGTCTGTTTCAAAACCTGTAAACATTATTTCTTAGTATGCTTCACTAGATGTTCAAAGATGGAGTCAGAAAATTTGTTAGAGCAAAAGCTGTGTTTAAACAAGTTCATAAACATTTAATACACTTGAAAAACAGGAGCTGCTGTTTATGAGAACTGGTGCTATTGTTTTTCCAATACCAAGTGCTTGTGGATACCCTTCCACAGTTGACAGACTAATTATTTGTGTAAAAAAAGTTCATTCAACTAGATACACTTTCATACACTTTCTGAGTGAAGGTAGAGATCGGAAAGCCTTTTCTCAGCTTTACTGTTTATCACCTCCCTAGCTACAGATCGCTACAGACTCTTGGATAGGATTCAGCTAAAATACTATGGAAACAGAAAATCCATTCTACTGTATAATTAAGAACTATAACAACACTTAAAAATACAAAGTTTAGCATTTACAGAAGAAAAAAAAAAAATATCTATCTGTAGAAACAGGTTATAAAAGTTATTTAATCTATTTTGCCAGCACAACTATACCCCTACTGCTCTATCTGTTTGGGAACCTTGCAATGCCGAAAGCAGTACTGTAGTTTGAGATGAATCCAGCAGATATTAACACTACATCAAATCACTTTTGCTTGCTTTATCTTGTAACTTAGGCCTGATCCAAAGACCTGAAAGGCCAGTTCTGCCTATAATACTGTACTTGTACAAAATCATTAAAATAAAACAAAGCAACTTTACCCAAAGTGGAGGGATGAGTTGGTGGATGAGCTGCAGGAAGAGTTGTCGGATGAGCTGCAACAGGAGGGTGCTGTACTGCTCCAGGTCCCTGCCCTGCAGTTGCATTCCCTCCTCCTTGTGACATGCTGCTCTGAGACTCATTGATAGTTGCATTGTTACTTGTGCAAGAAGCTCCACCTCCAGCATCTGAATCCTCAATATTTCCACCACTATTGCAGCCAGCTCCACAGCCTTTCCTTAGCCTGAAAACATAAGGCAATTGACATGTTAAGTCAGGCCTCTTAACCGTTACGATTCTAAGAAATGCCTTATGACGACAGGCAAAAGGCTTTACCCAGCACAATCCACAGCATTCCCCAAAATCACATAAAACTTGACTTTATTGTCTCAGAACATGCTTCACAAATATAAATGCTGCTTTCTAAGAGCCTGCAATTTTCTTCATGACAACTATTCATGTAACAGTAATTTATCGTAAGCCAAATGCTCATATAAATTAGTTTTTGAAAAATCAAGCCACTTCTGAAATACAATAGAGATAAAATCCTAAATATAAAACGCTGGCAGAACACCTTGGTTATTTTGTCATAGTTTAGTAAAATTCATGCTCTTTAACAGTCGTGTATTGTTAGACTGCAGAAGCTTTGTCTATTCAGATGACCTGAAATGTTAGGGTTTTCTTGTTTGTGTTTTTTTGTTCGGTTTCTTGTTTATTTTTTCTTTTGTATGTATTTGGTTTCTTGTTACCTTCAGTAACATATAGCTGTTGAAGCACATATTGCCATCATTTGAATCACAAATTCTCATGTGAATTCTGAACATTCAGACAGCAAATCAGACAATGTTTTCTAGTGGATATAATCATACAGGCTTTTCACTGCATCATTTCCATTAATGAACTTCAGATGGACACCAAAAAACCACAGCACATTCCTCCTTTCTTCCAATTCATACTTTTTATTACTCTTTTCTTACTGTTGCATTCAAACAACTGAGCACTCCTTTATGAATGTATTTGCCCCGAGATTCAGAATCCCAAAGCATACACAGCCTGACTCCATACACTGTTCTGTGTCATCCTTTCACCTGTTACTCTATCCATGTGTCAGACAAGCAGATGGCTAAAGAAGACAAACACCACAGACAGTAGTAAGTGTGGCGTATTCTGGGGTGAAGCAGCACCTTCTGTTTGATGCACTATATATCTCCAAGTGTAAATACAAACATCAGAACAGCTACAGGACCTGCAAGAACCGGTAAGAACCGGCACACATTTCTGAATGCCACACACAGCTGCCACTGTTGCTTTTGGAGCCACAGTCATAAGTGGCCAGACCTGCAGTACAAGTTCTCATGGCCTGTAAGATACAGCACAGGAAGAGTTTGTACTGGGTTACCAGGGGGAGCATGTAGAGGGAAGACAATATTATCACTCCAGTTACTTGTTCTGGCTCTGACACACTGGGCATTTATAAGCACTCATGAAATTCTAAGCAGCCAACACTTGTATTACTATGGATAAATATAGCCTAACAGCATTAATACTGCATTTGCACGCTAAATATTTGCCAGACAGGAACCCTACCAAACAGTCCTGATACTGTAAAAATGGTATTATAAACTGCAAAAGTGATGGTACTGAAAAAACAAAACCCAGAACTACAGAGGTTGTATTGTCTCTCATTATCAGACCTTATATTAGAACTGGAGCTGTAGCTCT
This sequence comes from Lathamus discolor, assembly GCF_037157495.1. Taxonomy (NCBI): domain Eukaryota; kingdom Metazoa; phylum Chordata; class Aves; order Psittaciformes; family Psittacidae; genus Lathamus; species Lathamus discolor. The sequence continues at coordinate 17,589,058 of NC_088889.1, read as the reverse complement.
TGCATCTGTACATTCTGTCCTGTTTTTTTTCCAAGCTCTCATTTACATAATTTGTGGTGCATTACTTCCATGCCTTGAAGTTAATCCTGAACCAAAGCAGTTGCCATATGCTACGAATATGCTCAAAATAAAAATCAAGGCTTATTTTTATGTGACTGAATATTACAAAATTAAGCTGTGTTAGGCATAGTTAATAGTAGTAGTTACTGAGACTAGTTAATGGAATATGAGAGCATGAACACATAGTAAATGAGAATTCATTTCCTCAGCTCACCTGTGCCATGTAGACACTATGAAGTTTCTGATGTTTCCTAAACTGATAGCTCCCCCGAGAATCTCCTTCAGCTGTTCATGACTATCTGAATAGGAAGTAGTCAAAGGTGAGACGTAGATTGGGTAACCAATTGGCTGGTCACAGGAGGAGTTGATCATGTTCCTCAGAGCTTGTTTTGCATTTTGGATACTTCCTCTTTCTGGATTACGATTACGCAGGAAGACAAGTTCCTGCTGTTGTCCTGCCCACAGGCCACGCACACACTCCTTATTCACCTGCAAAAGCCACGTAGAAAGGCTGTGTCAGAAAGGGAAACAATGAGTGTGTGTGATGACTGCTTTGCTATACCTAGGTCTCCATGAATTTATGGAATACTGCAGTGCAGAACTGCAAGCATTTATATTCATTCTTCATAAAGCTGAACTTCTGGACACAGGCTGCAACAGCAAGAAGAAAGCAAATCTAAGAATGGGATGAGAAATAGGTATTTTAAGTCAGAAACTCATTTTCTGATTAAATACTTCCACTGTATGAGAAGAAGCAGTCTCAGCAATGACAGACTGGTAGTAAAAAAGCAGTGTTTTGAGTTGAAGTAGCAGTTTGGTATAGTTATTAAAAATACACAACATACCATCACGTTGTGAAGCATGCACAAGACTTACCTTGATGACCCTGAAACTGAGATACCGCTTGTTCAGCATAATGATCTTGTATTCATTGGTGCCATCATCCATCACATGACGCAGAGCAAGGAGGGAGGGAGAATTGGAAAGAACAGCACTCCGCCAAGCAGGATCGCCTTCATGTGCTATAACTAGATTTTCTTCATGGGTTGTTATGGCTTCATATAGGACAGAAGGATCATCATATTCATCTGGAGAAGTGAAGTGATCCTGTTTCCAAGAATGCACATACAGTAAGATTTGATTAATATTTCAGGTGTAACTACATATAAAACAAAACACCCCCCCCAAAAAAAAAAAAACAAAATCAAACATTTCACACCTCAAACTCTTAGGAAGCTCAGTGAAGCTAGACAAAAAATTAATCAGATACCTATACTAGAGGACATGGTTAAAGATGAGCTTTTTTCCAAATAGATTCATTCTTTTTGCTTGTGTTTGCTTCCTTTTTTAACTCAAGAAAAAAAAAAGTAGGATCTGCCTATTACTAATTCAAGTGAATTCTTAGTTGAATTTTACACTAGATTTCTACCTATTGCCTACAGAAGCATTTTAGCTTCTTTCCTTCTTCGCAAGTTTCCAAGTATAACACTTAAGTAAAGCACTGACTACCAAGCCTGTATTACATGAAAAGAGCAACCGAAAGAAGTTTTATCTGCTTTTTCTATTAAAAGTTCATATTAATACTTGATGACAGATGATTTCAGCAGATACTATCACGCAATTTACATTACCACCAGTCAAATGGAAACAAAATCTGCAAGTTCAATTCAGTATTAGGTCACATTACTACTTGGTTAAAGAAAGATAGTGGTTAAGTTTCCAACACTGGCTGGTTCTTGATATACAATTGCATTGCAAGTGGATAAAAATCACCCTTTATAGATTAATACAATAATGTTCAGATAATTGTAATTTCCTCACTTTTCATTTTGACTTAATTCAAGCCCATTCTGCACAGTAACCTAATATACTGAGAACACTTCAGAATTGTTGAAATGGTACTCTAGCTGTTTTCAACGTTGATTTTGTAATTATTCTACTTTTCTACATGTAATCCTAACATAAGCATTCTGCTAACTTTGGCGAGCTTGTTACATGGAGTTGATTCAACCAATACCAGTTCTTGGGGGGGGGGGAGGGGGCACTTTGAGACTCTGCAATGAAGGCTAAGAAAGAAGCTTTTTTAAGTGCAACTATGATTTACCTATTTACTTTGATTTTCAAGCAACCTGTTCTTCTAGAATGTCAATGCTTTTGTCCCCTCACAGAGGGCCTATCTTTCAAGTACATATTTTCTCATACTTGCCGAGGTTAGTTCACAGATGGCCTGGACAGAATTTGCGATTACTCATCTTTACCCTCACTTCACTATAAAAACCAATCCCAATTTCAGCTTATTGAAAAATCAACCTTCTCATTCTCACCTAAACCTTACTAATAGCATCAGTGAGTAATTCCAAAGTGTCTGTTACTAAAACACTTCAAAGAAAAGAGAACAAGAAAAGCAACTTCCATTGGAGGAGAGGACTGTGCAGCTTTAAATGGCACAATAACCTTTTAAACCAATTACATCTATGTGGGGAGGGGCAAGAGTGCAGCAAACTATCAGAGATGCTGTTCATAAGGGAATAATCTCTAGATGAATATGAAACAGGGCTTGACATATTCTCTGAACATCTGATGTAATTTTGAAGCTTGAGCACAAACTGCATTCTCTTTTCCTCAGTATCACTCTTCCTCTTTTTGCTCTCTCCCAGTTTACTTTTAAAATAACAACTGCACAGAAATAAAAAGAACTGCACACATCCTCCTGTGTAATCTCTCACCTGATGTAGCTTAAGTGACATCCGTATTCCAGGAACCACTACTTTCCTCAGCAGTTCCATGTCAGCAAAGATCCATTCATCTCTAATTGAAGATATACGAAAATCACCCTTAAATAGGGCATGCAGGCCATACAAGAAGGACTCCAGATTACTGTTGAGGGTGGGGGAAAGGAAAACAAGCAAACATGACAAATATTAATAGCAATACAAACATATCCACAAGTTCATCACTGACAAGAGCAAAAAATACCAAACTGAACAAAAATTCACATATTCTTCTCCATAAGTATAACTTACAGGATAAGAGAGGGAGAACAGAACATAAGAGTAAGGATGTGTGTATAAGCAAAGCTTGGACAATAGTTGTTTATATGCACTGAGCAAGTAACAAATAAATCATACATGCAATAATCTCTTTACACAGACTAAAGTAAAGAGGAACACTGTGAGGAAAGCCTGACTTTATTATGAATATTTATAAAGGGAATACTTCTCAGGGAATATAACACCACAATGGATCAGTTAAGGAGACAATGTAGCTTCAGTTGTGCATGCTTTAGTATAATATGAAAATCATGACAACTCTGTCTTACTGAAAGGCATCAATCATTCCTTTTACTACCCTAACTTAGAAATGTGAGATCAAATATGTTATGATCACTCTTGCCGCTGCATATCTGCAAGACCTTCAGGGGGCAATTGGCTGATACCTAAAAGAATTAGTCAACAGGTTCCCTGAAAGCAAAGCAGAACAGGTTTCACAGTCAGCACCAAGCTGGCCAAGGGCTTCCACATCCATTTATGCTTCTGTTTTCTTTTTAAACCATCACCTCGTGATTTCTTTAAATGTACAACTACATTTTATATAGGCTTTCTAAATTAAGTTGAGGCTGTTAATCTGCAAGGAAGAGATTGCCATATGATGACAGAGTTGAGCTGAAGATGATTTGTAGAAAACGCAGCTGCTTGCCACAGAGCCAGCTGAACTGTGAAACTTACACACAATGGTCTGATCTAACTTGCATCAAGATGTGTGTTCCTCATGTTAAGAAGCTGTCCTCTTCTTCACCCTGTTTCCATACAGGGCACATACTTGAAGGATATGGAGCTTACTTTTAGAACTCAGCCAGTTTCCATCAGTTATGTAACTGGTTCTTACCCACACCAGAATTCCTATCTTGTTCACTAAAACAAAATATTCAAGTTCTCCTTTATTTGCTGTTCTTTGGTTACATTTCACTGGCTGATGTAACACAGGCAAGTTGCATATCTGCCCAGTTTAAGGAAAGATGATACTTAGCATCTTTTTCTTTTCTAAAGAGGTACTTGATACCTAACCTAGGAAGCCAGAAGGATTTTGAGGAAGGGAAGCTTACAACATTTTATTACCTTGACATGTGATGTGAAGCTGTTCCCAATGCTCTCCGCCCTAGAACACACAGTCCATAACACAATGTCACCAGGGGCGAGTCTTTACTTGCATCCAGTGGCTTGTAATAACAAAAGAGGGAAAAAAAAGGAATAATCAGGTAAAAAAAGTAAAAGAATGGCCACAGAAAAGCTGTTCTGCCAGCAGGTAAAAAGACCCAAACACATGCAAAGGTACACAAACTCAAGTGTTGTGTATGTAACTACCAAACCAGTTCCTCTTGCTTGGACTTTCAACAGGAGGTTGGTTTTGTTTTTTTGTTTTTTTTTTTTTTTTTTTTTTTTAAGGTTTTGCAAGTCCATAAAATACTTGCAGAGGCAGACACACACATACTATGTTTGAAGTAAGACAAATCCTAAGCTTAAGAGTTGCACACATTCCTCATGGATACTGTGTATCTTGTATGCAAACTGCCAATAGCAAAATTATGGGGCTAAGACAATAACATTCTCCTGCAGCAAGTTTGCTGATGACGCCAAGCTGTGTGGTTCGGTTGATACGCTGGAGGGAAGGAATGCCATCCAGAGGCACCTTGACACACTTGAGAGCTGGCCAATGCCAACCTTACGAAGTTCAACCAAGCCAAGTGCAAGGTCCAGCACCTGGGCTGGGGCAATCCCAGGCACAGCTACAGGTTGGGAGGAGAAGAGGTTCAGAGTAGCCCTGTGGAGAAGGACCTGGGGGTGTTGGTTGATGAGAAAATGAACATGAGCTAGTTTCAGTGTGTGCTCCCAGCCCAGAAAGCCAACCGTATCCTGGGCTGCATCAAAAGAAGCGTGAGGCACTGGAAACGGGTTGCCCAAGGAAGTTGTGAATATTGCATCCCTGGCAGTGTTCAAAGCCAGGTTGGTCAGAGACTCGGGTGACATGGTCTAATGTCAGGCATCTCTGCCTATGGCAGTGGGCATTGGAACTAGATGATCTTAAGGTCCTTTCCAACCCAAACCAGTCCGTGATTCTATAATATTTTTAGTCAATAAAGTGGATTTTCACTTATTGGTTAGGAGTACATAATTCTGAGTTTTCAGGAAACTTCCCTGGCCTATAGCTTTACTCAGGGAGAACTCAGCCTCAGCTCAAAGCCATTAGTAACTGTATAGGGTATATAATGCCCTAGATAACAGAAGCATTCATCTAAGTGATTAAACCTGATTTTCAATACTTTAACAAAATATTTCACAAGACTGTACTTAGAAGGAAGCAATTTTCTTCAGCTATTGTTTGTCATGTGACTGCAGAACACTAAGTCTCACACCTGTTAAAGCAGGCTTCTAATTAATCCTTTACCTCCAAAGTAAAACTGAACTCTTAAGTCTCACATTCCAAATTACAATTATATTCCTGACCCTTTAATCTCATTATTCTCAAAGGCAACACTAATTTGACTTGACCACACAGAGGTTTTTGTATACAGTAAGAAGTCACAGCATTCCTCTACAAATGTACTAAAGTTTCTGCTTAAAAGGTGGAAGGATTTGGAGAGAGGAAAAGGGTAAATATGGGATGATCATTTTCACAAGCCAACAATTCCAGTGGTCCAAAGGAACTGTACAGTGACCACTAAGAAAGAAGCAGTTGCTCTTACAAGCTGGCAACAGGTAAGTTAGGGTTGATTTGTAAACTCTTTTGTAGGTAGATAAATGCCCGACTAAGGTTCAAGCTGGTAAATAAAAATTCATTAATGAACAGATTAAATCACAGACTGCTTACAGAATTTATTTGAACTCACATCTCAAGAGCAGAACAAAGCCAGTAAACTTTAATATTCAATTAAAAATCTCATTTATTTTCAAAAATCAGTATTAAGCAGCCTGCAGGTCAAACCAACAGAGCGCACTTTCCTCACACATCCATACTCACCTTTTCTCTTCGAGAGCAGCAATATTCTATCCAGTTCAAATATATCATACAGAAACTCTCTCTTGAGATCCCTGCTAGCCGGTGGTCATAATCCTCATCAATATTGGGGTTAAATGTTGGGTCTACATCAACGTAATTGCGGTCTGTGCACAACCGCAGTCCTTCCTGCATTGTCTCATTAGCTAACCATTCCTCTAGCTTAGGGGATGTTGTGACATAATAGATGATTCCCTGAAACAGCAGTAGTTAAAAATATGAGTCAGTATTGCAATAAAATAAGAGCCAGCAATCTCAACTGTTTCAACTCATTTGCATTATTTTCTTGGTGATGAACAAACCTGATACAGAGTAGCATTTATTTAGCTCACAGATGCAGCAAATTTACACAGAAAACAATACAGGTTTGCATGCAGACATGTTATTCAAAGACTCTTGAGCATCCACTGAAGGAATAAATAAAGGAGAAAAGGATGGGACAGGATTCTCACTGTAATTTTGCAGAAAAACAAATACAGAGGATTTTTTATCTAGTTAACATAGAGGCTTAGACATTGAATTTCTAAATAATTCCAAGGCTAAGTAAATGACAAGACAGTTTTAACATCCCCATGCTTGGGGAGAGGGGAGGAAGAATGGGAAAACAACTTCTGTGTGAATAAGTATCTTGGAAATATTTCAAATTAAAAATTTTCAGCTCTTAAAGAGGGTAGCTTATAAAATATCTCAATTAGTCAACTGATTATCTGAAGGGATCTGAGGCCTGGAGTCCTCTTACAATTCTAGGACCGCGATTTTTTTGTATTTAAAAAAGAAAGAACAAACTGTTTTGGACAGTTTTTAAAGACCAACACTTTTTTCCTGGAGAAAGCCACTCTATTTAACTTCTCTTAACTATTTACAACACAGCTGTTATGTCTGGGTAACAGCTTTCCAGTTACTACTGCAGCTTCAGCTAGAAAGACTACAGAGTCATTGTCCTGCTCATGCATCAGAGTATCAAATAATCATCAGGACAGCAAACTCTGCTCTCCTTTAGTGAAGGTATTCATACACCTGTAATAGGTATCACATTCTGTGATCCTTATATGAAAGGCGCTGGAAGTCCAAGACATTAAGCAGTTTCCAGGTGTAATCCAGCCTACCCTCCCCAAGGGTTGTACTGATCTGAATCATACCTTCACATAATAAGTGGTGAGAATTTTCCGGAGATCAAAGACTTGAAGCATGGAAGCCGCACTGTTGTCTGTAATGCTGTAACCCTCCAGAACATACTTTGTCACAAGTACTTCCCAAGCCAGCCAACGCTGCCCAAAGGCAGCATTAAAAGAAAGCATGTGAGGAAGGTGGCCAGGTTCACAGCAACAAAAACCTTCATCTTCCTCAACCCCTTCAGTGATGGCCTCTACTTCTCGTTGCTGGCAATAAGTCCCTTAGGAGAAAGCAGAGAAAGAAGAAAGAGTTGAACACTTTTTATGATTGACTTAATGTTGAGATGTGTTTGAGAGTGTTTAAAATACCACCCATCTCCAATTATGTTTCCGTAGCACCAAGTGACCTATCTGCTGTTAAACACAAGATTTGGACAGCTTGCTTAATCACTCACAGAATCACAGAATCCCAAGGGTTGGAAGGGACCTAAAAAGATCATCTAGTCCAACCCCCCTGCAAGAGCAGGGTAACCTACAGTACATCACACAGGAACTTGTCCAGGCGGGCCTTGAATATCTCCAGTGTAGGAGACTCCACAACCCCCCTGGGCAACCTGTTCCAGTGCTCTGTCACTCTTACAGTAAAGAAGTTCTTCCTGATGTTAACGTGGAACTTCCTATGTTCCAGTTTACACCCATTGCCCCTTGTCCTATCACTGGATATCACTGAAAAAAGCCTAGCTCCATCATCCTGACACCTACCCTTCACATATTTGTAAACATTAATGAGGTCACCCCTCAGTCTCCTCTTTTGCAAGCTAAAGAGACCCAGCTCCCTCAGCCTCTCCTCATAAGGGAGATGTTCCACTCCCTTAATCATCTTTGTGGCTCTGCGCTGGACTCCTTCAAGCAATTCCCTGTCCTTCTTGAACAGAGGGGCCCAGAACTGGACGCAATATTCCAGATGCGGCCTCACCAAGGCTGAGTAGAGGGGGAGGAGAACCTCTCTTGACCTACTAACCACTCCCTTTCTAATGCACCCTAAGATGCCATTTGCCTTCTTGGCCACAAGAGCACATTGCTGGCTCATGGTCATCCTCCTATCCACCAGGACCCCCAGGTCCCATTCCCCTTCACTACTTTCCAGCAGGTCAACCCCCAACCTGTACTGGTACATGGGGTTGTTCTTCCCCAGATGCAAGACTCTACACTTGCCCTTGTTAAATGTCATCAAGTTTCTCCCCGCCCAACTCTCCAGCCTGTCCAGGTCTCGCTGAATGGCAGCACAGTCCTCTGGTGTGTCAGCCACATTTTTATTAGGTGTATCTAATAATCAATTACAGTAGCCATATTGCACTAAAACAGAAACAGATATAGCATCAACTCTGCTAGAGTAAGCTAGTTTTCCCCTCACAAAAGACACAAGCATGAAGCAGCCCTACAGCCCCTTTTCAAAGCAATTCCTTTACAGGTTGGAACTGGAAATAACTTAAGTTTCCAAAGCAGAATTCCACTTTTTAATACAGACAGCTAAGGAAAGAGTGTAACACACTCACCTCTGAATTCAAGCCCCCTCAGCTGGAAGGTGACCAAGCCATTTCCTATCTCTATAAGGTGTACTAGTGCATTGAGGTAGTCAGAGGCTAGGATGAAGCAGTCCCCAGTACTATAGTTTCCCCACCGACCCAACAACAAGTCTCCACACAGGCTGTGCTGAAGGGAACGTGTTAAATGTTCATAGAAGATAGAATTCAGGTTGTTATCATCTGAACCTGCAGGAAGATTGGATGTGGGTTATTACCTGAACCTGCAGAAGAACATGAAGCTTGAATGTCAGGTATCACTTCACATTCCATCCTTCACTTTTTCTTAACACTGTTTCAAGGTCATTCTCTACACACACAACCCCCTTAATGGACAACTCCAAGTGAATGCTAAGTGACATTTAGTATTTTTGAACCAGTTTTTTCCCCTTAGTAACTCCTCCATTTTCCAAATTACTCCTCCAGTTCCACTCTTGCATCTCCCACCAATCTATTCCACACAAAGGGCAAAAGCAAATGAGCACAGAATTATCTTGGTAATGACTGTGTACTGTACATCACTATGACATTGAGACTCCCTCAGATAACATTTACCTTTTTAAAAATCACTTTAAGGCTAAAAAGTGAAACAGCTTAATGCAGATGATTGTAAGTAAAGCAGTAAAGCACAGACACAAATGTAAGGGGGAAACAAGAAAAAGTTCTAGGAGTGTCTAATGAATAAAGAAGAATGAGATGATGGAGGAGAAAACAATAGACAGAAAGGTTGGGCAGAGTTGAAGAAGATCAAAGGCAAACTGATCATGAATCCTATAAAGACCCTATAACACAATCCCCTCCTCTCCCTGCCCCACCCACCCACAACTGCTTCACCCCAAAAAACCCAACCCAAACCACAGAAAACTCAGACTACAAAAGGCACCTGGATTTCGATCAAGCTGTGAAGCCAGTCTTGTATTTGAGTGATCCACACGCTTTGTACTGAAAAATCATAAAATAAAGCATACTTAACACAAAATGTATGGCTGCAAGAAAATCTAAGGGAAGAAATAACTAACAGAATAAAACCTGATAAAAATTATCCCCACTGAAAGTTTCAAAAAGTTGTTTAAAATTACTTTATATGCAAATTTGCTGCTCTTCTCATATGTAAAAGTATTTTCTGTTTTCTGATCCAATACCTAATAAAGTTTGCCCACAGTAGGCAGCCATAGAATAATATTTAGCTTTAGAGATAATAAATGTATGCATTTTCTTAGATAAATATCATAAGCTTTAGATGTGACAAAGTTAAAAAAATTAAAGCGGCACAGCTGACATTTCAGTGGACTTTACTGAAAAGGAAATTTTCAGAAAGTTATTTCACTGGCTGAAGTTACAACTTTAAAGAGTTAAAGTAATACCAGGAACACTGTGTTTAAACTGTTCCAGTGTTAGAATGAAAAAAAAAAAAAAAGCAATAAAGCAGTGAAATGAAGAATTCTCCACAAATACCAGAACTATCCATTCATCTTGCCCTATGCTGTTTTAACATTCTACTGGTCTAATCTACAAAAATATTGGACTTCAGACAAATAAAGAAGGTATCATCTGACATGAAAAATCTTTTACTACTGATCTCACCTTCAAAGTTGATTTACTTTCAAGATTTTTATATTGAGGTTAGCCAGTTTTAGTTGTGAAACAAGCAGTAATGAACACAGGCCAAATACAGTTACAGACTGCCCCTCAAAACCTTCTTGTACATAAATTCACTTCTTTTACTCAAGAAGCTAATGTTGCTAGTATAAAAACCAGCTGCTACAGCATTTCAGAAGCAAGTTCATTGAAAACTCTCAGTGCTATAAACTGGGAAAACAAAGCAGCACATGGAGAGGTAAAAAGTAAAAAAGGCAAATGCACCCCTCAAACAAAAACACCAACAACCCCCCAAAACCAATACATTTGTACAGAAAAACAAAAGGGCAAACTTAAAGGTTTTATTTCACCTACTTGTAGTCTCTTTCCCAGAATTTAACAGGTCTGGCATACGAAGTGATGAATATTGCACTTCCCAGAAAAGGATTCAGTGGAGTAGAGAAGAAAGCTGACACAGCTGCTTGGACAAACAACATTGCAGAATCTGTAGGATAACAGAATTAAGGAAAGCAAAGCAACAACTACTGTTGTTCAAGCTCCTGTGATAGTACCCGGAACAGACAACACCACCAATTAAGACCAAAACAGTATCTCCAGAATTTTTACACAACAAAGCATCTTTACAGTATCTTCAGCAATAAGGGGAATATTTTGTTTTTAAACATAGAAATAAGTGAAAATTTGGCAGTAGACACTGTGGTCATTCTTTTCCTCCTACAGAGAATCCTCTCTCAACACTCCATTCAAACCAGTCTACAGAAGCATTGTAGCAAGGCAGAAAGTATGAACAATTTTTGATAAATACTCACTAGACAAACCCGTTCCTTCAGTAGCTTTAGACCATACCATACAATTCATTACAATGCAACGTTCAGAAGTTATAATACATGACTTTAGGAAAACGTCTGCATTTTCAAAGGATACGTGGCACAGCAAAGGGCTGGGCAAAAGCATGGAAGGCAGATCCCCATGTGATCTGCCAGGGAGCAATGTAAGTATATACAAACCTCAATTTATAAAAGAGTTCCCAAAGCTACAGGGAAAAAAAGAGAGAAGAGAATAATTTAGTGACTTGGCTAACAATCAACATGCTTTGCAGTACACAAATATCCTGAGGATTTTACTGGTCACCCTAAAGTTCTCACTGGTCTACCAGAAACCTTGAGACACAAAAACAATGTAATAATAAAACAAGTATCTTTAACATGCAATTCATTGCTCTGCTACCAGAAACTAATGAGATGTTTAGAAGGTCACGTCTGCTTTCTCAAGAAAACAAGTGCTTTGGGAAGAGAAGTCTTAGCTGTCTCACAGCATATTGGTTACAGTACCAATAGGACCGATGTTTACCTATCAAGTTAGGGCTATCTGATTTCCCTTTTGGGTGACCTGAGACACCTAGAAAGAGAGAGTTAAAGTTACCTTGCTGAAGAGTATGGACATGAAGAAGAGATCTAGCAGCATGGTCTCAGTAAAACTTTTGTAATCAAAAGTAAAGAACAGCACTGTGAAAATAACAGTGACATACTGGCACGTTGGGCTACTGAATGATGAACGCAGTAACTTCAAGCCAGCTATTGTGATCATTAAAGCGCCCAACCTGTATAAGAAATTCACACAAAACAGTTACTTATCTCCTGTCCAAAAGGGCTTTAAAGACCACCTAAATTGTTACTGTCATGCATTGCCAATCTCTTCAAAATCAAGCTTTAGATTTATGTTTGCTTTTGGAGTTTTGTAGGGGGGTGGCTGGGTAGGGTTTAATTTGTTGGGTTATTTTAAAGACAACCTCAGATTATTTGTATTTAAAGGCTACTATCCTAATCTTTCTAACAGTATTCTCAAACCAGTGTTCATGGATTAGCATTATTTATAAGACTTGCTAAATCAGGAGGCAAAATATCCTTGTATTCTGAACAGAAAATCTGGTTTTTAATTTAGGTTATGAATATTGAGATGCAAAAATGCCAGCACTGCTACAGATTAATCAGAAGAGGATGTTAATGAACACTGGATTATCACCGTTTCCTCATGACTATATACTGCTCTAGTTTATATTGGCAGAACCACGACTTAATGATAAACTTCGTAATATTCTTTTTCAGAGATAGTAACTGACAGATCAAAGGGTTATAAAAATAATGTCAATGCAATGGCAACATTCCTTCCAAAGGTCTTGTAGTGACAAGAGTAATGAACCCAAAGAAAAAAATTAATAGATCCAGGGATTATTAAGCTTAAAATCAAAACAAAAAACACCACAAAACACCCCAAAACAACCCCACACTCAAAGAATCTCCTCCCTCCCCCTGGTACTCCATTTTGTGTCAAGATTTATTTTCTCTGCAACACTTCTGCTCTTAATCAATAGAACTTCAAAAAGAGGTACTTGGTCTCTGTTCTTGGAGGCAAAAATGCAGGACCTATTATTGAGCTCTCATTTGTTAAGACAGTCACATACTTGGGGGATTATAGCTAAGGCTCAATTTAAGACACAGGATGCAATTCCATCTGGATACAGATTATACTCAGGGGCCACAAGGCCTGGGGAGTTTCTTGAGAGCAGAAAGCTGCAGAGGGGCTGTAAACTGACATACCAACTCAGGAAACATTACTCAAGTCATAAATTTGCATCTGACAGAATACCAGAACATATTGTTGCTGTCTTAAACTTGCAGTCTCAATATATTAGACTGAAGATCAAAAAGGAAATTCAGATATCACACTACTAGATAATTCTGCAACCTAAAATCTTTACAGTGCATGCTATGAATTGGGTTCCTAGTTTAAGACTGTAATATTCCATTCGATTTAAATCAGCAAAGTGACTTGGTTTTATAAGAGCTTTCAAATAAAGAAAAATTTGTTACCTTAGTTTAAAGGCAATAGTATTAACTGTCTCCACACTGAGGCCAGAACTCGCTATTTAACTTCCCACCACAGAAGACATACTCAGATTACTTGAGATAGCCTCTTCTACTTACTCAGTATCCAGTTTCTTTGGACTAGCAATATTCTTAGCGCTGCTACTAAGCTCATTGAGGACTATCAGTGGATAGATAACATTCTTCTCTATGAAAAGGAGCCAAATATGAAGTTTCTCAAACCACATAACATGTGCAGCACCTATCAAGATATATTAAAAAGAAGTCAGATTGCACCGTCAAATCCAACTTAGTTAGCAGAATAAAGATTCTTGATCCAAGTGATTTGTGGAGCCAAACGCTAACTGTATTTTCACACTGGACTTGCCTAAATTTATCTAACCAAAATAAAGAGAAGCTCTTGTTAAGCTACTGTTGGCAGTCCCAGTAGAGTTTTTGCACTGTTACACACCTATACAAAACATATTACAGTTCACAAGCTACTTGCTTTCTGCACACGGCAGAACACAAACCGGGTTGTCACCTCTTCAATAATTTCAACATTGATACTGATGAAGCTACCTGACACATTCTCTCATGCAAAAGGATGTTTTCCAACCATACTCAAACCAAAAGATTTCTGGTTTATGACTACAATATAGAAGAGTACATGTAACCTGCCAACACAGATGTCTGAGACATCAGAACTTCTTTCAGACTTCCACAGCAATTGCAAAATACATAACAGGACTGCTGTATTTCAAAGTAATGCAAGTGTAGATGATGAGAAAATTTATTTTACGAAGTGGAATAGACAAATGCAACTGCACATGCCTAGATGAGCCCCAACAAAAACTGAAGTTCCTTTCCTATGTCAGATGCCATAAGGACTATCACTCACAGACACAGCATAAATTCTCAAAGCTGCAGGGATCAAACTGGGAAGTGCTACAAACTTATATTTAACATTACTGGACAGGACTTCCAACTTTCCTGAAAACACTGCTACATATGGAAATACTGAAGTCAAGTATCAGCAGAAGGGCACCAACTGCAGCTTCTATAGTTTAACAGATTAAAAAAAACCCAAAATCCTAATGCATACAATTATACTACTGCACTTGTCACTTATTCCTCCAAATAGTTTAGCATATTAAAACTACTGTTCATAATTCTCTGCTTCTAGAAACAGCAGAATGTTTGCTTTCTTTTCACTACTGAGTTACCTTGAAAACTAACTGAAAAGAAAAATCAAAAGTGGCTTCAGTTGTTTATAAGCCATTTCTGACAGAAACTTTTTCTGCTTGCTGTTAGCAATAAAAACGTCGCAACAGTGGAAACTAAGACATTTCTAGATTAGATGTCATTAAACACTCAAGAGGTAAGAATAACAAAAAGAGATTAAGTGCATCAACAGGTAACTTGAGTTGGTCAGCAACTACAGCAAGTACAAAAATGTGTCATGAATTATACTTACTTCGGACTTCAAACTGATAGTATTCCTTGGTTTTCAGCAGTGGGTGAGAAAAGCAATGCCAAGGAAGTTGCTTTCGGAGTTGAGGCAGAACATAATGGGTCACAAAGCCTACTGTACCCACCAATGCATAGAGAACATAACTTAAAATAGGCTAAAAAGAAGAAATGAAGAAATCAAGGTTTGTGGTTTATAAACAAAATCATTCACTAATAAATGTAATACCTGTTCAAGCATCTAGGCAGGTGCTCCTGGTAATAGTAAGTTGGCAACCTATTTGTTCATGAGTAGCTGTACTACCCACTTTCAAATACTTAGTGAAAATTTGTTTTCTAAGCATTTCTTATTTGATCTTAAAGTAAAAATAGTACACCAGTCTTCCTTCATAGGCCATTGCTTCCGAACCATCTGCATTGCATTTTATAAATGATACAACCATTATCCCTTAAAGGCCGAACCCAATTTACATATTCATCTGCTGGATAAAAGGAAGTATGAGCCTAAGGAAAAATAAATCATTAATCTTCTATTCTCTTGAGAAGGTGGTGAATAAGAAGACCCCAACAAAACCAAACTCTTCCACAGAAACCACAAAATACTGCTGTATTAAAGTGGTATGAAGACTAGATTTCACAGTAGCACTTCCCAGACATCAAAATTTTCTCTAAATTTCTAGATGTATCATAACAAAATTAGAATTGCATTACTTTGTTATAAGTTCTTGATTCAGAAATTCTGTGAAGCTTAAGCCTATAGAACTAGTGAAGAGCATATAGACAAGTTTTCCAAACATGGGAGAAAGCAACATTTGGGTGGAATGCGGAAGTCCAGCCATACAACAGAAGAGATATTTTCCTTAGAAGTAAAACTAGTACATCTGGTTAAATAGGACACTTCACCTGAAAACCTGAAGCTAAACACATATGCTTTTTAAAATTAGTTTCTCTAACTGCAGGCACCAGCAGGAGAATAAAATCCTTCAAAAATAAACACAGGAAACTTTCATTTGCCTGACAGAAGGCTGTTCATGAACTGATAGTTCCATTACAGGAATACCAAAACAAGAAACTTAGTAAGTGCAATGCTTTAGGTAAATGCCTCTACTTATGAACACAGGATCTGGTCCCATGTTATCATTATCACATAGGTGTCATATATACACATAAAAGCATCTGAAGCAGTAGTATTAGCTAGACTGATAAAAAACTCAAAGGCTCACTGAAGTCCTGTAAATAACTATTCTAGTAAAGCAGGACTCCCCTATTCTATAGTCTACATCCACATGAACATACAATTGCCAAGTCAGGGCTCAGGCCCTCACCACTGAGGAATCAAGCCTTCAGGACTTTTTAGTTTCATTTTTCCTTACTCCTAAATGATCCTGACATGATTTAATTGAGATAGATGAAGCAGAAGAGGATACTGTGTTAGTGACAGAAGTAAAAATCCAGAATGTAAGAAACTAGGAGAAGAGCAGACGAGTTTTTGAGCATGTAAAATTGGAACACAAAGATACACTTGTCACACTACATATTTAAAGATCATATAAAAGTAGTCAGGAAACCCAGTACACTACCAGGAAAAGCTTTATATCACATTAGAGTATTTATATGTAGAAGACAAATGCTAGACATGATGTAACACCTTACCTGTAAAACTGTAAATACTGTACTGACGTGAATTGCAAAATAGAGTACACCAATGACTATACACACAATCAGGTCAGACTGTAATCGTTCACTCTGCAGAGCCAAAACAAAAATAATTTTAGAAAATACCAACTTAGCGTTCTTCAGATTCTTAATGCCCATCACAGTAACACTGAAAATGATAGAAGATTTTCTAATGATGCCAGTGTTAATTATTTCAAATGGAAGTTATCAGAAACTCCAGAAAACAAATCTTACAGCTAAGAGCATTAGCTCAAATGAGTTAAGTGGAAAGATGAACACCCAAAGTGAGGCAGGAGAAGCTAATACATCCAATATATTCTCTGATTCTGGACTTTGAGGTGGTGTAAGGACTCCATCCCTTACAGCACTGATGAACAAGCTGGAAGGGCTAACATAATTTCCCATTTATGATCCAAGCATTGCCGAGACTATGGGGCACCTGGGAGCTCTGGACAGCAGCTGCCTCGACAGAGCTAGCAACTAGACAGAACAAAGAGGTTCTTTAACACTTCTCCCTCCTCCTTTGCAGAAAGGTAAAGGATGGATTTCAAATAATCCTGGTAAAAAAGTCTGAATTTCCCATTACCCCTAAAAAGCTAATACAAGCTCTTGGCAACAGGCAAAAAATAATGAAATGTACAAATGCCAGGCTCAGTCACAAGGGGGCAATATGTACTTAGGGCCACTCCAACTCAGCATCTCCAAGTTTAGACATACTAAGCTTCTTAAGTCTTTTACTTGCTGCTCCACTGTGTTAAGAATAGTGTTTCAATATTACTTCCATAAATAGAGTGAATTTGTATTAAAAATTCCAAGTACATGCTAAAGTAATTGGAACAGGTTATACCTGCTTCTTAAAAAAAAAAAAGAACCAAAAAAAAAAACAAAACAAAAAAACCAAACAGGACAAGGGGTAACGGGTTAAAACTTAAACAAGGGAAGTTTAGATTGGATATAAGGAGGAAATTCTTTCCTGTTAGGGTGGTGAGGCACTGGAATTGGTTGCCCAGGGAGGTTGTGAGTGCTCCATCCCTGCCAGTGTTCAAGGCCAGGTTGGATGAAGCCTTGGGTGGGATGGTTTAGTGTGAGGTGTCCCTGCCCATGGCAGGGGGGTTGGAACTAGAAGATCTTGAGGTCCTTTCCAACCCTAACTATTCTATGATTCTATGAAAAACTAAACCAATGCAAAACAAAAACCAAAACAAAAAACCCAACCAAAACCATCCAAAGAAACTACAAGCAAAAAAAGAAAAAACCCAACAAAAACCCCACTAACTAACAAAAACCAAAACACCCTCCCCCAAAAAAACCTCACATCACTTTAAACCACTTTTATTTTCTGCTTCTGGATCAGCAGGCACAAAGCTCTTGCTCAGAATTACCAGACATGCTGAGTTAATATAGTTTTGCCACCACTAACTTCGGCACAAAAGCAAGTATCATTTATTACCAGTGAGCTATAAGAAAACAGTCTATGATACTTTACTGAATTCACACTAGGGAATGCTAATTCCAATTCATTCCTCCTTTTAAGTAACTTAAATTGCAATATAATATTGTACTCTCACTGTAGTACATTGGTTCATCTGCACATTTTAAGAAAATGCTCTGATAGCCATTCTAAATCAACACCACGGTAATTGTTAGCTAAGTAAGATCCAGATTGATGCTATACAAACCAACATATAGTAAATGCTTAGATAAAATAAAAAAAAAATTAAAAAGCCTACTCACCACAGAATTTCTAAGCTTTTCAGGTAAAGGATCTTTTACTTCAGACAGAGGATCCTCAGGGTTTTTGTCTTCAGAATTAGGAAAAAATTTTGATTGCACTAAAGAGCTTAAAGACACAAAAAAGAAGCCACTGAAAATCATGTACTGTTCTATTTGATGAATATTTTAGATGAATAATAGAGTTAAAACTTCTACTACAAGTTGACTACAAGAAACACATCATCCTGGCCTATGAGTGCTTTCATAAGGCTGAGCAAATCTACACATATGAGCTTTCAATTTTATAAAAGAATTAGTTCACTGGTTGCATGCAATGACCACCCTTAAAGTTGAGCAGCCAGATACTGTTCAAACAGCACTTTGTCCACTACCAATGGAGTAACTGAACACACACCGAATTTAAGTACTTACGAAGCAAGACTTGAGTTCATAAATAACTGAAATATAACTTCGTGCAAAGTTCAGAAGTGGTCTGTCAACACCAATTAGAAAACCAAGAATTCCTTGGTTTAAATTCAAACTTCAACAACAACAAAAAAATCTATACCACCCTGATTAATTAATGAATTATCCATGCTGACTAACTACTAAATTCTTAGCAGACATTGCGGGTACAAAGGTCCCAGAAATTTATATTTAAACTTTCAGAAGACCATATGCAGCAGTGCTACCCGTACTTAAGTGTCTTACAACCCCTCAATGGCATTTTTTTCCTTACAATAGCCTGTGTGCTACAGAAATATGTATTACTTCATTTTATGGACAGGAAGCTCACTACAGAATAAGACACAGCTCTCCAAAGGCAATATTGCAATACGTTGCAATGCTTAATCATGCCACATCTGAATGGGTGAATCTGCAGGCAAAATAAGCATCCAGGCTATAGTACTTGGAAAGAAAACAAAAAGAGGTATCTACAGACAAGAACCTCATACCAAATGAGTAAAGTCATCTGAACTAAGACTAACAGGACAAGGCTGAGCCATCAACCCAAAGATAAGAATTCTTCTTTGTGAACACTCGCAAATCATTAATCTCCCTGTTCACAGAAGAGGCCCCTCACTATCTACTCTAGACTACTGCTTATCAAGTTCATCCAACATTATGGCTAAATTTAAATCCAAGTTCAAGATCTGCCTAGTCCAGGTGTGTAACTGAGCCTCTATTGGCTATTCTGTGGGAGGTGTTTCTCCTAGTGGAATGGTTTTGTTTTACACACATAATTATTAACTGAATCTCATGAGATCAATGCTCCTCCTCAGAATGGCAACATGAATACATCTTTCCCCATGCTAGATAGGAATGCTCATCACCAAAACAGTTCTACTGTTTTTCACCTGAGATGAAATTATTTGAACAAGTGCTCTGAGCACACATTTAAGATAAGAACACAATAATGAATTAAGTGAGAGAAGCAGTTCTAAACATCCACATGGGCTTCATCTTAAACTGCAGCTTTGTGCACCTCTTCAAATATAGAATGGGTACAGGTTGCTCAGCAGAAACACACCAGCAGGAAGTTGGCACCTCACTGGCATTTTGGAGAACATCAGCAGGCAGTCAAATCAGATTTTTGCACATAGGCGATTTGTCAGAAGGCAAAAAGAAGTTGTCATTAGAAGAGGAACTAGGTGCAAAATTTGAGAACTTCTTTCTAACTACTGAATCAATATACTATTTTTGATAATGCTGTTGACTACTAGTTCAAACAGTACCAACATCTAACATTATAAATAACATTCCCTTGCAACTTGTTTCTTCCCTGGGGAAGGGACACACACTGAGTCACTTACAAAAGTACAGAAGGGTCACTACTTTGTCTGCTGAGATGATATGATATTGCCACTAACAAACCACAAAATATGGAGAAGAGAACTGGAATATGTTGCCCATCCCAAGAATCCTGGAGATAGAAATGAAGTGTTAATAAAAAGGAGACAAAGTATACAACACTTATCTGATACAGAAGAGTTATGGATATCATAGTAAGAGAATGGAAAAATTAACTCAATTCCACAAAAAATGGATCAGGCCTTTCAGTACAGAAACACTGTTAAATGTTTACCTAGTTAGACATATTTACCTGCGTCTAACTCCCTTAAACCTACCCTATCTTGATCATTGAACAGTCATCCATTTTCATACCCCTTAGGAATAATTTTAGGCATTCCTTGAGACCACAGGTTTAGAGTTGCATTTAATCACTTAATTTTGGAAGTTACATTTTCACTTGGATTTTTTTCCTAATGTGTTGGATTTAGATTAAACCAGGGATTTGTTTCTATGATCTATACTGTATCTGCAAAGAGGAGAAAGCAATTCTTGGCTAAAGTTTATCTTGAACACATGTGTTCTTAAAAGGCTAATAAGACAAACATACACACTAATGATATTCTGCAGGTGACAGCATCACAGGAGTACTACCTCTAGCAACCTTTTACTCTGCCAGAATGGATCTAAAGTTTGAAGGCACACATGCTATAATTAATTGTGAAGCAAGAGCATTTGATTATTAACACATCTGAAACCGAAGAATCAATACCACAACATTTCCAAATAGAATGGCACTTCAAGCAAGGAAAAACAGTTGGGTTTGGTTTCCCCCACCATCACACTTGCCACCTAACTATCTTTTAAGATACACACACATCTTCACTTTGACACTGCAAACTATTTCCTGGTTTCTTTTCAAATTAAGATTAGTTTTGAAAAGACTATTTTTTCCCAGTGCTGCAAACCAGAAACAGTCACAGGAGCCATTTTGAGACATCAGCAAATCAATACAGCTGCGGTAGAAAAACAAACCACTTATGTGATTTTCTGTTGTTTTTTTGGGGGTGTTTTTTTTTTTTGGGTTTTTTTTTTAATACTTCCCCCCAAGAACTAATGTACAATTATAAACATGATGGTAAGTGTCATGGTTTTGGCCTGTTTGTGTACACACATATCATACACCTTTTAGAAGCAAAAAACTGTTTTGTTTCTGCATTGCATCTCCTTTATTGGCATCACAGCTGAGCAAGTCTACAAAATCAGGTTAATATTTCTAATTTACTTTCTGTATAATTAAGTATCTAAGATAATAGGAAGTAAAGAACCGACCCTAAAATTTTGCTCACCTTCAGGGCACCATAGCACAGTCCATACAACAAGGCTACTGCCACAATACTACAGATAAAACTGTAAAGTGCTGCAAGCAGGCTTGTGGTAGCTGAAAATAAAAAAGTAGACAGTATTATGTAATTAGATTAGAATATAATCAGATTAGAATACAAAATACTTCAGATTCAGGTATTAGCCCCCTAGTTGCAACACCCCTCTGATACAGAAACCCCACAGCACTACTTGTGTTGTTCCTTTTTTTCCTTAAAGAAAAACCTATGTGGCTTTATATGCCTCCTCATTTATTCAACAGCATTACTATAGAAATGGTTAACTGCAACAAAAACCAGCTGAGAAGGAAAGTACACTTATTGACAGACTTGCTAGGGCAGTAATTTTAGTCCTCAGTAATCAGAAGACCTTTAGCCTCTTAAAAAAATAATTAGTATTCTATGTTTAGAGGGTAGGAATAAAAAATATTTAGTGATTACACTATTAGTAACTACCCTACTGATCTGATGGCTGCCCTTAATCTAATGTTGTTGTCACTAACACAAAAACACACCACTCACCATTGCCACCGAAGACATGAATATCCAGCTGTTCACAGAGATACATCACAAATGTATTCACCTGAGGCAGGAGACCAATGAAGAATACTATGGGAAAACATAGTGTAAACACTATGGAAGAAAAAAAAAAGTTGAAAAAGCATGAAAAATATAGCAAGGTAATGTCATCTTCAATTTAAGTTCTATGGTGTCACACACACCATCTAACATCATTGAAGAACTTCTATAACTATTTCTAAGGAAAACATCCATTATGTGTATCTGCACTCCAGTGACTCGACTTACTGAAGGTAGAGGTTGCATAGATCAACAGTCAAAAGAGTTCTTGCACTTCCCTTTTAATCACTGTAGAAATGGACACAGGCCAATTCAGGCTTTCCATTTTTATTTCACAAACAGCAGCCAAGAGTGTTTACGGATTAGAAGATTTGTAAGTTCTCACTCATTGTAAACATGTACTTATCTGAGCCTAACTGCCTGTCTGGAGTTACAGGACTAAGGAGCAACACCAGCCACATTGACGTAAGAGAGGCCAAGCATTTCACCATGGGTTTTCTGCCACTAATAGAGTCTGAATTTCACTCTTTTTCCCAGACCACTTCTGAAAAGTTCTGATCCTAAATGACTTTTATATGAAAGGAATAACTGTATCAATCACTAAAACCTCTGCAAATTACAGGATTTAAGAATGCAAAGAGAAATTAAGGCCACTTAATATAGACAGTTATGTCCCAACCTGTAATAGCATTTATTTTCCGTTTCAGGAATATAAATAAATAACAATCTTTTACACAACTGTTAAGTACTTTAGATATGCTGCTGCTAGAGAGTTACATTGTATGTTCTAGGTTCTATAGGATAAAAGGATCTAGCCATGAAAATAACCCTAGCAGACAAAATCTAGCAGTTTAGGTAGGAATTCTATGACCTTATTGACTTGTAGCTTCAGTGACCAGAAGCAGCAACCAGTTTTAAATATTCTGTAAAGAATCACAAGCCTCAATTTTAAGTTTCTAACTTTAGTATCCAACCATTCTATGGATATAAAGTATAACACTTTAGAAGTATCTACAGTGAGATAACTAATTCTGATTTTCTTTTCCTACTCCTCACTGAACTTAAATAACTGTAATTTAAAGGCATGCAGGTTCAAGGTTTGGGAAAAACAGAGTTCTGCATCTTCCTACTGATACAAAACAGGAAACAAGACCAAGGACCAGCTACTCGGGACCTGAAGAAAATATTTTCCAGAATTTTGTAGTCAAACCTTTATCTCAAATCTTTACTCCAGGACGCCTATGTAGGAGGCAAAGTGTTCTCTCACTGAGAGGTGAAAAAATTGTATTGCGAAGGCCTGAAGTTGAGCTATATTGGGTTGATTTAAAACAAAATTACAAAACAGATCTGGTAATAAATAGTTTAGGGAGATCAGTCCAGTAAAACCCCAATATTAAAGTCTGCAACAAAATTGCTCCCTAATGGGGACCATGTAGGTGAAACCAGATCATCGTAAACATTGAACAGACTTAGAACGATAGATCAGTATGTGGGACAAAATAAACTCATATGAAATTTATACCAGTCCTCACTTGTCTGTTGGCAAGGACACAGCAATTATGTTATCTAAACACAAAGTCTGCCTTGCCCTGCACCTGTGTTGTTCGAGTAGCTATGCTTGGGAATGGGAAAAGAGGCAGCTGAGATTTCTACTTCATGCTAACAAAGTATGTTTGCTAGTAGCCAGCTTGCTTTGTGATATATACACAAAGCTTTTTAAACAGTTTTACCAACATTAAGAATTGCTCCAAAGGCAAGGGCATGCATGTGTGTGCGTGGGGGGGTGTAGGTTTCTGTTTTGATTTAAGTGAGAGCTGTTCTGGCAATTTTTTTATTTTTTTTTTTTACTAATAGAACTGCCAAGAAATAACAGAATCCCAAGGGTTGGAAGGGACCTCAAAAGATCATCTAGTCCAACCCCCCTGCAAGAGCAGGGTAACCTACAGTATATCACACAGGAACTTGTCCAGGCGGGCCTTGAATATCTCCAGTGTAGGAGACTCCACAACCCTCCTGGGCAACCTGTTCCAGTGCTCTGTCACTCTTACAGTAAAGAAGTTCTTTATAAGAACCTAAGCTGGTGCAAGATACCAAAGAAGAACAGTAAATCAAAAGGATCAAAAAGCATTCAGAAGAACTAAATAGCCTTAAAAATTAATCCCAAAATGGATGCAACCTGGTGAAGATGCCAGCACATCTTTTTAAAGATGGATAAGACTTTTAAACAGAAGTAGGTCACTTTCACATTACAACACACCACCTACATAGGCACATATGTATTATTCTATGGGGATATGGATATACATTACAGCAATGACTCAAGGTGATTAAGGGAAGGGGAAAGCCTTCTGCAACTGACAAAGCATAAACAAGGGGAAATTAAGCTAGTTTTATATCTTGAGACAAAAGTATCTATAGTTAAGTATGCCAGTGCATAAACAGATCCATAGTATCTGTAGAAAAACACCTTTGGAAATGCTCTGTTCGTAAGTCATTTAGACCTTTTCTGTCTGGACATTTAAGTTTAAATATAGATTTAGCAGCAGAAAGTAGAAGGGGCAAAACAACACATGATATGAAATTCAGGATGTTACTAAAAATCAAGTAATAAAAACTAATTCATAATTGTCTTCTTTAATAAGAATGAGAGACTAAGAAACAAAACCAAATGTTAACTTTCATTGGACAGAGGACTGTCCAAAAATTGGAGGCAAGCAGTCATAACATTTAACTGCCATAGTCTTTCATACACAGGTATTTTGGTATGACTGAAGAGCAAGTGTGTTCAATTTGGGTTAATTCTTACATATTTTCTTCCCCTCCAGATGATGCAGAGAGGATTACCCAAATAACTTTGCTCCATTAAAGAATATTCACAAAAGTGCCTATGACAAGATGTTCTTCAAATCTTTGTGTTCTCTCTCTCTCTCTCTCTCCTTTCTCTCAGACTCTGCCTGAGATTACTTAGAGTTTATTGAAAGTAGTAACAACTACAACAGGGGAAAAATTTGTTGGGCTTTGAGGGTTTTTTGGGGTTGGGTTCTTTGGGGGTGTGAGATGGAGGAGTGTTAAATACCAGCAGTACTGTGAATGCACTGTGCTATTCAGAATATAAGAAAAACACCTCATACAGCCCAGAATTATATTTTTGTTGACAGGCCTGTTCTGAGAAGACAGATAGTACGATCTGTCTATAGTGTTTTTAAAATTGTGTCCATACTGGTCTACCCGATTGCTGAGTAACCTGATTTAAGAGAATTCCTACTCACTTGCCACAAGCCCCTCTGAAGAGGGTGAAAGAGTCCAAATCAAAACATTTAACTACTCAGCAGCTATATCCAAGCAAAGTAGCATATCTAGATACAAGTTAAGAAACAATGGAAGGTTCAGGGATGAAGATACTAGATAAGAGAGCTAAAACTTTTTCTCCCTATGACACTTAAACTACTTGACATCTCTGCAGTTCTTACAATAAAGCTATAGAAGGGGGGGATTTTCCCATAAACTTCAGCAAAGCTAAAACTACACTTCCCATGGAAACTAAATGACTACATTTAAAAAAGTGATGATGCAACAGTATCATAACAAGATGCTTGGGGGGTGAGGTGGGGACTGCTGCTGTGGTGAAGCAAACAATGCAAAACCATTAAAAAAAAAAACCCACTAAACCCAAAGCCACTCACCTATAACTAAGTCCCTGGCTGACAGCAGTAGCAATGGGTTGGTGAAAGCCATTCCATACAACCTGAATCTTGTTGTAGATATGTTTCTGCTGCCATAATCCAACAGCCAAATAAGACCACAGCATAAACAGAAATATACAGGCCTACTATAGGCTATGATACGATTATGACCCTGTTTAAAACAGAAAATAGAACATTTGCTTCATAATTAGCAGAAAAAGCAACTGATACTCTTCTATTACAGGTAATTTCAGAATCAAAATTTAGTCATTGCTCAACAGTTAATGTCCTGTCACATCCTTAAGGTTTGTTCATAAAATCCTTAATGCATTGCACTGCAGTGATTTTTTTTGTGTGTGGCTTTATAATGAGGACAACAATTAAGTTAGACTAAGTTATATTTACCCTTATTCTCCATTAAGTTTTAAAGCATGTTTTTTGCAATATTAAATGCCAGAGAAAGTCTGAGTAGGCTTCACAAGCAAGAGAGAATATATACAGTCTGAAAAAAGAGCAATAAAAGTTTATTACTCAGATATTGTTCCTGTGGGGGTAGAGAGGGACATATATCTCTATTTGTGTGTTCATTAAAAACATACAAGTTACCACAAAAAATAATATTACTTGCTGCAGAGGAATAATATCCTAATAAGAGATGATAAAGCACAACAAAAATATTTTATCTTGGCAATCTAGCAGATGCATAACAGAATATAAACATATTGTGCAACACTAGCACATTAACATTTCCATGCTCAAATGTTAATGCTCACTAGAGAATTGCCTACTCAGCCTAAACAGACTGAAAAATATAAGTCTATGTGCATACTAGGACAATTGAATGATCTACAAGACCAGAATAGAACATCAAAGCTGTGTCAGTTCATACCAGCATAGCAAATTTCAACATTAACATTCTCAGTATAATTGCTTGAATACTAAAGACTCATTAAAAAACCTATGACAAATGGCTCTATAGCAAAAGCTGATCTTAGGGAGGACATGATTTGCTAAATACAAACATATTGGGGGGGGGGGGATTAAAAATAGTATCAAGTCCCTTCTCAGACACTAAGACAACATAAGCCTCTTGTGCCTTATGAGAAGGCACATAAGAGAAATGCCAAAAAGATCAAATCAAAAAGATCTGTGGAGCTTCTTAGTTCTCTCTACAGGGTTAAGTATAGCAGTATATGCCTATGACTTACATGCCGAGGGGAAGAAGAATCTGGCTGAACACTCTGAAACCAAAATGGAAAGAGGAAAGTTACCCAATCTACAGGTAAATGCATATACCTCTTCCCCCTCCCTCCAGCTTTCTTGATTAAAGTTCTTCTAATAACATCTACAACTAATTTCACAATTATCAAACCACTGTACAGCCTTTAAATAGCACAATGTGTCAAACCATAAAATCTGTTCAAAAAGTATACGTCTATCACCAAAGGTGTTAAGTTATTGTTGAAAAAAAACCAAAACTAATTTTTAAAACTTGTATTTTTAAGCACAAAAATATTATGCAATTTAATTTTAAATCTAATGCCCACCCTAATAGTCTAATCACAAAGAAACAGACAATCACTAAATTACAGTTTTCTAAAAACCCCTAAGATTCTGACTAAAAATATGCCTAGATATAACTGCTTAATATGAATGCATTGAGGTGTATTCACTAATAAAAAAAAAAATCCCCAAAACCAACCAAACAAAAAAATCCCTTCAAGTTTAATTTGTAGGCTGTTTTCAACCAGTAAGACTATGCTCCTCTTTTGGAAAACAATAAAGTGCATGAGAACAGCAAATAAAGAGTTGTTTAACATAAACCAGTCTAGTGCATTGACCTTCTATAAGCACCTACCAAACTTTCCACAAAACAGCAGTTTACTCATTTCTTCTTAAATCATAAGCATGCAGGTTTTTCTGCAAAGCTCTATCTAACCTGCAACACCCAACAAAAGTTATTGCTGTTGTTTATAGAAAGCAAAGATAGAAATCAAAATACCTTCAACAGTGAGTACTGACAACTGGCTATTACCAGGCAGAACTGGAAGACCCAAATATCCTTGAAAAAGCCCTCTATAAGAAGTACGGAGCCCAGAAATGCAACTAGAATAGCTAGGATGACAGCTAACACGTTTTCAAGGATCTCACGATTCCTGTATTAGAGGAAAATTAAAAACAAAAAAAAAAAACCAATCAAACAAAAAATAAAAGATAGAATTAAAAGCTAACTATGTCTAGAAAATATCTGCAAGGGAACAGTTAGGGTCAGAACTTAAGAGTTATGATGCTGGTAGCAAAATAGTTAAGAATAGATCTGAACTTGCATTGCCTATACTAGCATACTGTCCTTTCGCAAAGCTAGGAGCTACCAGGATTTCAACAACAGCCGAAAGCAATTAGTATCTTATGGAACTGATTTTTAAACAGCAGAAGACAACTTCAGCAAACAACTTCAGGAATAATTCAAATCCTCAACCAGAAGAATGGTATGTAACAAATCTATATTCAAGGTGCACACAGGATGACTACAAACCTGTGAAAATACACATGGTAGCTTATCTGCATATAGGCTGTCATTCCGAATTTTATAACAAAGAAGCTAAAAATACACTCCATTGACTAATATATTCCAAGTGGAATAAAGATAATTCCGTATGATATCGGCAGTGCTTAAGAACAGAATATTATTTCTTCCTGGAAAGAATCACTACTATGTTTATCTCATGAAGTTTATTGCCAAAATTTAAATACCCTATGTATTCCAAAAGTTTGTAACTTTTTTTTTAAATGGCGTCACCTCCACTTTATTCCACTAGGTAAATGCAGCAGGCACAACAGGGTGCGGTGCTCAAAGGCCCTTGGGAATAATGCTTTGAAACAACAAGTAAACTCTCTCTACTTGCTGAAGTAATGTAAGTATGCCAGGTTCTAGACCCTTTCAATCAGTTTTTTTGGAAGTTATTTTCTAGCTTTAAAGATTAGCAACAAATCTTTTTTACAATGCAAATACATTATCGCCCATCCATGCAAAATGAAGCATCTTTTTTCCCCTTCTTTACATCACCAGAGAAGAAGGGAGAGTAGGAATTGTTATTTTAGAAAAACTGCATTTTGTATTATTCTTTAATCATTCAGAATATGGTAAATGAGTAAAATTCTCTAAGGATATATCTTTATCTGGATTACAGTCCAGTTACAATTTTTTAATTATTACTTTCTGAGGTCTAGTAACATATGAAGATCTCACCTATCAAATAAAGCCAGAAGAGTTAATCTATCAAAATTGATGCTAATCCAAAGTTTAGGCAGAATCCAAAAGCGGTAGTACTGCTTGACTTTTTGAGCTGCTTCCTCTTGAGGTTGCATGTGGTCCTGAAGGTCAGGGCTCAGGTCAATATCTTGCTGCTCCAAGAGATCTGTATCCATGGTTAGCAGCCTGTTCAGCCTGATCTGAGGAAGAGAAAGCTAAAAGAAAGTCAGTATTAATAAAAGCTCATTTTTATTATATCACTGTATTCTACTGTAAACTGCTTTGGAGAAAATTGTTAGAATTATTTAGTTTCACTTTTGAGAAGTTTCCTTGTTAAACATTATCAGTTCTCAGGCTTCTACTTACTTCTCCTGTCCTTATGGCAAATGAATAGCACCAACAGCAATAATTATTTCCATACAACACAACTGCTTGGCATTTTAGCATATGCCTTATTTCAAATGAAGTGCAAACATGTCTTCCAAGTACATTATCCCACATACTCCAAAACTTCAAATTTGAAGACACGTAAACTGATATGCAAACAGAAATAAAGTATACTGCAAAAATAACTCAACACTGACTTCAAATAAATTGCAACACATTTCTTCAAGTTAGCTAACCTGCATGCAGACCCATGCTGAATGGTTGTTTCTGCAGGACAAAGCATTATATGCATGCATCAGTGGTCAAACTCATGACATTCAGAATTCTGAGAGACAAACTAAAAAAAGCTTTGCCCTAACTACTTAAGTAGTGTTTATCACTGACTATAATTCTCACTTATTTTGTAGTTTGTCACTCTAGAGTTCTTTTGAAATCACAGTAATAGCAACAACCAGGACATCCAAGAAGAGTGCTCCAAAGGTTAAAAAGTTACTACAGTACGTATGTGCCATCTAACCCATTTTCTTAGTTTCATTAACAGGCCAAGAGACATCTTAATGCACTGCCCTTTATACCATCACATCATTAAACCATTATTTAATGAAAGAAAAACCTCTCAATCTTTTCAGGCAAAGACTAAAATTTAAATAGTACCACCTTTAAGTGTCAACATTAAGATGACTGTAAAAAAACCTTAAACATCCAAACCCCTATAAAGTTTAACATTCAATTTTGCATCTTTGAATTTTTTTAATGACTCCTTAAAGCATTAATATACTTTAACTTTGCTCAGCCACCTTTGCCTTCCTAGAAAAATACTAATAAAAAAACCAAGCAGGAAACACTGCCTTCCGAAAGGCAGTTCAAAAACACAAAACATACTATCCAGCATAAGCTGTGTCAAAAAACACATACTTTTTTGACGGCTTTTAAAAAATTTGGTTTCTGAAAAGGTAGAAACACCTTAATCTTCACCAACACTAATAATAAATTTCAGTAGAAAATTTCAATTAAGACACATGGCCTAAGCTTTTACAAGTGCGAGTTTGCCTTAAGCAGAACCATTCCCTTCATGCTAGCAAACCAACAGCACAAGAGAGAAAATGCAGCCTCTTTTTAGAGGGCTACATTTTCAAGGGGGATAGTGAAAAGCAAAGAAAATTCCTCTAGCAGACACCAGGTACAAAAAGCACATTCTTGATCAAAAGCACAGTCAGGCAAATGAAGGCCTTCTCTTCCTTTGCTAAATGCTGAACTCATATTTCATTTTCCCTCTTGATGAGGTCATTAGGTACTTCAATGTACTTTGGTTTCCTAGTTTAAGGATCATGATCATAAATATCATGACCTCTTGCACTGACCCAGCAATGTAAGACTTCAGAATTAAGATTGCAGGTATGCCTGAACTTTACAATAATATAAAAGGCTTGAGATCACAAAACTGAAGAATTCTAAAGCTATTTGTGGTATTTAACAGTGTAAGCTCTGCCTTTCTTCCCAGTCACTCCTGCATACTAATTAAAATTCCATATGACAGATTCCAATGACAAATTTTTAAATTCCTTTCAGGGAAACTTCTGGAGTTTCTTTTGGACAGAACAAGAAATTTATTCTTTCTGTTGACTGCTGACCTTAGCACAGAAGGAAAGCTCTGGCCAAGTTATCTCTGGAAACCTTTACAAAGTATCTCAGAACAATTTCCATGTGATTTAGAAAATAACTATGCTTTAGATCAGAGAAAGCCAGTTATATTTAATTTTAAAGTACTATGCAGAAAGATGAATTTGTATGTATATATGACACTGCAACAATACATAATCTTCATCTAAACCCAGGCAAAAATTGTTCTTAAGAACAGAGAACTACCACACAGGATGGTTAATCAGTGCTATAAAATTTGAAAGCCTTCTGATTTTTTGCATGCTTTAAAAATAAAGACAAAAAACTTACTAGATCATGTGGATAAAAGCGAACTGAGGTAGAACTCGATACGTGAGAGTCCGTGTCACTATAAGAACAGGGGAAAGACTTCAGATTATAAAACTACATTTTATTTCAACAGGCCACTCTTAATTTTCTAGTGTCCCAAATTAATTTTGACTCCCTGTAAATTCTATCTAAAAATATGTAAGTTTTTCCTTCAATCATGTTTTAAATACAAGTATCCACTTAGTCTTGTGTATTATGGCAACTTCTGTAGCCACAGCAAATCAGGAGACTCTTTAACCTTGGTATAATTTTCTCAACACCTAGTCCCAGAGTTGTCCAACACGGATTAGCATGATAGTAATTATTCCCCTTGGGGAAAAAAAAGAAAAAAGAAAAAAAAATGTTTTATAATCTGTTAGTTACTGATGTGCAAACACACGTAACATCTCTAGAGCAGCACAGTGTCCTCTATGTGTTCACTTAGAGTTTATGTTAATTCAGTACTGTTTTTACCAAGGTCCCCAGACTGCCCAAGATAGTACATACTTAACACAAGTATACTGCATTACTTAACCTTAAACAGCTTCTGAAAAACAATTTTAAATAAAACTTAAGCCTCTGCTAAAGAAGAGCAAAACTACTTTGCAATTTACATTCATTAGAGATGAGGAGAAATTTCTCTTACTGTACGGGAGTCCATATCCAACCACTGCTTTTTTCCCCCAATTTTGGATAGCTTTTGGATGTTTGTTTTCCATGTAAATCACATGGCTGTAAGACTTGTATCAAATTTATGCAACTTTCCTTCAGTTTCTTGCCTTAAGATAAAAACATTCTTTGTTATCAATTTCACTTCACTAAAACTCAAGTATTCTCTAAAAGTGAGATCTGATTATTTGGATGTGGCCAGTCTGTTTCTTCCATTAGTACATGTAACTTTGTAACAGCAGCCATCAGCAAAGCCACTGCATCTAGAACATGCAAGCAGTAGAAGGCAGGCATTGGCAGCTTTGTGCAAGGAAGACAGAACTTTGTCAAAGTTCAACTCTACCAAAGGCACTTGCACAATTTCACAAGATTTGAATATGGGAGCTTCTATATCCATTGCTCCATAATTCCAATAGCTATTCCCCCTACATGTGGTAGGAATTTGTGGCATTTTGCATGACAATAGCTTCACAGTGTTTCTATTTAGTGAAGCAGATTGCAGGGGGACAGGAGGTTTTGTATTGTTTTTCTTTCTTCTGCCTCCTGTCCCTTCAGAGAAACAGCATCTTTCCAACAGCAGATGAACTTTCCAGTCTATAGCTGGCTATTTCAGCTCCAAGTCAGATATCAACCTCAGGCATGTCAACACTTCTATGTATTGTTTCATGCCAGCTATGAACTTGAGAACAAATTTTATCAGTTTACTTTTGCTTCACAATTGGAAGTTCATTTGTAAGTTAAAAGCCATTATGGTCAACAGCTACCTGCTTTTGCAAAACCTGGTCTAAATCCTTAAAAACTTTCTAAAACCAATCAAAAATGCACGTCAAGTTGTCTGTTTGTATTGCTTAAGCAATAGTAGTCTTTATTTTCTGAGCTTTATTTAAGTACCAAAAAAACCAAACCAAAACCCACAAAAAAAAAAAAAAAACACCCAACGAAAAAACCTATGCAGTTAATCTCATCTTCTAAAAATCACTTGGGTTTCAAAAGTAAAAGTATATGGATAATATTCTGTATTTTATTTCTGGTAGTCCATACTAAATAACTTTTTAAAATTAAAATTAAGTATTTGGTTGCAGTAAGACAAGAATCATCACTCTTGACTGGCCTTCACACACACCAGATGTTCGATGCTCTTCTTGCAGCTGGCTCAAAGTTCACAAGTGACATGTCGCAGCCCCCTGTCTCGTAGAGCGTAGAACTGAACTTACCTGTTAAAGAAAAGGTCAAAAGCAGGTCAGAATTTCATGATGTTTCATCCCACTCGCAGTAGTTTCTTTTTCACTCACTGAGATATATTTAGACATCTAAATTTACATCAGTGTCAAAATATAAAATATGATTACACATTAATGTGTCACCAATGCAGACAAGACATTAGCTACTCAACTCTCATACCATTTTACATGACACATACATAGTAAACTGCAAAACTGAACTGAATTTTAGGAGTTTGTATTTACAAGATGTCACCATCAACACAACAAAAGCACATTGTCAGCCTTTTCCCCCATCCCCTTAGAAGACAAGGCAAACAATTTGCCATGACCATCTTTAGTTCCTCCTCATTCCTCCCACCTGAAGTAGAGCAATCAGTAAATCCTTCATTATCAGCATTAAAGAAACATGACATTCAGCTAAAGCAGAGACTACTCAAGTGCCCTGAATAAAATTCTTTTGAGGCGCATGTATCTATTTGGAAATAAATACAAAGATTGAAAGAAGTGGCTAGAGATGCTTCCTAAGTTATACCTGTAGAAAACTTAAAAAAGGAATTGTAGGAATAGATTTCGTATATAAGCCAGAAGCAGGCGCTTCAGTGTAAGAACAGAAGACTGAAAACGAACGTCTCAAATAATCCATTTGGAGTTACTAGAAATACATTAACCATGATTTCCTAAAGTTGTTAAAAACAACTTTATCAACAATATCAGGTTAATCCTAAATATGTAACTTGCAAAAAAGCCAGATATTATAACTCCAATGATAAATTACCTTACAAAGTGATGTTTTACAGTGCCCATCTCCCACAATAGTCTGATCAGAGAGAGAAGCATTGTAATTTCCCCTGAAGGCCAGGTTCAATATACTGAAAATTGAATGCAGGAAGCAAATTTTGAAACTGCCATCTCATATGAAGTGTTCTGCCAACTTCTCCATCTCTTCTAGCTGAAACCCCTTCTTAAGCCATGATGCAAAGCATGCAATATTTTCAGATCTGCTTACACAAAACAAAAAACAAATCCCACTCTGGAGCATCTGAAGGCAAAACTATAACTCTCAGCTGCACATCTTACAGCTCTTTCTTCTTCTGTTGATACAGGACAACAAGCAGACCAAGGAGAAATGCCTAACAAGATCAGAGCTTTGAGACTTTCTCTCTTCTGTAAGGGCATAACCTGCTTCTGATATTGTGGGGGGATTGATTTTTTTTTTTCTTAAACACACTATGATCCTGCTCAAACTCACTACAGACCCACAAACATTCAAGTCCAGTACAGATGTACTTGAAAGTGAGAAGGTTAAACACTTCAAACTTGATTATTAAAACCAGTGACACTAAGGAAAGACACCAGTATGTTGAATATATCTTTATAAAGCTTTTTACCCTCAGAAGGTGCACTTCAAGCCAATCAGACCCATACCACAGATGTGCTAAGGCCAACCATTCTGTCAGGTACATAGTTCAGGAGTCATGTACAGCGTGTG
This sequence comes from Lathamus discolor, assembly GCF_037157495.1. Taxonomy (NCBI): domain Eukaryota; kingdom Metazoa; phylum Chordata; class Aves; order Psittaciformes; family Psittacidae; genus Lathamus; species Lathamus discolor. Next base: position 17,554,505 of record NC_088889.1, on the reverse strand, counting down.
TCAGAGCTCATTAACACAACAGCTCTAAATATTTAATTACCTCTGATATAGGCCTTTGTAGGGAAACACAGGTTGAAAGCTCACTTGTTAGAAGAGTTTCTTCTTCAATAGTTAAGGTTTTAATGGAGTGCTTTAGAATCACAGAATCTTAGAATAGTTCGGGCTGGAAAGGACCTTATGATCATCTAGTTCCAACCCCCCTGCCATGGGCAGGGACACCCCACACTAAACCATGCCACCCAAAGCTTTGTCCAACCTGGCCTTGAACACTGCCAGGGATGGAGCATTCACAACCTCCCTGGGCAGCCCATTCCAGTGCCTCACCACCCTATCATGAAAGAATTTCTTCCTTATAGTCCAATCTAAGTTAAGTAACTTTTTGGGTTTTCATGCATAGCGCAGTAAACAGTTGTAACTGTTTAGAATTTAAACTACAGCAAGACATTAGGAATCTTCCTTACCACAACTAATAACCAACCTTAAGTGAAACATAAGGTCTCTTGACTGCAGTGGTAAAAAACTAATTTCAACAGCAAACATGAAGGCATTAGAGAACGCATTTCAGATTCTAGTCAGGACAAAATTACACATAAATTATGGGAAAAAATCATCTGGGCAAACAGTCCTCAGGAATCCTTAGAATTAAACTGTCAGATTTTAAAATTAATGAAACTCTAGTCACAGAAGTTAGAATATGCTACTTTCAAAATATATCTTTGAATCTGTCAAAATTTACAGCAGCAATACAAATACAGCAAGTACTCCTCAGCTGTGGTGGGATAAAACAAACCTGGTTAAGGTTAATAGAGAGGTTGCAAACAGACAGAACACTTAATTCCAGTTTTGCTTTTTATTTTTTTATTTTTTTTTACACAAGCTGCAAAACAGGACACAGGTTTTACCACACTTGTAATTCACTCCCCTACTTTATATGGGCTCCCTATTACAAGTTAGCTGTCAAGACAGGCATGGCTTCTCAAGAAAACAAAGTTGCCTGCCCCTTTTTTGCTTTTCCTTTGATGCCTTTTTTTTATGTTTGTTTGTGGCTTGTTTTGTTTTCCCAATCAAAAGGCTCACTGGAAAAACCTCAACTCATCCAGAGTAGAAAAGATGATAGGCCTGTTCAGTACTACTGAGGATGCAAATCCTAGGGTACGACTGGATATTCTATGGCTGAGCTCTGAAGTCCCATCAATTAAATAATTTTTAAACTGTGAGATAACAGCAGCTTCCTCACAGCAGTCAAACTCAAATGAAGCTTCTCAATGCTCACGAGACTCAGTATCTATGGATACACCTAGCAGTTCTAATTACCTTAGTCATTTTCTGTCCCTCCCATTCCTAGCTTTCCCACAGTGCTCTGAAGAAGCTTAAAGTTTTTCCTTTCTCCTCTGAGGACTGTTATTGTGAACAAATGGCAGAGTCAAAAGTTTACTTTACAACTGAAGAAATACAGCCAATAGCATGTTTATCCACTAAACAGAAATGCTTGTAACTCGCCTCTGCCCCCAAAGTGAGGGCTGTGAATTCTTAGCAAATTTAAGTCCCCAAATAATATTCTCTTTGGATCGGGCAACAGAAATAACAAAACAAATTCATGCATACTCAGGCACACAAATCCAAAATGCATCTTCATTCTGACATGAAAAGACAAATGCACTTCCTTTGAAACAAGTTTTTTTGTTTCAAAAGACAAAAATCTCATCACCAAGTCCAGAGACAACCACATAAGAGTTCACATTGTATGAACTGGTGTACCCACAATTATAGGAATCAATGAAAGCAAGAGGCTGATGAGCTTACACAGATGAAACCTGGAAGGCAACTGCTCAGGATCCAAATAAAATGGTGCTCTGATGGTTTCTTCAGCTAAGCTACTTTCAGCATGTTTCCTACTTTTCCATCTAATAAATACTACTTTGTTTCAAACCTCTCAAACTAGTTTTGAATGTTGCTAGCAGTTGACATGGTGAAGTCTACATCATCATTAGATCAAGATACAGCCATCTACTACTTGTAACAATAGCTTTGAAATCCTAGTCAGCCAACCCAAAGCCATCAGAACTGGAATACCCTGTAGTTTGCAAAGCACTATCATGTCTAAAGATCAAAATTTTACCTTCAGCTGTAGTATGAAAACTGAAGAGTTTTCAGTCAGAACACTTAAGTTACTGTATTTGACAGACTTCATATAGAAATATAAAGTTACAAACTATGCAGAATTCCACAAACTACAACAGGGATAGCTTCCATAGGAACAATGTGAAGTATTTTCTACCTGCAGCTTGGAAAATACTCCCCCATCTGTCCCAAATAAATTATGTCTACTTACTTATAAAAAGGTATTGAGGAACTGATTCTAAATTGTTTTTTATCTAATAAGTAATCAGTGTATATATTTATCTTTAGAGAAAATGTTTTTGTCTTTAAGACCATCCAACTGCTTTCATCAGTTAAAATATTTCAATAAATCTGAAAGATTATTGCTTGCATAAAAGTGACACAATCCAAAGCTCAACACAGCAAGGTAACTGTATTGTAGAACTGCAGATGACCGGTTCTCTTTGATCACAAACCCAGTATTCCTTAGATTAAAAAGAAAATAAAAATAAAATAAAATAATCAGCTAGCTGAGGACAAGAGGCTGTTTTCACCCCAGTTTCAGAAACAGGGCATCTGTTCTAGTGACTCAGTACATGGATTCCTAACTACCTGACAAGTTCTTAACAGCCCTCACTGCAAGGACTGAAAAGTCCCACCCTTCACCTATGTGTCTCAAGAATCAGTTATCACTGAGAATAAAAGACACTAGCACTGCCACACTGTGCTCTGAAGACAGCCATTCACTTCAAGTCACAGTATACATTCTGTTGCTTGCTGGATTCCTATTATATTAATTTTGCCTATAAGCATAGCACTTGGTTTGCCACCTTTCCTTTCTGTCCTGCATTCCTCCTATGATTTATTTCATGCTTACTGCTCCACAATAAGCTTCTTTTCCATCATTTTAAGTTCCTTCCCCCTCGCCCCTCATAAAATAGCAATGTAATTAATAAAAATCTTTCTACTTCAAGCCTGGAAGACTAAAGATAATGCCTCAAAACATCTCTTGCCTTATTCTCAGGACAACATTCAGTTGGAGACAACCACACAGTTATCAGATGGGATGTAGGACAGGCATGATAGATTAAGCGTCACCCTTTGTAAAATAAGCCACAAGAATCAAGTTGACACAAACTTTTAACACAAGCAAAAAAAATAACATTGTGCATCTTGTTAAAAACTGCAGCTTGACATCCAACATGTAAGTGGAGAAAGAGTAGAAGCAGATACTGCATTGGTGCACAAAAAAAACAGAAGTCCTAAATGTGGGGGCTTTTAATGTAAATTAACACATGCCCTGTTTGTCTTCCAGAAAAACTGGAAAACGCTAATAGAATTTCATTAAGAAAATAATTTCTCACATGCACTGTACAGAGACACATAGCAGTATCTGCTGCATGTCACTGGTTATCTCCTGTTCCTGGAAATCAGGTTTGGTTTCCATATCTTTTCTCCAGCCTCTATTTTTTACCCTGGGTAGTTGCAGTGATTTCTACAGTGACAAGAAATTAGCCGTATTGCCTGCATTGCTCTGATCACAGAGTAAAAGTTAGAGAAAACCCAAAACTGCTACCCTCCACCACCTCCAAGTCACACACAATCTACAGTAAAGTAAAAGGGGTTTTCTTTCACTGTGAGGTTTTTTGGGGCAACACAGCAAAAAACAACGGGAAACAGCAATAGTGTTCATCCCTGACTGACAATAACAAAAATCCAGCCCAAAACAAAACCCAAAAAAGCCATATACCAGTTACAAGGAAAGATACTCTGTTGTCAAGCCTGACAAAGGAATCATGCCTGTGAAAGTCTGCACCAACTGCCAACTACTTTAACAAAAGGTAATACTTGTCACACAAAGCCTGTGACACAAACTAGAAAATTTTCCTAAAGTAGTAAAACCAGATGTTGCCTGGAATGGCTGCTTGCACTCATGGAAGGTTTCTAAACAGATGGTCAAAACTTCGAATCAGAAATAAATGCCTACTATACATCATATTTTTAACTGATCAGACCCTGGAAGTTTTGTGCCTCCCAAATGCTATGTGCTGCCCCCGTAACTATGAACACAGTACAGACAAAATTTCAGCAGAACTCATATATACAGATTTCTGAATACATTCCAATGTATACCAACTGCAATGAATATGCCTTTTTAGAGAGCCTGAACATAATGCTGAATGTCTTAAGTGTCCACTTTGATTACTACATCACAGTATAAATTCTCAAGTAACTCAAGACTTATCCAGATTGTGTATTAAATCTTGAATTCTATAAAACTTGACTTTACGTTCTAGGTTAAAGAGAACCAAATCCTTAAATACAGTAATGGTAGCTTTAAGAATAATTCTCAACATTAACCTTGGCAGATATAGCCTGTATTGCTGAATTTCAGAGTTATATTCCAATACTTCAAACAAGTGTCCATATTATATAAAGAAATTCGCACTTTCGTGTGATAAGCTTTCATACTTCATAGACACATACAAGACTTGAGATAGAAGTTTCAAATCTTCTATCTAGTAGCACCATAATCAGATTGCATATATCACATCTGTTAAGTTTCATAAAACATCTCAGAGATTGTCAGGGTTATTTTCAGTTTTGCTTATATTCAGTGTTTCCTTATACTGCAGCTAGATGGTACAGATGAATGGCAGCTTGTTAGCCAAACTCATATTTATAGGGGTACCGCAGCCTGACAACTCTTATGTCTTCCCCACTAGTCGAGTTACATGGCAATTTCACTTATCTTTCAGTACAGTATGGAATAAGAAGTATTTTGTCAGTGTTCTGAGCTAACCTATACTTTTAGGTTACTACAGCTGACAGGTACTCGAAATACCGTCACTAATAACTGTCAAAGATATCCATTTTAATAATTTGAAGAAGAATTCCATATCAGTGCTGAAATCATCAGTAATTCAGGCCATTAACAAAAAGTTGCCAAGATCCCTGCAGGAGCTTTACCACATCTGTCCCCAAGTTACTGTGCCACAGGAGATCAGTCACTTCTTCTGATCATCTTAGCTTCCTTCTCCCCAGCATTTTTAATAGCTACATAGAAGTTAAAAAATAGTTAAGAATACTACATAAAACCATGAAGAACTAAGGGGCACTGTAAGGTTCCATAAAATCATGATATTTGATTTAAGAAAGAGTCCAGAGTTTTCTTCCAATCTCAAGCTCCTAAATTAAAGCGTAGAGAAAAAATAAAGCACTCATTCACACAATGACTTCTTTTTCTGAACAGCAGCTAAGCAAGACTTATCTGAAAAGAAAAAATAAAATAAAAATATCGAGAATTCCTAGGAACTGCAACAAGTATTTTTTTTTTTCAGAAACCAGAGGATCCCCAAAGTTGGTCACAATCTCTGCTCAACTACCTGTGACAACTCAAAAACACTTATGCATTACACGTGTTAAATCATTCAAGTCATGAAAGCTCTCACAGTATCACTACTCGTAACTATGCATCCTCAGAGCATTTCTCATCGAGCATGTGTTAAACAAAGTACCTGGAAAGGTGACTGTGAAAGGCAAGGAATTTATGAGCAATATGGCCTTCTAAGAAACACAGCTATGAGATTCAACATCAGAGCTAAGCTCAGCTGCCTTTCCCCACGTTATTACCAACACATGTGCCGCATTACAACTTCCATGTCACCAAGGTTACATAAGGCCTGCATACCAAGTTCATCGTGCAAACTGCTACCACCTACAGCAGATGCAGCGGCATGTGATGCTTCTAAGTGGACACTCCCATTTCTCACCAGCAAGGAGGCGCTAGCGCTGAGCACAGCTGCCTGGGAAGGGGAGCGGGACTGCACTCTGACCTGGGAGGAGGGCTGCTGGCCTTGCTGACCATCTTGAAGGCTACGAGAAAACACGGATTGGGGACACATTACCGGGAAGAAGAGGAAAATAGCTAGAAGTGAAGCAAAACAAGACTTTTTTAATTTAAAGAGGAAAACTTGCAGCAGTATAACATTAAGAAACCACTTACTAGGGTTAGGATAACCCATGAATTCCATACAACAGTATTTGGACACTAGTTACATCAGTAATCTAGAGATACAGATCTTATCTTACTTCTTAGAAGCAGTACTGCTAACATCTCCCCAAATAACCATAAGGCAGTATACTCTTTCAAAGCCTTAATTTGTGGGAGGTAAAGCAAATTACTGGTTCTTAGTCCAGTTGTAGACTAACCTGAAGTATCACCTACACACAACAGTGACTATCCCAGTCTTCTCATGAAGTTAGAGACTTCTTTTGCTCATTTAGCCTACCTGATCAGCTCTTTAATTGGCTTTGGGGTTTTTTTGGTCACAATAACATCATCTTCTTGCTACTAATCTGCACTCTAACTAGAGTCTTTAAACTTTGTCAGTAGCCACAAACTACTACCACAGACCTAGTAGATGACTGTAGTTAAAGCATTTGAATTCAGAAACCTATCGAATGTTTATAAAACTTCTTCCAATTAATGATTTATTAAGTCTATTTGAAGTTCTTTTGACAACACAGCAAGAACTTCATTAATCAGTATTATTACTGCAAAGAAGTTCTTCTATACTCATACATACTTGCACCTAAAAACAGGTTTTAAAAGCCAGCTTGGGCTCCAGAAAATGTGTAAGTTTACAGCCACATGAATTGACAATGCTTGAAAATGTTAGTTCTCCTCTTCACAGCCTTCTCATTGCAAAACTATTTTATAGAGCTATTTTTTAATAGCTTGTTTAATATTAAACATGGCAAAGTATCAGAAAACATGACATTTACACTTGTCTATATCACATCCTACTTTGCAAGACTAGCATTTTTTTATCCTTCATTTTGTTCATTTAAGTAAGCTACATGCCACAGTCAGTAGCTGTGGGACACAATGAAATTAAATTTTTTAGACAAAAGAATGTACACTTTAAAAAGACTATGGAAAATATCTTAAACACTTTTCAAAAGAGTGTCATCCGGCGCTTTTAAGATGTCACTATTTACAGCATGATGCTACAATTGCAGGTGAGGCAACTGAAAAGGTAGGATCCTACTAAGCGCTGAGGTGTTACATCAAATGTACTTGTTTTCAACAATATTTTCTAGAGCACATACTTTTCATCTACTGCAAAACAAAAGGATTTAAGAATAGGTCTTCAGAAAAGCTCATGCAAAATAAAGCAGGCATGCACACAGCTCATTAAGTAAAAAAATGCAATTCATTATTTATTCTACTATAACATATCTTAATCTGAACTTTAAATTCAGTGTTTTGCTGCTGTATGCAAGGCTCTCAGTAAGCTACATGGCAACAAAAGCCCTAAGGAAGATCATGTATGTGCCAGCCTTCATTGTGTCCCTCCAGTATTATCAGCAACACCAAAACAATACTGCTTTCCCTTTAGTAGCTATGCATCAAAAGGTATATTCAAAGTTGCCCTTTCAGTGGTTATCCATCTGTCACAACAACAAACCCAAAACAGGCATTAACAGATTGCACCGATTTGTAAAAGATAAATCCTCTGCCTGATTAGTTAATTATAAAACCCAAATTCTGCTTTGGACAATCACTTAAAAGATAGTCCTCATATCAGACACACATGCATACACCATTGGCTACATAGGATGCATACTTAAAGTACCCAAAACACTGTTGACATGTAGGCAGGACAGAAGCAGGGGTGGTTGGTTGTTTTGTGGTGGGTTTGGATTTTTTTTTTGTTTTGTTTTTTTTTTTTTTAAGGTGCCCAGCAAAGTACTCTTGTGTCTAATTTGGCATCAGAACAGAATTTACTAGATCAGGTTTTACGTTAAGTGTCTACCATTGCCAAACATACATGCATATAACACCATTGTTTCTTCTACTAAACATTCCACAGAGGAAATGAAAATTAATAGCAATAATGGGTAGGAAATATTTAAAAAAGCAAAATTCAGGTTGAACTCCACAGGTTCTAAAGCAACATCCTCACAACATCCAATATTATACCAGAGTTAGAGATTAGGAAATGAAGGTTTTGCTGGCAAGAATACAAAAGGAGTAATATCAAGGCAACAAAATATGGGTGAATCTAACACTGTTAGAAGTTTATACATCTGAAAGCACATGGATTAGCAATATTAGGAACCAGACCGAGGCAGCTCACCACTAGCATACACAAGCAATGCCAGTACAGTTGCAGTGATACTTGGTGATAGCTGGAAGAAAAAAAAAAAAAACAAAAACACAAACCAAAAAACAAACCCCACAAACACCCAAAAAGAAAACCCCTCTTCTTCTGTATTTCAGATTTCTTCCTTATGCACATTATTCTGATCTTTAAGGGTTTCTTCCTCCAGCAACACATACAATTTACACTAAAATTAGGCTACCCATATAAAGAAAAGCTTTCAGACTATTCATCTAGAAATCTAACAGTAATACATACAATGTTTCAGATATATTCCACAGTTGGCAGTTTATTGGTAGTTTAAGTGGAATTTATGTCAAACAAATCTGAAAGCACTCTGGTTTGGCTGGACTACAGCAATTTAACTCCACCCCAAAGGACACACATTTAGCATCACAAACAATGCTTTGAGAAAACTGACCTCACTAAGTATTCAATTCTGAGCATATGTTTACAATACATGTATTTTTATTAATGTGCCATTATGTCAGAGAAAGTTTTCTTTGGATTTTTATATTTAGAAAGTAACGAATACAGATAACCGGAAGATACATAGAGAAAATACAAGTATTTGATCCACTCTTTCACCCTTGCACATCCTGTCTGATTAAAAAGTTGCTTTCATCAACTTCAGTTTCCTCATGACCTCACAATCAAGTCCAGTTTAAGCCATAGGAACCCTAATGACTGCAGTAGTGTGTAAAAAATAAGGCAGCTGTAAGCTTCAGTTTAAAACAGTCCTTTATTTAAAACAGTCCTTTATTTACCCTACTTCCTACCTATGAACAAGAAAACTCATTGTTTTCTGGCTAATGCACAGTTCAGGATTTATGATTTGTCTGAACAGCCTCTTATGAAAGAATACACAAAACTATACTAATACTACCCAAAACTATACTAATACTACCCTGCTTTAATAAAAAAAAACAAAAACCCAGAAAAAAAAAAAAACCACCTCCAAACAAAAAAACCACCTATGGAAAACATCAGAAGCAAGTTCAACAGAGAATCAGCAAGTGATCTAAGAGAGTGCAGTTTTAGCATCCCGCACCATGAAGTAAATCACTAACTTAAAGTTGAACAAGCCAGGTTCAGCAACACGACCAAATTATGTGAAACGATGTGATTGCTGCTACATACTATGCTATCTACTAGAACCATAGCTAGGTAGTTTCAGTACTTGATGTGCCAGAAGTAAACCTTTCATTTGTTTGATTTTAGGCATTATTCCTGCAACCCTCCTGCCTGAGGAAATCTTACAAACTTAGTCCTTTGTTATTTCAGTGGTGACACAGAAATGAAACAATTCCTTACCCATCCCCTATTATATTTTCATTTGCTGAGTTTCTATAGCTTTTTCTAGTAAAAAAATTATACTAGTATTCCTGAAACATAAAGACAGACTGCTATTTATTTAAGATAGCTCAGCATATGGAAAGATCATTAGGAATATGCAACAAATACAATTATTCCTTTGTATTCATCATATAACTGAAAGAATTATTTTGATATATTTGGGGGGTGTGTTCCTTCCTCTACAGGCAATGTTCTGCTAGCCAGATCCCCTAACACTGTGGGCAACCACAGGATTGAAAGTTTTAAAAAGCAAGCTTACAAACTTACTGTGGTTGCTCCTTTTACTGCTGTCAAGCTCACAGACCAGAGTCACTGTATGTAACATATCACTAGGCTCAGTATTGTTAACAAATGTGCCAGTGAAGGTTGGAACTCCTGGGATACATATATACGGTATATTTTACATATCTCTAAGGCATGCAAAGTGCCACATGACTACATTTCATACTGTGTATTCTATAGAAAAGGCATCACTATTACTTCATTATGTCCCTTTTGCTGTAAAAAGCTGCAGGATGTACATAAAACAGTTCACCTGTATTTTAGATTTGGAACCTCTGTAGGAGCACTTTAGCTCTTTATAATGTTCTGCTTTTGTTATCATGCTTCTCTCTCACTATCTACAGATGTGAAAAGTGATTACAGTCCTAGTCCCCAAAGCATACTTTGTTAAAGGAAAGAAAACCAAAAGGAGGAGAGGTGCATAGTATTTTCTTGAGTTTTTCCTCCTTGCTTAAAGTAAAAGTTTCTGAAGTTTTGACGGAAAAAAAACACTGAGTCCAGGTTTGTTAGCATTAGTTCTTTTTGTTATCAATCTGTAATCAGCTGTAACACGTTAGAGTCTGGCTATCCTGCTCATTTTGAAAATAGTGCCACATACACATGCAAAATTCAACAAGCCCACAGTGACATGCAGTGACAGCTCAAGGAGGTTATGGTGGGGAAGGAAGTAAAAAGTGCGTTGCTGGCAACACTGGTGGGTATGGGGAGAAGTGGTCTGCTGCATGCATGCTAAATATGGTGGAACATTTAGATACCCTACCTGAGGGGTGATCCGATGAGCAATGTAGGAGGGGTAGGGTTACTCCCTGCATTGTGCCGGCGTCGTACTGCCTGACGCCTAAATGTGCTGCGTTCACGACGAAATGTGACAGTCTCCTCGCTGGCTTGTGCTGCTGCATCAAGACAGACTTTAGGTCAAATAAGAACCCATCCTAATTATGTACACAGTAACTTAAGTCTCCTTCCTTCCCCCTGACCCTCCCCAAGTTAATGAACTTGACTTGCAACAACAGAAGTAGCTTAGACACTATTTGAATAACCTGACTCAAGGCAGGATCACAACACACAATTATTAATAAGAATCTGGATGGTTGGGGGGTGAGGTGTGTTCTTGAGTTTACAGTTCATTTCCCTCCTACCCCACATCCAAATAGACAGGTTGCAAAAAAGTTAGATATCCCAAATCTCCTCCATTTACACAAGGCAGGAAGAGACAAGACTAACATCATCTCTATCTCATTTAATAGATAATTAATGGAGAAGCCTAAAGGACAAGAAAGGTTGTCTGCCACTCCTCACCATAATACTCTCTCCTCAATTTTACAATTTCTGCCAAACAGGTAGCATTGAGGTTAACCTCATAAAACCTCCTCAGGGGACAAAATAGCAAGTTGCTTTTTCCTCATAAGCACCAAGGGACACATATTGCTCATTTTAGACTAAGTTACACCATTATTTGGAGGAGCAGGGGGTTGTGATTAAGTATTTGTAGTTTTGTTATTTCAACTCCCCAACCACAAAGAAAAGCTTTTGTCAACTTATACAGCAACACTGTAAAACATTTGCATGTACCCCAGGGAGTCCAAGATTTTTCCACAGACTGACCCTTAAATCTATGTGTGTTCCCTAAACTTCAGTCTGAACAACTTCAGCTCTGTACCGCTTCAGGGTGTGTCTATAGTCTGAGTCTTCCTCCTGAACCAAGGAAGCTACTACCCAATTTGAACGCAGAGCACTGGAGAGCTCAAATGAATGGGTCAGAGAAAATAGGTTTTGGCAGGCAAGTGAAGTAAGAGGAGAAGGGAAAAAAAAAACAAACAACCAAAACCAAAACAACCAAACCACACTTGACATGAAATCAGTGCAAAAGTAGAATCACAATCGAAGTGGAAGTCACAACTTGGTAGCCAAGAAGCCTGTTACTAAAGTGAGAAAACCAAGGACTGTGTCAAGCCAAAATAAAAAAAACCCAAAGCACTAAAGCAGCAGTTATTTTTTTATGGCACAAAGATCACAGGCAGAGTGATCCATGTTTGCTTTAGTGCATTTCAAGTCACAATATTCTTATTATTAAGCTTTCAAAACTTGCCAGCAAAGACTAATGCTGGTCTACAGGGAATAGCAACCTACTACTGCTGCTGTGTATTACTGCCATTGCTCAGAAAATAAAGGCTGCATGGAACAAGAGTAATTCCACCCATGAAACAGAGGTTATTAAGTGAATACTGCATATGAAACTTCAATCCATAGTTTGCTTTAAGAGCTAAGAAGCTACATGAAGACCAATATCATACTTTAAGACCAATGTTAAAGTTACAAGCACTTCATTACCAAAATACCAAAAGTTAAGGACATCCTGAATTCAGTCCTCTGTTTTCTGGAAAACTCTGGGATAGCACACTTTCTTCTTACTCCAACAACTGTTTTTGTTATTCTAAGAAAGAGGGGATAATAATTCTCTTTCAGTGTATTTCAGAAAGAAATCAAGGTATTTCTCTTCTGGTTCAGTATGCAGCTTTTTATGCTTTGTTTTAATATACAACCTAACCTAATTTCTTCAAGGATTTCTTTATAGCTCTCATATTTAAAGTACTGGGAAAGACAATATGAATCCTCACTTTAAGCTATCCCACAAAAGGTCAGAACAGCCGACTAATTCTGGTTGCCAACTTGTAAAGATGAATTTTCCAGTGCATACATCAGCATTTAAAAATTCACATATTCAGAATGCAGCTTCCACAGACTTCAGATGCAAAAGCAACTCCACACATTTCTGCTAATCAGGCCACTGTTAAACACCACAAAATAAAGAACAGCCAATAGCCTTAACTGAAATGTAACCTACTTAATTACCATTAGGATGGTAAACATCAGCATTACATCTTAATTACCATTTGCAACTACTTAGCAGCAACGGCATTCAAGAGCAGTTCTTCAAGGCAGCATACTTAACACTGACAATGTTTGTTTTTCTTTTGATGCCCTTTATTCAGTGAACATCACCTTCTGCAATAACTGAAGCCCAGATTATGAAAACACTAGAGGTCCTTCCTACATAGCTCCAATTCATCCCTAAAGCAAGCCTTCCTCAAGCACTGACTGAGGCAGTGTCCTGTGAGAAAAATAAGGATATAATATTTGAAGATTTTAAAAAATAAAAATCAATTCACATACACTTGCAGATTACATTCAAGGCTGCACAGGCAAACAGTTATGTCATTTGGTAGATTATTATTTTTACTTTAACCTTTAAAAAAATGTAAAATCAAAGTAAATATTAAATAGTAGATATTAATGTAGATTTCTATCTGATCTACCAAGGAATTTTTGATTTATCTTTTCATTCAGTGCATACCATCTACATATGCTCTTCCTGAATACAGGTGGTAGAATTTAGGATCTAAGCAAGTTTAAGTTCTTCTGAAAAGACTGCAGTGCTTTTCAGCCCTACAAACTCCAGCCTGTTAATGTTATGCAATGTCTCAAAAAGATACATATTTAAACCACAACGAAGTAAATAAAAGCTCCTAAATTACTCTCTGTCATGCTGTGAAAGCAGTTTAATCATGAAGGAAATAGCTTTAATATAACTAAACTTTCTTTAATGTTTACAAAGTAACAATGTTTTCACCTTTAAAACCACACAAATAAAAGTATTCCTGTACAGAGACAGTTACAATGTATCTTTAGACTATCACTCACACTTCTCTCGTGCTACTTAACTACCACTTACTCTAGACTCCAAAAAGGTTAAGATCCAACATCAAAACCCATGTACAAAATCCACATCTAAAGATAACACAGGTTATACTTCTACAGTTCCTGCTTACTTTAAGTAGATCAGGAAAAGGTGACAAGCCTTTCAGCTTACAGTGTTTGTTGAAGTCTGTTTTGGTTTTCTGTTTAATCCTGCCTGGACTTTTATGTTAAGACACTACATTAATATCAAGTTTAAGCATAAATTTCTTCTGCACATTGTCACATGAGTTTGAGCCCTCAACATTACCTGTCCTCGGGAACAAAAAAAAGGGCACTTTGAACTTCAAATGCAAAAGTTAGAAACACAAACCTGCTTCCCAAAGATTAGTAAGAGATGGAGACATAATGGCAACTTTGTAGCAAAGTTAACCCTCCTACAACTACTCCTAGATATAATAAATCTAACCTCAAAGAGGAAACAATTTGACTTTTGTATTTGTTAATGGAACTGTGCATATGAACACATTTATTTAAATTAACTCTTTTTCTTCCCCCTTTCACTACACTGAGTGGAAAAAAGCCAAATTAGCAATTACAAACCTGAAAAGTCACAAGGGTACTATTTCATCATCATGTCTGGAATGTTACTTTCCTAATTGAAGGACTAAAATTTATTGGAGAGAAAATTCTACAACAACAAATAATTCACATCCTTTGCCAAATGGCTGGAAGCATCTGAACACAGGTTGAACTATGCTGCCCTCAGGTTATGCCTTTCCAAAGTTTCTCACTGTACTACACAAGTGGTTTTGATGTAAGCTTCTGCAGTTCAAAGTTTTAAACAGAAATGAAGACCCAAAGTTTTACACTACAAGTACACAATCTCTCTACAACAACTAGCTTTAAGAAACATACAATAGAAATACTTACTTTCAAACAGAAACATTTATACATACAAGCCAAAACATTTACATCATCACCCCCTATGTACCACTGCTTCTAAGCCAAACTTTTAAGACAGAAACTGAGGAAGCACAAGATTAAAAAGCAGAATTTCCAAGTTTTATTGCATCAACAAATCCCATTTAATTTTTTTCTAGATAAAAATTATAAACCTGGTACCTCAGATAAGTTATTGCCAAGTAAGAAGATTGCTTGAAAGATGTAGTACAGAGGTAATACAGAGGTAAAGTATCCACATGGAAAACCAGAGTTCTCAGGATAAAAACTGCAAACTTCAGTCTGACTAAAAAGCAAGCCAAGAAACCAACAACACACACACAGTGGAAACGGTGTTGTTCACTCTTCTCAGGAAAGGGGAGTAAGGGGAAGTTAGAAACAAACATTAGGAAGCCTAAATGGTTTTGAACATTAGTCAGGTTAAGCACAGTTAAACGGGCATGGAACCTAACTCATGCTTGGACATGCCAATTCTCTCCCTGTCAGATGGGAAATTTTAGTCCAACTATTTTCAACCACTGGTAATGACAAACATTACAAACTCTCGATGAAATCCAAAATTAATAGTTTATGGCACACACATTACATATAAGCAATAAAATCTGTCTTCCAACATTGACAATACTTTGCCAAACCAAATAGCTGAAATTTTGTTCTGTATTGAGTATCTCACTTGAGTTCAAAACCTGAGAAAAGCCACAGTCCACATGCATTTATGGATTAATACCACCACTCTCCTCATGGTTTATGCATTTGTAGTTTATTCTCATGTGCCCTAACACTTAAGATACCCAAGTAGAAAGGAGGAATCAATTTAGTTTGTATCTTCAGTTTACAGTTATTAATTACCATGGATTATGTACCATCATAAGTCCTACAACTTTTACTTCTCTGATGGAAAAGCAAAGCATTGGCTTGTGGTGTTATAACTTAGCATGGACATGTAATGAAAAAATACCACTAATACCCTTTTCTGAAGAATGGAGATGTGGGCAGCAAAGGAGAAACAATGAAGAATACAGCTGAAAAAGATACAGAGATAAAAACTTTTGACAGAAAACAGGGCAGAGGGAAATGGCACACAATTTAGGAAGGAAAGCTCGACACACACACAAGAAGAGAAAAACAAGGGAAGTAAACTCCAAGAATTCAGTGTTGTGGTTGAACGTCTGAAGAAAACAAGTTTGAGACTAGGCCAGAGGAGTATTTACAATTACATCAAAACAGTCACTGCAACAACCCCAAAAGCAAAACACTATTCAAGCAGGGAATAAGCAGGACAATGAAACTACTTGGTTTGAATTCAAACCAAACATTTTTACAAACCAGCTTGATAGACCAACTTCTATACTAATGCCAAAGATAAAACTAGGAAGCCCTGGTTATTCTACTTCACTGTAATTCCCACTTGAATTATTTCACATTTAAAAAACACTAGGTGTTACACGGACTTCTTGAATACAATGCTGATGGACTTGCTGTCAAAGAGCTAAAGCTATGACCTAACCTGATCTCCTGGGCAATTCAGTCCCTAAATCCAGGGATTTGGCCATCTATCACTGCTAGTATGTTCATATAGCAGGCAAAAGTTCAGAACCTACATAAATCTTTCTGAAACTTAATTCTGACTTTGTATTCAGATTTATTCACCTTTAAGGAAAAGATGGTTTAATCTTGGAACACACAGCCTTTCCAGCATAAGTGGTATTCTATGTATCATACACAGAAAGTCATGTTTGCTTTGAATGAGTTTCTATTAACTAAAACTCCAAGTGTTAATTAGTAGCCAACTCTGATATATGCTGGAGTTACATCTCAGCTACATTTGGCAGCAATGTGAGCACTTCCATTACAGTTCAGAAAGCTCTAAGAACTATCTCTCAGCTCTATGACTAACAGCAAATCCAACTACAAAGGAGCATGAAACAAAGTGGCTTATAAACTGAAGTTACCAGACGTAGCTTCATTGACACCAAGCATTAAAATTGTTTATTCAACTCCTGTTTGAGATGAATACTTGGCAAATCTCTGAACACCACATACTACTACTCAACAACACTGAACCATTCTTTCCAAACTAAGTAAAAATAGTGAGAAGTAGTTGCACAAACATTACCAATCCAAGCCATTTAAATAACTTACAGCAATGTAAAGCATTTTAAAAGAGTTACCACTGATTTCTTGAGAGGCTTGAGAGAATTTAAGCAGGGTCAGATTTTACAGAAATTTTACAAAGTTTTACCCAGCAGAAAACCAAACAATCACATAAAGTGTATTTCGCTTAATTTTAAATTCCTGGTATACGCTGTCACGCTTTGGTATGCATTTCTATCAAGTACCCTGAATTTCTCTTAAGCAGCCCTGCAGAAGTTTAGGTAGAGTATCTACTACTCTGTAGGTGACACAATAAAGGAGCACATTTCCACCAAGTGACAGAAGGCCTCTTACCACAAGTACTTAGAACTTTTTGCCAAGCAATTACACACATCCCTGGCTCTTAACAGCCACAGTGTGAGTTGGGACAAAACTTGAGGTGTTTGTTTGTTCCCCATCACCACCTTTATGGAACTACAAAATATCAGGAAGATAGTAATTACATTGGTCATAAGTTATCTAATGAAAGCCCCTGAGTCATCCATAAACACTAGAAAGGGAGTAAACCAGCCAGGATAGAGTCCCCATACAAAATACTAAAACTGCATATAGCTTTAGTAAGTAGTGATTAACAATTAAGAGATAGATGCAAGATTCATTCCAAGTGCTATTTCACTGTTAGTTCCAAAACTGAAGAATTCCATTTCGGCCTCGCACATCACTCCTAATGCTGCTGACATCTCTAAGTGTTCAATGGCAACACCTCACCTCTACTGAGGTGACAAGATTTCCTAAGGCAGAGGTAACTCCGTAAAACTTAACCTTTGCACATAAAAGCTGAGACAGAACAGCCTTATGCTTTCAAAGACAGATACTGGGAAGGACTAACATGAAAATGCTTGAACCAAATGCCATTTACAACACCGATAATTAAAATCTAAAAATCAAGTAATGGAATACAGTCGTTTGATTCCAATAGGAAAGAGGTCTTTTCTTCTGGCCAATCTGCTTTATATGATGCAGTTACAGGAGAGCTCCTGCTGAACACATGAACAGAGATAGCGAACATACACAACACCAGATTACAGTACCTTTATATGGTTTTCAGTTTCTACCATTTCTGAATTCTTCGAGAATTTAATTTCTCATGCAAAACTGTTTGATTTAGCAGTTTGAATGTAAATGGATAAGACTCCCAGAAAACAAGACCAGAAGGCCCATCTTCCATAACTGTATTAATTTCTACCTGCAGAAAACAAACTAAAGCCAACAAAAGCATTGAAGAGCTCTACAATAGGCAAAACAGTGTCTGTTAATCACACACAACATGAGCATAGCAGGAAAGAAGTGATACATTTCTAACAGCTGACATAACCATTGGCTGCATAGCAGAGAACATAACTGTACTTTTGAGAGGATACTGTCTAATGATTACAGGCAGATACACTAAGCACAGATGTACAAATACATGCAGACTGAAGATTAACAGGTTTCCATGTGCCATATGAAGCAAGATTGTAATCCAAGCTCACGAACCCTATTTTGCCTGCCTGTAGAGATGCTGCAAACCACAAACCACGAAGGAACAGTACAAGCTTTACTTCAACATCACTATGCAATGCACAGAAGAAAAAAAAAATGCATTATATTACATGCAGTTTTATTTACAAAAGGCTATGTAATTCAAGATCTTAAAGTCAATAGAGAAACATTAAATCATAACAAACTATAAAAGAAGACTAGCAACTTAGAGTGCATCTTCTACAGTTAAACAGAACCAGGGAGAACACTTGATTTTTCAGGTCAGCTAGAGTTTTACAAAACATCACTGTGTCATAGATGGGATTAAACTGGGTTTTTTTTTTTAAGTCTTTACTAACAGCAGTCTAGGAATAGCACACATCTGACAGAAGCCAGGCACAGGAGAATATCAAGGTAGTATTTCTGAAATACTACTGGACATCTAGGCAAACTTTTAGACACTTAAACAACTTGATTTAACCCATAACTCAATTCACTAGCTACTTTTAGAGACTGAGTTACAAAAAAAGGATAACAGTTCTAAGACATCTTCCGTTTTTCTGTATACATCCATCACATGTATTTAATAACAGAATTTTCAAGTGCTGTTTGTCTGCATTTTAACAAACTGCAATTTCTATTCAAATGCACAAGTTATCTTGTAAAAAGTGAGTCATCCACCACTTCCTGGCATAGTAAGATGGAAGTGAAACTGCTAAGCTGTATCTGCTTTGTACAAGATTACCAAAGGCCATATCTATTACGAAACACTACAGCAGTTAGACAAACAAGTAAAAATGTACTTTGTAGTTTACTCCCTGAAGATTTAAAGATAAAATTAAGTTACAATTACCGATTCAAGTCCTATTTGAAAAACAGAAACTGAAAGCTGCTACCTGAAAAAAAGGAGCCTGTATTAATAGGAGTCTTTTGGTGCATCTATTAACTGCTTCCAAAAGTTATAAGCAATCACAGAAATAAATATTAATATAAAATAATCCTTTTGGCATGAGGCTGGACAAGACAACTTCTAAAAGTCCCATCCACCCAATATCCTCTGATCTTAAGAAAATCTGAACCAAGTTTATTCCATAAATGCATTTGCTTTATGTAAATAACATAATTTTTTTCAAATAATTTCTATACACATACACATTTATGATACATATTACACTGAAAACACTCCCAAAAGGTGAGGACAACTCAATAATGAGAAATACTGAATAAAAATCAACTTAGACTATAAAAAGCTAAAACATTTCCTTTGATCTCTATTAGTTACAGGTTAGGCCTAAGAAGAAAGCTACAATAAAGTTATAGCTGTTACAAAACTTGCAATATAAACTATAAATTTGGGGGTAAAAGCCTCCCTCCCTTCCCTCCCCCCTAAAAAACAAAAAACACACAAACAATCAAGCCTCCACAAAAGAAAAAACAGTAGAAATGAAGGACAACATGAAGGAATTATTCGGACTGATGATGAACAGATAAATTCAGCAGATTACTGGCTTGATGCTAGATATGACTGCATAAATATTTAAGCAATGCTAAAGAACAGTGATGGCTTTTGGTCTGCTTTCAAAAACACAGAATGACATTAGTTTCTTATAATCATAAATGAAACATCCTATTGGTAATAAAAACCGTAAGATACAGCAAGTGTTACTAATCATATCATGTCATCAAATCTCACAAATTAGTATTCAGATTGCTTCTTAAGTCAGCCTGAAACCCATAGGCAAGTAATACCTGGGTCCTTGCCATTTATTAAAGATACTAACAATTTCAAAATGATCATTATGTAAACAAAGTTTGAAGGGGAAACTGAATAGTCCAGCAAGACTGACAGGGAGACTTTACTGCTTAAGTTGTAGATTTCTATCTTCAAGACTGCTTTTAAGCATGTTAGGGATGGTGTTTCCCACCATTTCACTCTTTAAAAGAGGAATCAAAGTATTTGGCAATATATAGCATCAGTCATGCACCAATTCTTTCAGACTACTGGCAACTGGTGAGCACATATAAACTGACATATTCTGTAAGGTAAAGTAGATTAATTCTCCTTTGAATATAAGCAGAAAATCTTAACCGTTTTAAACTAATAACACTAACCAAAACAAAATTAAGTAATTTAAAATCTGCTAAGGAGAGCAGAGTCAGAACAGTAAATACATAAATCAGACCTTTTATTTGTCAAATTACTCTCAGTAGACATAAAGGGGACCTATCACTTTAACAAAGCTTAATAATAGTATATTAAATGTTTAGCTTGAAGAGTTAGTACAAAGAGCAATCTGAACTCTTTCATTACAGCTACTGTAACTCTGTTTCTACAAATAACAGAAAGTACCAATATATGCTTTTATTTAAGTGAAGGCATCTAAATAGGCCTGAACTAATTATAAACCAGTCAAATTTGATCCATAATTAATACACTGAACTTCAGTATAAAATGCTATTCCCCCCCTAAAAAAAAAAAAAAGAATTAATTGTACTGATTTTTAGATTTAGATCTTATGTCAGTGGGGAAAGAGCTATTGATCATCTCTCATCTCACTGTGAGCTGGAATCCTCTCAAGATGGAAGAGTTACTACACTTTGCTTAGGCAGTCTAAATAGCAAAGACAGTAAACTTGCTACAAGTTCTTTAAAAGATCTGTCTTGATCTAAAATAGTTTCATGAAGCATTTGTGTGCTTAGCTAACAAGATCCAGATTATATGGTACGTATTTCCTCCTCAAACAATCCCAAAAGTCAGAATAAGGTAATTAGCAATATCATATGCTCTGAAAAATATTTTAAAACCACTAATCGTCCATGACACAAAAAGCCTTCTAGTTAAGGCACTTGATATGGCTAAAGAAGAAACAGAATGAAACATTGTAACAAGCAATAAACAAAAAACTATTAAGAGCTCCAAAAATCTGTATTAATACCAGTTACTACATGTAGGCTTAGTACTAGCATTACACCAAGGAAAATAATAGTTACAGAAAGTGCGAGGAAACTACATTCCTCTCTCCAGCTCAGGAAGGTTATTGTGTTCTCGTAATGAGGACAAAAAAAGAAAACAACCCCAAAGTAAACAATACTGTCTAGCCAACAATGGCAAAGCTAAGCAAAACCAAATCCTTGGGAGAGTTCAGTTCAGTAAGTAGACCATCATAAGAATACACAATTCAAGGCAGCAGGGTAATGGTTTGGGGTTGTTTGGGTCTTCCTGATGCCACCTCAAGCCATGCCAGAGCTCATCTAAGAGGCAGCAGCAATGTCAAACAATCACTTCCATGTTCACAATTTTCTAAACTGTACAAGCTTTCAAACAAAACCAGTCTCCCTTTTATTGTTAACTTTTAAGACAGTACACATAATTTGAAGTTTGAGTAATACAATGGAGCAAGTCTGATCTCATCACAAATAGTAACTTTAAGATACAGCTCTTGTTAGCAAAGACTGCCAGTTACAAACCCGTAACATCTCTACCTACAGATTTCATAACATTTGTTTGAATTGAACTCCCATCTCTGCAGATCAGAAGGAATTATGAAGGAAATGCTTTGTCATTTTACTAGGCAAGAAGGAACAAACAGGAAGATCCTTAAGTGTAGCTGCAACTTAAGTCACAGATACCAGACTTATTAACAAAACATGGCAAAGCACCTCTGGTAGGTCATTTACTTACCTCCACTTGCTGATTCTTGCTCATCCCCTTCAGGAAACGTAGCCTGGCTTGGTAAGCTATTCCTAGAACGAGTGACTGACTCTAAGTGTGAAGCCCTTCCCAACAGAGATAGCTCATCTAGCACCTCTCCTTCTTTGGCTTCCAAATCAGATTTTGAAGTGGTTAACTGTTTTATGTTTCCTGGTGCCATTAAACTATTTGGGTCATTTAAACAAGCTACAGTACCACTGTCCAGGCTTAATACTCTGGCACGGTTCTTGGCACTGTTTGTGCTAGAAGTCCGACGTGTAGATCGTTTTTTGCTAATTCCTTCAGAGCTTACATGGGTTTTGTGAGCATTTTCAGGCTCTGTGCCCCCACGTTCTTTAGAAATGTATTTGGTCTTTAGAGCACTGTACTTTCCCTCAGGAGACTGGCATGAATGGGAGGTGGTACTGGAAGAGCTATCACTGCTGAACTGGTGAGCTGACTGCATACTTGAAGTCCTGCTTAAGTCACTTTGATCACTGGAGTCCTCATCGTGACAAAACACAGCACTGTGAGGTTTAGTACCAGATACACCTCGGAAAGAGACATATTCCCTGTGCCGACTTGAATCAAAACTACTAGCCCGCTTTTTTCCTGTCCTTCTCCGGCTAGACTTGTGGGTAGAGGCTGTTCGATGTATTAAGCTAGAAGATTTTGGTCGAACATCTCCCTCTTTTTGTTTTCCACTTGTTTCTTTAGAAGCTCTTGAATCCACTAACACAGCTAGTTTCTCACTCTGCTCATCTCTTTGTTCAGCAGCCTTCCCAAGTGGCCTGTCAGCTTGTGTAGTCAGTTCATTGGCATGTGGGTTCTTATTGGCCTCTTCTGAAGCAGAGGCACCAAGACCTTTCTGACTGTGCATCTCATCAGATGCATTAGAACCCTTTACCTCTTGAACACCACTGATAGTGCTCAATTCCACAGCAGTCCTTTCGCTACTAGTCCTTTTGTCAGTAGTGGAACTACTGTCATCCGAGTCAACACCACAGTCCTTTTTCTTACTGTCCTTTTTTTCTTCCCTAGGAGACTCCTCCTCGTGCTCTGACAACACACTTTCTATATGTGTAGAGCTCGTATGTTCACTTTTATAGCTACTGATGGTACTGTTAGTGTCACGATCGGTCCCACTGCAGTAGCTTTCTGTTGAACCACTGCTTCTAGTACTCAGGCTTCTCAAACTGTCCACACTTTTGTCTGCTTTCAAGGATTTGCTCTTCCCACTCTTAACCAATGGTTGAGGGCTGCTACTTTTCAGAATGTCATCTAATTGAAAGACTCCCGAAATGCAAGAGTTCTCAGCCAAGGACTCTCTCGATCCAGAAGGGGGCTTGGAAGCTTCTAACTCACTGACAGGATCTAGTCCTCGTTTTTGCTGATAGAGAGGGAAGTCATTTAGTGAAGCATCTGGAAAAGCAACAGCAGAGCTAGAAGTCCTTGGTACACCTCGTGGTCTATGATCCTTCCTATAGGAGTGAGAATGCAGAGTTACAAGCGAAGCTACTTCCGCGTCACATGCACTGGCTTTAGACTGGTCCACAAGCTGGTTGTTCGAGAGGCACACTTTGTCACTGCTGTCTCTTGGCAAATCCTGTCCAGAGGATAATGAAGGCTGGATAGAGACAAACGAGTCATTCGACACCAGACGAAAAAGCTTCCGATCCGTTGCCAAATCTGTTTGAGTACATTTAAAAATACTCATGTAAGTTAAAAACAACCAGTTGTAAAGCAGATATCAGATAAAGTAAATAAACTGACAAATCCATTTCCAAGTACTATGCATTACATTACCATTTAAAAGTCTTCCTAGCATCTGAGCAAATCTGATACTTTATATACATAAAAAAAAATAATCAAACACCAGCCTAATCTTAGCAGCAAATAAAAGACAACATCATTCTGACAAGTCCCCAACTTCTCTATTGTTCATGTGGGTCAATGTTTTTATATATCCCAAAGTTTCTTAATTTTATAACTGTACCCTGCATTTTGTTTTACTTCCTACATACAAGAACCTGTTTGTTCCACATAAACTTTGAAATCACAAAAACACCAACAAAACCCACCTTTTCTACCAGATACCAACTAAGCTCACAGTTAGCAAAGATGCAGGCACTGGCACAGGTCCAGTGGTATTAGAATGAGACACTATGAAGTTTAGTGAATTTCACTACCATTAAAACTGATGCTGTTAAAACAGATCATGAGGATTTGCTGTTAGCTCTTGTTAGAGATACTGTTTCTATTACCCATCACAAGTGAAAATGTCCACCTGCAGGTAGTACTGAAAGGCTACTTTCCTTTCTGGTACTGTCACTAAAAACAGAAAATCTGCAGGCCAAGTTAAGTTACTACAATCACTAAATTATAATAGAATGTATTGGCACATGTGTAACTTGAGACTTCACAAAACAGTTCTGTTACAGAGCTGAAAGTAGTAGAACACTGCTGTCTAATACAGCACCATGGCCACCTGTAATCCTGTATTTTAAACATACTTTCTGCACTGAGTAGCATAGTAATTGAAAGGAACCCACCAGCAGTCTGATTAAATTGGCCAAAATGAACTATAGCATTCCTAGAGTTAACTTCCTGCTAATCAGCAAATACTCTACAATCAGCAAACAAAAGAATTTCCCTACAATTTTATGCTTCATTTTAGTCTGAACAGACTTTTTCCTGACAATAAAGATACATGAAAAATGAGACCTGAAACAAAATTGGACAACTGAATAATACAAACTAGCAGTTTCCTTACATCCTAGCAAAACAATTACAAAACTCTTGTAGCTTGCACATGAGAAGCTTGTAGCGCCAAACACAGAACTCTATGCAGCACTATTTATTTTACAGAAAAGCATGCCTGACACATTAGGTTATACTGGAAACAAAAGCAAATTAGTCTACAGTGAAGTCCATGAACCCCAGGCCGCTTTCAGTATGAGCAAGATTGTCTAGGGACATGCAAGCTAGCTATCTTTCAGCAGTAAGGAGACAGTAAATACTTATTACCTGCTGGAAGATGCCAGAACAATAAATACACAGCAAAAGCACTCAAGCTATGCATCCCAGTAACTTAGAGTAATTAAGAAACAGAGAACTTCAAGATCCCCTTTCTTAGTCTCTATCAACAAATTGCATGAATTTACTGAGCATGTTAAGCAAAAGGGTTTTGGTAACAAAATACCATGTTTAATATGCAGAAGAAATTTTACCTTGTTCTTCACTTCCTTCTTTACATAGGCTAGAACTCTGACCAAGACTTAAACTGATATCATCAGAGGTCTTGGCAGTGTCAGTATCTCCTGTGAATTTTAAGAAAGAACAGTACTAGTGCGCAAAATACTAACATAGAGATCTACATGCACCATAGATCTCTCAACCTGTCACAAAAAAACGTTTTGTGTCTTAATCCAAAGGTAAATAACAATTACAAGTAACACAAATTCTCTCATCTGTCAGAGATAAGTATTGCCTACTCTGTTTCTTTTATTTTGTACACAAGGAAGTTTTCATTCAACTACATAGATCTTGCATGAAAAACTGGAAAAGTACTTTACACAGAAGCCAGTGGGGTTGCTGATAAAAATTAGGGATACATTGTAATAAAATACCTGTATAGATAAAGCACGGTAAGGAAAAACGAGGAAGGCAAAAAACCCTCATCTCATTTTCTTCTCTTATTATTAATTTAATAAATTTGCAAGACAGCAACTTTGCTAATTACAAATAATTTATCTTTTCACCTCAGAGAAATTCATAAGGGTTGTACTGGACAATAATTGTGATAGATATCAAGCAACCAGAAATCATCAAGTCCTGGAAATACAAAACAAGAAGGGTGACTGGCTGCCTAGAACTCAAAATACCAGGGGAAAGTCCACTCAAACCAGCCCCTTTGCTCTGCATTTACAAGCAGAAAACAAAAACCAAAACAAAAAGAAATAACCCACAAACAAACCAACCAAAAAAACCCCACCCCAAACCCTGTTGTTACATGGAAAGCAAAAGATGGATTCCATCATATTCCTTCCTAGTATTTTGGACACATAATATGCAACAGCAAGGAAGATTTCTTCCAATTAGTAAATGCTGTACTTAGCTCACAGAAAAGTTTTGAAAACATAGAAGGTATTTGGAAACAAGGTTGTAAGGAACAGTGATCAGAAGTGCTACTTTCAAGGTAATTTTAAGAAGTAGGCAAAAATCTCACCTTTAATGGTTGCTGCTGTTCCCAGACGAGATAACCCAGATCCAACCTAGAAAGAGGGAATTATGTAAAAAAGCTGTGAATTTTCATTAATTGCCCAATTGTTGTTTCCTGTTACTGCAATGCATGCATTTGTCTATACACCTAGCAGAGATTTTCAAAGGCACAAAAGTATCCAACGGGACAGTACTGTGAAATCCTTTCTGACTCAGAATGTGTCCACTGCAAACAGAGACAAGGCATTTAACTATGCACCCAACTATATCACTACATTGTTCTGTTTTATTGCCAGTGCACAGGAGATTTTACTATGCTAATTTTAAAAACAGTTTCTAATCTAGGAATTTTCCTTGAAAACACTATGTGGAAATAAACTACAGGTGTGGTAGTACACTAACTGCTGTTGTAAAGTTAAATGATTAGCGCAGTGATCACAGTTACCTAACATGCTTAAAGGAAACATCACATCTACCTGCTCACACAGTAAACACCAACCTAAATGCAGAAACTGCTCCCATTGGAAAAGATACATATTTTTCACCATGGTTAGCTTTCATGTCTGTCAGACTTGATGAAATAACCAGGTAACCACAGAATCTAGTGTAGTACATGGAAAGTTGCAGCAGCATGAACAGGGGATAGGCAGGATGATCCCTGCTGGCAGCTGAATAAACTTAAATCAATTTAACCTAATCATTTTACTGGATCTTACTCCTCCCCCTCATTCCTGCAAATGCAATTTTTCTTTTGAAGACAGTTTCCAAGGACACAGATTACAGTTACTTCAAAGCAAGTAAACCGGTTGGTGGAAAACTGCAATATTCCTTAATTTATTCTTGGATTTTAGCTACAATCACGTTTCAAATTTACAGTATCTGCTTTTCAGCCATGTTCAGTGGCCAACTAGTAGGCATGTACCTCCTCATGTGAAAACTAGCTAGCTGCTTAGGCTTACAGTTTGCTTTTTTATATACATCCTGTAATCTGTATCAGACTATTTTCCGGACGTGCTAAACAGAACTTACTCTTTCCTTCAATAGTATCTGCAGTACCACCTCTCTCAAAGAGCTCTGAACAGCACACAAAAATGCACGGGTCAATTAAACTCTCAGAAATAAGACAGAACAGCACTCAAATGCTAAATCTGAACCCAAGATACAGAAAAGTCAGATTGCCATCATTTTTATGTATTGGGATGCTGCTTTTCAAAAATCCCTAGTTTAAATGACATAAGGGAAAAGAGCATAATTCTACTACTACTTCTCTGTAAGCACAACAAATTACAGGTAATCTGAAGATGTGTGCAGATTTTATTCAGCCATACTACAAAAGAACAATGGCTTTGCTGCATGTAACACAAAAAATCAACCAGAGCTTATTTAATGCAATTTATTTACACACACACAGAGTTAGCAATTTTTCCATGTTTAACTTTGCCCCCCACCTTCAGTAACATGCCCTGCTGAATGCTGCAGCTGAATACAAGTGCATCAGCATGGGAAAGCTATCGGACACAAAAAACTTACCCAAACTCAGATGCTTACTGTTCACATACCCTTTTGATGCTACAAATTCAAATCACAGGGTCTAGTGAGCACTTATTTTATCAACATAAACACATTTTAAACAATCTATTTCCTTTCATGGTTGCTTTAACTGTGTTACAGTGTCAGCATTAGAGCACATGGGAGACAATACAGAGCTTCTTCATATGCTTTAACATTAAAACTGTTGTAAGTATGCCTGGAATAGGGTTTTTTTTTTTCCAAAGACCAGTCAAAGAAACACAATCCCCAGCCTAGCTCTGTCTTAATACATGGACCATTGCTTTCTATCCCTTTAAACACTACTAAATACCTGCTCTCTTCAAAGGAGAAAATCCCTTAGAGTATCTGTGCTGTGTAGCAGTGTATTATTCAGATAAAACACCAACATTAGCATAACACTGCACTACATTATACACTGCTTGATCAGGAAGCTAATTAGAAAGATATTATAATACCACATCAAGGATTTCCAGGTAATTAAAAAGTAGCTTAAGTATCTCTGATATGATGCTGCATTGCATATTTTCAACGTAACTATTTTGTCCGGCCAGGACAATCAACCTGACCTCCTGAAGAATATGTAAAAGAAAGATGCCATGACTGGGTAAACATCACAAGCCAAATAAAAGGAAGAGCACACTGGCACTATAGAAGTTCTATGCATACATTTATCAGACATAAAGGAAACAAAACAACTTCCCCAGTTAAATTACAAGGCAACTAGAGCATAATGAGTTACATTAAAACATAACAGAGCCAAGTTCTTCAGCGCTTCCATCTGGTGTTCAGCAGCCCTTATTTATTGCTTTATTCTCACCCCTTTTGATGTGTCAAAATTGTGACAATTTTGCAGAGGTCATCCTAAAACAAACAGCTTTAGTCTTCCAATTTCTACCAGGTTATCTTGCTTTGTACTTTCATAAATTAAAAATTTCAACTGCAGAGTCTGAACTGTCTCAAACAATAACTTTCAGAAAGCCATTTAGCACTGCAGAAGGTAATCAGCAATGGATACTTTAACAGAAGACTCCTGAAATTCAGTTCAACTGCAGTATGCCAATCAAGCATCTAAATGACAGCAAACAAAAGGGAGGAAAACAAAGTTGGAACATAAGAATGGAGTTTCAGCTTGAGCTGTCTAATGGCTCACTGATACTAAAAGAAAGAGGGAAGCCCACCACACAGGGTCTTGGTACTTATCAGACAATGCTCTGAGCCATTTTCATTTACTAAATCAGAAGAAAGCTAACAGCAAAAGGGAGTTCTTTCTGATGGGACAGTAGGTTGCCTTATAAAACCCAGCCATTCATAAAATGCAAGATGGGATAAGCAAGAGCTATGAAGCTCAGAGAATGTAATGCAACCCTAATAAAGCAGTTAATAAATACAGAAAGGTAAGCTGTTTATCCTGAGAAAATTTAAAGGAAGTAATGAAGGAAAAAAAAAACAAAAACAAAACACAACAAAAAAAACTAGGCAACAACAAACAAACAAGCAAGGATTACTCAACAGGTTGCAAAGCCAGCAGTACTAAAGCAGCAATTGCAGTAGCTTTAATTCTTACCTGGTTGTTTGGATCTATCCCAGCATAAGAATTTCGTGAACTACAGCCAACAGGGGGAGTTGCTTCTCGTATGAACTCTGACATCTCAATCCCTCCACCAGGATCACTGACAGAAACATTAAAAAGGAAATATAAAAAGAACATTAACCTACCAGCTAAACTGGATTTTTGTCTGTCTACACTGAGTGAGACTTCAGAACAATTTTTAAATACCAGGGACTCAAATATATCCCAGTATCACAAATGAATACTGCCCATTTGACACAGGAAGCACAGTCAGAGCTGGAGCACCCTATATACTGTCACAGCAGCTGCTGCCTCTTAAAGTCCAGGGTCATCAGCCAATACAAACCGTGAAGACTTAAGAGCTGCAAAATATTTGAAATGCCGACATATTAAATTCTCTCCATAGGTACCTAATGTAACTTTCAGATCATCTGTCAGATTGCAGTTCTCTGAAAAAAGTCAGTCAATAGAAGGATTACTAAACAGAACTAAATAATAGGTCTAAATAGAGAGTAATTACTACAGGTCTTTTCAATAGGCTGGATCTTGAAGCAGAAATTAGGATGGGTTAAAGAAGACTACACACTTTCGGTAAAGGTTATTGGAAAGGCAGAGACACACCGGGTCGTGGTATACTCCATGTCTGTTTCCCTTCAGATAATTTACAGTTCCTACCAAGAAATATTTTGAAGTACAATATATGTATTATCACATCCTACTAATTTCACCCTTTCAACAACAGTAATTATTGGTTTGAAAGTATTTTCCAGATCAATGTTACCAAATTGAAATTCAACATAACTTAGCTTGTCAAAGACATTTATGAAACAAAAGCAAGTTGGACCAGTCCATTAGGACAACAGGGTATGAAATGAATTGGAGACTACAACTCAGGGATCCAGCCTGACACTCTTTGTTAACTGCAAAGAGGGAGATGTTGAGGCATCCTTTTTCCTCTCTATTTCAATACAGTTCTTTTCAACAGTCTTGAACCAGGAGACCTCTGAACCAAAGTAACTGCAATGTAATTTGAAACTGACCCTCTTAGCTCTTTTCCTAAAAAAAGGAATTGCCTCCCAATAATCAATGATTCAGAGCTATGGCAAGTCCACTCCAGCATTTTGCTGGACAAAGAACATATGCACAACTCTTCTCTAGCTGGACTAAACTAAAAGATGAAGCTCCTCTGGAAAAGTGGGCAGAAATGGACAGAAGCACTGCAGGACTTAATAGACAGCTAGCCTCACAGAAAATTCTCACGCAGTAAGACCAACACCTAATAATTATTGTAATACAGGGACATCAATCTAGGAGATTATAAACAGTCTGTAGACTGCAAGGCCTGAAGCATCATTCATTCTACAGCATGACATGTCAAGCTATTGTTATATCAGAGACATAAAGGTAGAATCTTGGGAGCCGTTACAGATCATACAAGAGGTCCCTAAACCTTCTTTCATCAGAAGAGATGACAAAAAAATACAGTTTGAAGTTAGTTAAAGACTAGAGTGAAAAACTCTCACTTAACCATTGAGTTTGGTGTACACTATTATAACAACTGAAGATACAACAAAGAGTGGCTTTCACAGAAAGGCTGAATTCCTTTCCTGTTTGAATAAAAAGTATGTCCCATGAAGAAAAAAAATAAGTCAATGCAAACAAACTCGCATGCACAGAACTGGGTAGTTAGCCCAGTAGTTAGGGTGGGAGAAGGAGGTGATTTTGTCTAAAAGTGAACCAACAGATATAAGCATAAGCAACAATACAACCCAATGCCACCTTTCCAGTCAGAGCTGCTATATTCTGTGACAGCACTCACAAACTTACGGATGAACAAAAGCTAGTAGCAAACAACAAAAAGCAGAAACAACAGAAAGCACAGATTTCTAGACTTAATCATCATATGCATAAGTATCTGGACTACAACAGCACACAGACTCCTTCAGGAGCTATTTTCTGCTACTCTTCTGGCCATTCCCTTCTACTGTTAAGTATTACAACCAGTTTCTTACAGTTTGCTGGTTTCATACCTTAGAGCAAGTGCTACAATTTTCAGTTCGCAAGAAAAAACGTGAAGTTACTACACAAATTGAGACAACTGAATAAATTATGTCCAGCTCTCTGCAATGGAGATTGCTATGGAAGAGGCACCCAGAGACTGCACAAACCAAATGAAAAACTAGTATTTCTAAAACTAGTAACTGTCCTATCCAAAATTACTACCTCCAGTTGTATTACATAGGTGTGTTGGAGACTAAAGGGAAGTCTGAAGAGGCTGTAAGCCTACATAAATTCAGGAGTTTAAAGTTCATTTAACTTCAGCTGATTGACTGAAGAATTCCCATATTTGGACTAGAACTTCACAGAGAGTCTGGAATGAGTAATTTTGATTTCACAGCAAAGCAATGGAAGAGTTTTGTTTTCTTCTAAACACCTTCTTCTGTCCTTAATTTCAAACTGAACTAGCAGGATAACTAGTCAGGAGGCTGCTCTCAAAACACAGAAGGACCACAGCATGTAGCTGTCAGTCTGGCATTTGCAGTACAAGTACTAAGACAAGTTTTCTTTAAAGCTTGAATCACTAATTACACAGTCAAAAGGGCAAAACTTCAAGCTCAAGAACAGGTCTGCCAGTCACAGAAAACTGCAAGAAGAAAGAGCAAAAAGGTAGGGCAAAAACTGTAGAGATTACTTTTTAAAAGTAGACGGTATAACTCAAAGATACAATATTCTTCAGCTGGTAGCTTTATTTTCTAGAAGTACACACGA
Source organism: Lathamus discolor (assembly GCF_037157495.1). Classification (NCBI taxonomy): domain Eukaryota; kingdom Metazoa; phylum Chordata; class Aves; order Psittaciformes; family Psittacidae; genus Lathamus; species Lathamus discolor. The sequence goes on along the minus strand of NC_088889.1, from coordinate 17,522,521 downwards.
AATTCATGTAGCATCACAATTATAGCTCCCCCATGCTGATGGAGACTGGGAATAGCAGTGTCACCAGGTTAATGCTTTATAATTCTTGCATTAGTGACTACTATGGTTCAAAGCAAGAAGCCATATTCATATCCCAAAAGCAAAACTGAGTTCAGGTATCTAAGCACGTCCACTGATACCCAAAGATGACACTTGCACTATTCCTTCTGCTTCTTACATGCAATTAGGAGCCCGCATCCCCATGACTTGTTTCCATGAAACCTCACAGAGGCATTACTAACACCATTCCCTTAAGTATGAAAGCAGCAACAGCACTAGAAACTACAGAAGACAACTCGCATTCCCACCTCAAAATTAAGACTAGCTTCTTTCAAAAACATGAACTAGAGAATTTTAGCTTTATAACAGAGGATGAGAAAATATAAGTAAGCCATTTCTTAAGGATCAGCAGGCTTTTCTTCACTGAAGCATGCCAAACTTCTATGAAACAATTAAAAACCTTGAGTTTGATCCTATTCACAAACTAATGCAAACCAAAGATAAATGAGTAGCTCATGTAAACCTATACAAATGATAGCACATAAAATACATGAAAGCACCATTTTGCTGATAAACATCTTCAGGAAGAAAGAAAATCAGTTCTCTGAAGCTAAACAGAATCCTGAACAACTACTGAACAGAAACCAGACTACTGCTTATTCCTTTAAAAATACTAATACTTATATCCAAAGTGGTCTCAGGGAGGGTGCACATGGTGGGGTGAAAATTCTAGGACAGCTTTTCACACCATACTATATAAATATTTAGTATCATATGCTGCAGCCTAAACTACCAAAACTAATATTCTGATCATGTAAATATTTAAAGGTAGGACGTCTGCTTGGAGCTCCCCTATATCCATCTTCTGCTATGGGAAGAGAGTTTAAGGAGAAAAAACCCTACATATGCACTTTCTTCCAAGACAGTGGTTATTGTTACTAGCATTTCAATTGAACTTACTAAGAAGGTAACAGCTCAATATTAAACACTCACTCTACATCCCCTCTACTGGCTTGAATGTTATCCCAGAGTCCTTGTAAGCTTCCAGGCAAAGATTAGTATATACTGTACATCCCACTTACCAAAAAGTAACTCCGTAATTTCTGCATTGACCTTGTTCCCAGTTCTAGTTAAGAGACCTGAAAGTGGGAACAAGGATCATATAAAAGTTAATGAAACTTCGTTGGCAAGCAGGACACACAGCATCAAACTAACCTCTACTTTTGAGCTCACAAATGCTTACAATGTAGTAACTTGTCCCACGTCAACTGCTCCATAAAGCAAAACGGAACTTCTGAAACATCAAGAAGTAATTCACAGTACTAGTAGTAAGAAGCCCCTTGTCAAGTCTTGGCTACCATTTTGGAAGCAAAAGCTCCATGGCTTAAAAAAAATCCAACACACAAAAAAAAAAACCAACAAAACAACCCGACCACAACATATCCAAGGATCACAGCTGAAACATGCATTAGCAAGGTTGCATTGAAACAGAACAGACCACTAGTTTACTTTCATGAATTTTATTATACAGAATAAGCATTAATATACATTTAGGCAAGCATTCTGCCAAAATAGCTCAATAGTTTTAGTAAGGTATATGGTGATCTAAATGGAGTCATAATTAAAGTCAGCAGGTTCAGTTACCAAGCACAACATGGAAAAAGGGGCAGGTTATAAAAGATTGATACAAGAAGTTACTGTATAGCAACTTTAAAGGAATACAAGACACTAGGGAATTTTGCCAGCAGTACCTGAGCTGAGAGAACACAGGGAGTTTAAGACTCATCTCATGAGAAGCTATCCCATATGCACAGTGAAGCACTAGGCTGAGCAATTTAAAGAGCATCACTTTAACACTTCCTTTCTTTAAGCATCCTGATAAACAGACTTAAGAGGCTTCTTTCAGCTGCATTTCCTTATTGTGCATGCCTCTTTTTTTTCCTTTTCCTTTTCTAAATACACACACAACCTTTTCCAAGTCAGGACAGCATCCTAACTGCCTCAGTCTGGCTACTACTACCAGAAACTCACAGACAACAGAAAGGCTGTCTTTAAAAGCTAACAATTCAAGGTTGACTTGTTCCATGCAGTCTAACTCTTAAGATCGTCCCAATTATCTAGAGTCAGGCAGGGCCTTTGATAATAGAGCTTTTAACACATCCATAGTCTGATGAGACTGGTTAGGCTAGCCTCGCTGATGAGTCATCTTTTGCACTTCTTTCTCCAAAGAGTCTGGTCAGAGGAGAAAAAAGCTCTGGGCTTTTTTATGCCGGTGACAGCAAATATCTGTGGAAAGGAATCACCTCCTATTGACAATACTTCAGAACTGTCATCGTCATTACTGAGCTAAGCAGTTCCAGAATTTCCAAATTCACAGGACAGTATTCCCCTGAAGTAAGGCTATGGGTGGTGTCAAGCATTGTATCCGACTCCTGCTTTTGCAAAGCTAAGCAAACCGAGACCTGATCAGACATTCCTTTTAGTGATACAATACTTAGCATGTAGCATGTGGTTGCCAACAGCTAGAGTTTAAGATTAAGTCTACTGCTGAAATAAGATTACTTGTACTGGTTGTGTTCATTAAGTATTTAGTGACCTAATCAGCACACATTTTCCATGCTATTGTTTCAGCCCTTCCAGCATTTTCAATATTGTTCTGGAACTCCTCTGGGGGAGGAACCAGGAAATTAGCATGAATCCATCACTTCAAACTTAATACATGAATAACTCCACTTTTAAAGATCAGACTTAAACAGTCCTTCGGAACTCCAGAGGTCTGCATCTATATTCTTCAGTATTTATTTCAACCACCATTCCAGTGACCCATATGATGAAGACAGGACTATTTATCATTTGAAGCAGTATACCAACATCAGCAGGCATCTTACCTGGGCCCATTGCTGTCTTTCCTCTTGGCTGAAACACTGCTTTGTTCTGTTTTTGCTCCTCTGTCCATATGCTCACTGGCATTCCTCTCAACAATTTCTCCCTCATCCAGTGCCCTGTGCAAACGGTAATTCACCATCTTCAAAACGATAAAGAGAGCTGCTATCACCGGGCAGTAGACAGCTACTATCATCATGGAAGAAGGAAGAGCCTTTCAAAAGAGAGTAAGAAACAGTTAACAAACACAAGGTCAAATGTCCATGAGAACACATAAAGCCACACAGAAAATACTGAACATACTAAAGAAAAAAAATGAAGGTTTAAACACACACTCCCTACAGTCAAACTTTGTGTGGAGATTGATAGAAGTCTAGTAATATAGGAAAAAAAAAAGAAAAGGAACAATTGGACTAAAAATGAACCAAAGCAGCATGCTAAGCAGACTTATCATTAGAGCTTGAGAATCCAATTCAACTCTTGTTCTATTTTTCTAGGCTACTGGAATATAATAGACCAGGAAACCTATAGATAACAAGATTTTGTGTCAAGCCTAGTTTTTTTTATTAGTTGTTATGAATAAAAAAAAAAGGGAAGATTTTAAGCAATTTGAAAACTAAACCAAGCACAGGGTATGACCTTATTTCAGGGCTAGTTCATAGCACCAAGTCCATTTTTGAAAAATCGATGCAAATTCAGCTGCATGGTGCATGGGAGAAAACCTGCTCAACTATCCAACACAGATGTTCTGACTTAGCTTGTCAACTTCCAACAGCTCTCTTGCATGATAAAACACTGATCAGTCACAAAAGCCAAGATCTACTCTACTTGCATACACACACACAAAAAAAAATGCTGCTTACATCTGTGGCGCACACATTTGAGTGGCAGTCTACAGTAACCTGCAAGACCACACACCTCAAAAATTACTTTGCTAGACCATTACAGGCTCATGGAAAGGCAGCCAATGCAGGTGTTCTGAAGACAATTTTTCAGCTGTGTTAAAGGTGGCCAGAAGCCACATGAAAAACCTCAGTCCCAAATTCAACTTTCAAAATGCCATTCAGAGTCAAGACTTCTCATGCAACTTTTGCGAAGGCCCATAAGGCTTTTACAGATCAATTGCTTGAGCAACAAATATTAAGTGTGAACTAATATCTACTTGGAAGTGTTCACAGTAGTAGTTAAACTTTGGATTTCACTTCAAGGCCTTCACCCCTCTAATTCACCTTTATTCATACTTAAAATATGCCATTTCCCTAGCCTGTCACAAAACAGGGTAACATAGGTATTAACTCTTAGTCTTCATCCACAAACAGACCACTTTCCTAGCAAAAGGAACAAGAGTCTCTTCATATTTTGTTGTGTTACTATCCATAACTGATGGTGTAGTTTGACATAAAATTCTAACAGTGTATGTATATACACACAGGCATACAGCAATCGGAACTGAACAGCATTTGTTACCTAGCACGAACATTAATTTAGTAAGTGAGAAGAATAAATGAGCTGTCTTTTTAGACCTCCTAGCCCAAGGAGAATGTCAGCTTGTTTCGTACACCTTGTCTCCCTCCCTAGACAGACCATTGCAAGAGCAGAGTTTTTATGGCAATTAAAGCCCAAAGCACAACTTGCAGAATCATAAAAGGAACATGACTGGAGAATAAGACAGAGAGCCCTCACTATTCTGCACCTAAAGCTAGTTTTAGCCATTTAAAAAAAAAAAAAAAAAAAGAACTGATTACAACATTAATATTTCTGTATTTAAGAGCTTTATTAGCCCCAGAAGAACTGGCAGTGCTCTTCATACAATTTAAGCTGCAAGTTTAGCAAAAACATTGCTTGAAGAGATCTCCAAATAACAAAACATACTAATAAAGGGGATACAAGAATAAACATTTCTAAGTATTGACAGCTGGCTGTAGAACAAACCAAATCCTTAAACTGGCTGCTCACTTTTTGACAGTAAGCAAAAACAAATAATCAATATGACATTTCTAAAACCAAACAAGTATAAATAATAGAGTCTGGAATCGATCAGAAGGCAGGTTACTTATTAAAATCCTTTTGTTAAGTAGGTCAAATTTAACCTACCTTTTCTTCCAAAACAAGTGAAGTCAACACCTAACATAACACAAAGTAGAAAAGTCAAACTAAGCTGAAGTGTGCCAACTTAGATTTTCCATGCTGAGCTGGACAAGACCTTAGTGGATAGGGATATTCACTTACCAAGCACTACCTCAAGACAAGAAAGAGGAAACAAAGTTTTTCGGAAACAGCATCAGTAAGCTATCAGGAGCCACAATGATGCTTATGGCATCTATACAACCCCTGCAGAAACACAAGAGTTTCTTCAAGAAACGCAGTTTTTCCACTTCCATGAAGTTCAGAGACAGCTAACTCCCTGCAGGCAAGGGCAGGCTCGTTACCTTTGGGACAAGTATAAGCTTCCTATATGCACTAAGCAGTTACCTGATCACAAATACAACTTCAACTATCCTCTCCTTTACAAGTACCTGTGTTCAGAAGCCATTACCAGAAGAGTCAGCTTGACATCAGATGACTAAAGCTAAACTTAGTCTATAGAAGATGTGCCTATAGTTTTCCATTTTGACAGCTCTTCAATTTCTCCCCTCTACTCCATCAGCAGTGAGGTCACACAACATACCCAGTTTATTTTGTAAAATCCAAAATCTACACATCCTGTTCTGCAAAGTAAAGCTTTGAGAAAAACTGAGGAAGGCAGCAAAACACTTGTAACAAACCCAATAAAGAATTAAAGAGTGCTTTTTCCTCACATCCTGTTTTCACAGGACTGGAAAAGGCTAAAAATAAGATAACTTGCTACTTTTCATTCTTTCTGACTCCTCTCTGAAGACGGTATATACTCTGGGAATAGAAAAAAATTTAGTATGTCCACCATGCTCTGCCATCTGATCATGTGCTACTCATGGTACCAGTAATTCATCTGCATTCCAGTCTCAAAAGGAAGAGTCACTGCAACCTAACCTAAAGCACTTGTGCCTTCTCTAGCTTTCTTTGCCAAAACTGAAAGCATTCAACTTCCACTTAGGGTCTTCTCTCTACAAGCAAAGACAAGCTAATGCAAGATCAGCATTTTAAACTGTGCTTGACATTTTACCACATTTGAAGGACAGGTCTCTCACCAGCATAACTGAGTATCCTATACAATACCATGTTCACAATTGTAATACAAACCTAAATCCTACAGATCTGCAACTACATCTCATTTTAATTCTTTCCACAAGTAGCAAAGCATGTTTATTAGGCACAACAGACTAAAAAGCTCAGGTTAGAGCTTGTCAGCAGACACCAGCTGGCTACAAGTCTGTAGCTGCAACAGCATTTCAGAGAACATCCCATTTTACTGCACTTATCTAGCCACTTCCACAAGCACCAAAGGAAAACATACACTGAACAGCAAAAGTCACAACTGAAGCTCTTACAGGAGAGAAAAAAAGAGCTAGACATGACCACACAAAAACTGCGTGCTTTAATTACACTCTGCTGAAAACTTCAGTCATCTAATAGCTGAACACACCAAATCATTAGATAAACTCATAGCTGGAAGTATTTCTCTAAGCAAAGTTAAGCAGTACTCTCAAAGACAGAGGGGAAGGATACTGATTTTTTTTCTACCACCTTTCCCCTCAGGAATTACTTTCCTAATTTAAAACTTTAAAGACAATTTATGAAATCCACACTATACACATGGACAAAAGTAAGACTGCACATCTGGGAAGTGGGACTGTTTCTTCTAAAAGCTGCTGGCTATTAGGTCAGCTCAGTTGTATCACAGCACAATTTTTGTGAAAGAGTGGGTATAAAAACGTTTTAAGCACTCCTAGATTCCAGTGGTCAACCTGAAACAGAAAAGAAACCTCAGACCACTAGTTACAGGGCTAAAATATTCCCATTTGAACTTCAAAGGTCACTGTATCTTGATTCAACATTTCAAATATATAAGTGCCAGAAACCACAAGGAATTTCATTGATCACAGGCTGTGCTACATATTTATGAAGAAACAAAGGCTATATAGATCTTGCCTAATCACAGCTAGCTTTAGCTAGACACTACACATACAATGAAGTTTCCAGATTATTTTCAAAAAGAGAGATGCGTAGGTGTTACCTTCTGAAAACATTCATAGGAAAGTCTCCCAATCCAAATCAGATTGCAAGTCCTTACGTAAAAGTGATATTAATCAAACATTCATTAAACAGCAACAGTTGTCTTGTAAAATACTTTCAAGTTCAAGCATTCTGAGACCAGTATTTTATAGGAACATTCATACCGGTGAAGAGGAAAGATCAAGAAACAGCAGATGGCATTTGTCACCGTTTTTTGTTTATGAACAGTCAGAGCCCTGAAGAACTGCTGTTATCAGAAGCACATTCAGTTATAAGTTATCTAGTTCTTGACTGAAACCTCAATGTGTACAAGTGAAACTTGCATAGCCAAGAACCTAGATGTGGCTCAGAGCAATGTGGGATACCAAGGATTCTCATTACATATCCAACTTAAACTAAATGTTTAAGAAATGGCACCTATTTCAGAAACTTCATCAGAAAGAGACTTTCACATGAAGCTACATTTACATGACCTATTTGTGTAACTATGTACACAAGTCAGGAAATCAACTGCCTATTAAGTGAACTGTTGCCCAAATGAGCTTGACTTTGACAGACAAATTCTGTAGATACATACGAGCCCATAATCCCAAGCAAGGTACAGTCCCTGGCTCCTCTCTAGTCATTGGCAAAGTTCCCCAAGTACTGGAGCCAAGACTTCACCCCCTCCTGTGCACGTGGTGAGGCTGCAACAGCATTCCGACTAGGGGAAGTGCTTTGGCAGTCTCCTTTCTTCCTCTCCCCCTTGCAGCACTGATGCTTAACACCGGCCTCTGCACTCAGGGTATTTTTTTTCCAATTCTACCACTGTGTTTTACAACCTAGTTGTAGAGTTTCCCCATATTGTAGCATGTTTTCTTTTCCCAACTTGAGTTTCAGACTAGTGTAAAAACAGGGATCAGCTCTTACAACAGATATGCAGATCAACACGCACAGTTTAGTCTGTTACTGAATACAGATATCCAAACAGGATAGATTTAACTAGTCTAGAAACAGTATTTTTGCACGCATGCTGCCAAGTCACAGAACCAAGAGTACAGACTCAAGCAGCTTCACTCAAGCAGACATTTCTCTTCCTCTACACCTCAAATTCTTCATTATCTTTTCTTTTTTGCCAAATTTCCCACAAAGGCAGGTTAAGTGTATGAAAAAGAAACAAAAAAAACACACGAGAAGAAAAGTATCTGAATCTGCAATACAGATATATTTATTCATATGTCTGTCCTTCACACAGGGTACAGATCTCACTTTCATGTGCTCAGAAGGCAGATGAGGGACTAAGGAAGAAACACTAGCTGAATTCTACTACTAGTTTCTTTGGTCGGTTTGCATCACACATTAAACCCATCAACCTTAAAAAGCACTGGCATACACATGAAAAGAAACACACAGATTTAGGGTATCGCTTGCTGACCACAACCATTACCAGATTCCATTCTGAAAATAAAGGATAAATAGAAGGAATGTACATATTAAAGATCAGCAAGGTTGGGTGCAATAAACCAAGTCTTTAAGCAATAAATGCATCTAAATTACCATACCTAAAAGAGATTAAGTGTTCCATTCCTGCTGGGGGTTAAATAACATTTGCAAAAATGTTATTAGCTTACTGTAAAATGCATTCAGCCTTTAGTTCTTAGGGGATCTTTTGCTGCCCCAATGCATCAAAGTAACAAGGTGCTCTTGAAATTCCTTATGTGAGGAAGTTGTGTAAGTAATATAAAACCTGCCAGCATTCTAAGTCTTTCTATATACACCTTGTTTTTTAAACACACAGGGTTGTCTGCCAGCTAGCTACCATCTGAAGCTAGCTTAGAAACTCCCTCCTACACACCAGTGAGCCATGCTCTGAATTCAGATTATGGTTACCTAAGACTTTTTAAGCAAGTTCTGTTTATTTATGTATGTCCTACAGCAATGCAACATTTACTGCTTTTTGTTCTGAAAAAGAGCTTAAGAGGTGCTAAAGAGCTAAGATGACCATCACAGTTCTGCCTGTTTAGTTTATGTCTAGACAACACTTAAACTGCAGAGGGTGGAAAGAGGGAAAACAGCCAAATATGATTCAATCTGCTTCAACTTGTGACTAATCTCCCTACTTATTCTCAGGGAAGTTGGCACTTGTTGATGCATCTTTAACTTGTCCAGAGCTATGAAGCAAGAGAATTTAATTTCTCTGATCTCTACAAAACCCAAATCAGCCTGCTTTTACCTGTCTTCTTCCCTTTGCAAAGGAAAAGGGAAAAAGCAACACTTAAGTTTACCACCCCATAGTATGGGCAACTGAAGCCTAACTGTCACTTTAAGAGGAGCAGGAGACTCCAATGCTAGTCCAGATATATCAGTTGTGATAAGACCTATGTACAGTACAGATCAGACCCCTTCAGAAGTCTCCTGCGCATGCAGGATATGGCTCACCACACCTTTCTGAACAGCTCTCTCTGCAAGGCACTACTAATTAAATCAACTGTCAAAGCAAAAGAACAGTACTTCTGAAAAGGAAAAAAACCAACAAACTACACTTGAAACCAAAAGGAAAGATGAACAGATAACAGATTCGCAGTTTTTATAGAGAGGATCTGAAAGTTTTATCTAGCTGTTGTCACATTAACTTTGGTTTTAAAAGCCATTTGTCTCAGCCTGCTGTTTCCTTGCCAGCAGTCTGAAGTTCTCAAACAAAAAGCCTTGGAGCTACCTTTTCCAAGACATGATAATATGAATTAAAACCCAACTATACAGGGCTGAAACCTCCTCTTCCACATGAGCTATTTCTTAGTCTGAAGTGTTTCATACTACAGTCTTACAAATTGCTTTTTAACAAAGCAAATGCCTGACCCCAGAGGTCTCCACTTCTGCAACTGTACTCACAGCTTTTCCTCCAAGGTTTCATTCACTAGCTCACTTTTTTTCCACAAGGCGGTTTCTACTTTGACACAGCAGCTGAACCTGGCAGACTTGCAAGTTACATTCTACCTCGTGCTCAAAACTGGTCACACCTAACAGGTTCACACCTTTCTATTGAGAAATCTGAAGTGAAATATTAGTATTTCGCAAATTACACACAAGTTACAGAGAAAAAGCACCAGCCAACAGGAAGCTGCCCCTTCCTCCCATTACTGATCATACCTCTCATATATTTGTTTCAAGTCCAAATGTCAGGAAAGTTTCTAGGTTTAAAGGTTAGTATTTCAACAGCTTTGACTTAAGTATCCGATACAAACACGCGTTCAACAGGAATTCTCCCAAACCAAGTATACTGAAGTCTGGACACAGGCAAAAAAAGCTTAAGTAGCATCTTATCAGTAACACCGAGTCCAAAATGCTGCCAGCCAGCACGCTACACTATAGCCAAATAAACTTTCCGATTACGGACCCTGAAGCACATAGCTCCACCAGCCTCATAAGCCAGAAGAGAAAGGGATAGAGCTGCCAGCCAGAAATACTGGCTGGATTCACCAGCTGCCACAGAGGCTGTGCTTTTGGACTGGCTGTGGACCACCAGCAGACCTGCCGTGGAAGCCAGCAGAGTTATGCCCGATTTTCATGGAAGCAAAACAACCACAAAAATAAACAAACGAAGGCCAAGCGCCAGGGATCGAAGCCCCCCCGCGCCCCGCCAGCACCCACCCGCATCTTCCCGGTAACACGTCCGCGCTCCCGAAACGCCGCAGCCCGGGGCGTATTCCGAGGGCCCGCCTCGATCGCGGCCGCCGGCCCCGCCGCGGGACACGGCGCAGGGCGGCGGGCGCGGGCCGCGGCAAACGGCAGGCAGGCGGGCCCCGGGGCGGCCCCGCTCTGGGCAGCGGCAGCGCCGCGGGCAGGGGGCGCGCGAGCGACGGCCCCGCGGCCCCTGCCGCTCCCCCCGCCCCCATCGCCCGGGCCTCCCCGCTGCCGCCGGGGCGCGCTGCCCCCCGCGAGCCAGGCCGACACCGCTGCCCCGAGGACGGCGGCCCGCGCTCACCATGTACAGGGTGAAGGGGAAGCCGAGCAAGAAGAGCCACAGGTAGAGGTGCAGCGCGTTGACCCCAGCGCCCTGGTGCGGGTCCTGGTACCAGCCGCCGCTCAGCGCCGCCCACACGCCCTGGCGCAGGATCTGCAGCACCTGGGAGCCCATGGCGGCCCCGCTCCGCCGAGGCGGCCCCCCGGCTCTATCCGCCCTGCGAGCCCGGGCAGAGCCGCGCACCGCCCGCGCTCCGCGACAGCCCGCACGGCCGCAACCACCGCCACCGCCTCCCCAGCAACGCCGCCGCCATCTTATGTCCGGGCCCCGGGCCGGCCGCCCGCCCCCGCGCCGCCGATAGACCGGCAGCCCTTGCGGCAGGGGACGCCCGCCCCGCGCGCTCCCGCCAGGGAGGGACCACGCGGCGGGGGCGGGCACGACAGCGACTGCACCTGCGCGGCCGACCGCCCCGAGACGGGCACGGCCGCCGCAGCGCCCCCTGGCGGCGTGGCTGGCTGGTGCCGCCGGCCGGGGTCACCCTGAGGCGCCCGGGCCGCCTGTGGGGGGGCGGCGGGCCGGGGCTGCCCGGAGCGCCGTGGCACGGGCTCACGCCTGCGGCCTGGCCAGCGTGGCTCCCGGGCTGCACACCTTGTCAGGTGCTCGGGAATGTAGGGAGAAACAAGTGTCACACGGCGGGTTTCTCTGAGTGCTCTGAGGTCCTCCTTCCTGGTGAGGCATGGCGGCAGGGGCCATAGTCCCATTGTATACTTGCAATTATTTAAAATTAAAGCAAAATATCAACCTCCCGGTTTGCAGAGCCATAGAATCATAGAACCGGCTAGGCTGGAGAAGACTTTAAAGATCATCAAATCGAACCTTGACCCAAGCACTGCCAAGTCCACCACTAAGCCATGTCACTAGAGGCCTCATCTGCACGGTTTTTGAACACTCAGAGGGACAATGATTCCACCGCTGCCCTGGGTAGCCTGTGCCAGTGCCTGACCACCCCTTCAGTGAGGACATTTTTCCTAATACCCAATCTAAACCTCCCTTGGCACAGCTTGAGGCCGTTACCTCCCGTCGTGTCAGTTGTTACTGGGGTAAAGAGTCCTCCCTTTTACTGTCACGTATTTTACCAAAACCTTTACGGATCTGTCCCCACTAGAGGGTTTGGTTTGTTGTTTCTGGACATACAGAGCCAGAGTCCCACAGGTGTATTAGGAAGGAGGACACTACACAGCAGGCCATGGGTACACCACAAGCTTCTCACAAAGTGAAGTCCCAGCTTCCCCATCCACCTGTTTTTACAGGTCACTAGTTCACCGAGTCCAGACTTTTCAAGCTTTCCCACTAAATAAGCACATCACAAAAGTCACACATTAAGACAGAAAGGGACAGATTAGGGAAGGAGTTTTCAGAGTGCTGTCAAGCAGGAGAAAAGGGGAAGGTTTCTTCCTTCAAAACCCATGAATGAGTAACACTGAGGATCCCTCACGAAATTACCTTCTCCAGTCATATTTGGGAGGAAGGAGCTTTGAGGGTATGCGATGATACTGTTGCCATGGTGCAGAAGGATCCCACACGGGTTCTGTCCTGAAAACAACTTACTGTGCCATTCCAGCAGATACAAGATGGGGCAACAGCACCTTCTGGGTCTCTGCTGCAGAGATACTGCAGGAATGAAGCAACCCAAGCACTCAGTCATGACTCATGAGAAGCGTGCATTTGGGCTGGCGTTTTCAAGAGGCTGCATTCATGCCACAGTCTCCACAGTGTTTTTCTCCCTGACAGTTAGTGAACCAATGGCAGCATTTGGCTATTTTTGGAAAACCAGAAGTCAGAAGTGACTGACTCAAAGCAGATGTAGATGATCTGTTTTTTGTTTCCCCAGTGGGAAAGTAGGGAGAAGGGATGGACACAAAACCCCAGCCATGGTGCTCTCTCTCCCCAGTATAAACAAATAAACCATTTTTAGCTTTAGTGTTGCAGATAGTGCATTTGGAAACACAAGACTGCAAGCAGCATTTTGCAGAGGAGCCTTTTTTCACTCTGTCAAACAAGATTGAGATACGAAAGAAAAAAAAAAAAAAAAAAAAGAGGGTGAAGGGAAAGAAGAGGGGGGAAAACCAACCGAAAACCTACAGAGGATTAGCATGGATGGAGAGGGGGCATTCCCTTTACCCTTTAGGGATAAAGCCAAGCATGACAAACCTAACCATTTACAGTAGGCTCAGAAGAAAAATGAAACTATGATGCCTGTTTCAACTACATAATTTGCCAAAATACCATTAAAAACTAAAATTACAAATACAGCTGTCAAAAGATTGTTTTGGATGTGTTAACTGTAAATATACTGTGATACTGTAATGATAAGGATTATGAAGCATGCTTTCTTCCATCAGCTGTTTTATGAACGTTACATAAAAGCCGTTCACTTCTCTACAAAAGGGAGGCAAGAGGGATAACATTCATTAATAATGTGTCTGAAGGCTGCAGTAAACGCTTTAAAAACCTTTATGCTTCTGTTTAGGAGCCATTGATTAAATCTGGGCAGATTAGCCTCAGCCTCATAGTAATGATTCTCATTAAACAGTGCCCCTGTGTGAGAGGCTGGATGCTGTGGAGGCTTATATGGTTACTTCCCCAGCCTCACTTCTAGAATTCATCAGACCAGCTACAAAGTGACAGAGGTTTGGAGGGGGGTGGGTGTGTGTTAAAGCAAAAATGAAACCGAAGAAACAAAGCATGAATATTACAATAACCTACTTTGGTACAGTTAGCACAAGAGCACTTCATCATGGGATTTTCTGGTCTGCATCCAGCAGAGTAAGTGAAAGAATATCATGCGCTTGGGAGGATAATTAAATTTCATTGCTTAGCTATTTAAATGACACAAAACGAGGAAACAATATTATTGGAATCCATCTACACCTGAAGGCAAAATTGATAATAAACCCAGTCATAAGCATTATTAACAAAGGAAAAAAGCCCTATTATTAGCTTTTAAGGGACACAAACGTATCTGGATAGAAAGCAAGAACAATAGACTCATCTATGCATAGAACCTGTGCAATGCAGCAAGTAACTAGCTTATCTTCTGCACTCCATTTTTGACTTACAGTACTTCTTTAGGATGGGTATTACTGTCTGTACAGGAAAAGAGTGTGCTCTAGGAGAAATAGAGCATAACATCAGTGAAGAGTGAACAATTTTAGATAAAATATTTAAGAGAGTGGGCATTGAATCACAAGATTGGAGATGAACCTATTTCCACCACTATCTCTCTTGTAATTTTGTAATGTCAGACTGAGGCAAAGAAATCAGTGATAAACAGGAAGAGACCAACTTCAAACTGTAACCATTATTTCAGCCAGCCAGTACTTAAATTGAGTTTTTCTACACACTCTTTATATATTTGCACAGTCAAGTGTCTTCCTTACCACTGCAGGCTATTGCGGAAACTCTTGTGGCAAATTAATCTTATTGGCCATCTTAGGTATGGATATTAAAGATATGGCTGTTTTACTTGGACATGGCTGAGAATGATCTTGTAATCATATACAGCAACATATTTCTTTACTTCATGCCACACTCCAGTGGATTGAAAAGGCATTTGCAAAATCAGGGTAGTGCTATATGTGGTACACAGTAGAACATAGGTTTTACCAAATACTCGGATAAACTAATCACAGTTTCTTGATAAGCCTTATGAGCACACTTTTAACATGTGATATCAGAAGAGCATGAAGTTCCTCAAAAAGGTAACAAAACACTGAAGCCTGCAACAAAAATACTTCAATATGTTGCCATTTCAAAGAATATTATTGCGGCATACTTTGCACCATTAGTAGCTCTTTAGTCTCTCTTCTCATTCATGGGAATGAAGCTTTTCACTTTCCCTCCAGGCATCTTTTGTGGGATACCTAAAATTATAATTTTTATATTGGTTATCAAGAGAATTCCTACTCTTTATGAGAACATAACTTAGGACAAGGGGTTAAACAGAAAGTTTCAAATTTATCCAATATTGGATGAAATTTATTATGTCCAGGAACGAGCTTATGATTGCTACTTCCTTGTAATTTCTCATTAGCATAATTGTCACAGTATGATAACAGTATGAGGTAAGTAGCTAATAAGACAATCAGAAAATAAGAAAAGCACTGATTCACTCGCTTGACAATTACAAGGGTTAGTAGTTCTCTTTCCATGCTGGATACAACATTTGTTTTCAGAATAAGATTGACAAACTAGGCCTTGGTGGCTCACTACCAATGTTTATTTACTTCTTCCTATTGATTTCTTGTCTCAGGATCTATAGTGAGACAGCAGCATTTCAACCCCAATTTCTGGATCCTGCTGACACACTACTTACTGTGGATTGGATACAGGGTCCAAAGCAGAAGGTTTGGCTCCAAGAAGAAAAGGAAAAGACAAAAGTCAATTTTCTGTGTAATTTATCAGCCTAGGAGAGAAGTGCACCTACCTTTTGATTTCCTGAGAAAGCAATAGTTAAAATATATACTTGCTATTTAGGCATTAAGAATCTTTGACTAATTTTAAGTCTTGATTTTTTTCCCACAACATTACCCTGTAATTACAACCTGGTTAAAAGGGGGTTTATCTGAGTTCAGAATGTTGTCATAAATGGGAATAAATGTGTTTTATTCTCTCATTATCTCATATGAGAATTAAGAAGTAGGCTTACTTGCAAGGGTGATAGAAGGTAGAAATTCATTCTACAATAATATTTGTTAGCCTGGTTTCACTGCAAGGTAGATAATCTTATAAAGCCTGTCTAGAGGTTGTGCTAGATTTGCTTTTAATTACAGTCAAGTGGCTTTCAACAACTGCAGGACTCCAAAGAACATGTTGCCACCATGTTAGCACCTGGTGACAGTTTACCTACTATTTGCACAGCTTTTAAACAAACTTCTAAACAAGAACCAGATCCTTCCACAGACCACACTCCCTTTCTAGCAGGGAAGTCACACTAGACTGAGCCTTGCATGCTAAGGGATTGCTATGAAATTACTGTGTGAGGTTCAGTCCTGTGTATTATCCCTACTCTCCACTCAAATGCAACCTTTAACAAAAACAACTAACATGCTCTCTAGAGTTTCAATACAGCCCAGGCACAGATTTACCATCAGGAAGGTTACATAGCAAGAGACCACCTCTCTCTGCTGTGCTGGCAGGATCACTGCACACAGCACATGATGCAGCCCCAGCTGCATGCCAGGCTGCTGCCCGCACCACTTTTATCATGGCCCTGGCACCAAACACACTCCCGGATCCACCTGCCCTTTCGGGATACACCCTGCCCAGCAGCTTGTGGGACAGGCAAAATCACTCCCTCTCTCTCAGCGTGGGAGAGTATAGTTCTTGCCCTCAAAAGCTGAGAAAGAGGAATAAAGGTTTGGGGGTTGTTTTGTTTTGCTTTTTCTTGGGTTTTTTTTTTTTTTTCCCCAACTATCCTTATGACTAATACAGTTCTCTGTAGTACTTCACAGTGCTACTTAGGAAGAGATCAATTCACTGGGTGGAGGATGCCAATTACTGATAAGAAAACAGCTGAACCATGAAGCTCACAGTCCTATTAATCCTGCCCATGCAGTTTCTCAGATGCCTGCTACACCTTCTGAGTATGTAAACTCTTCTGATGTGCTCTCTGAGCCCTGTGGTTTTCTCAAGACAAAACAAGCAGACCAAAGTGAGATTCTCTCCCAAGAAGAGCACTTACATAAGTATCTTATTATTAAGGAGTGCTGAAAGGGGAAAGCCATTTAAAATAGATCCATGCAGCCAAAGAAATCCTGTGACAGCTAAGAAGAAAGAACTCTTACCAACTTGTTGATAGCAACCTTCTGTAAATTGCCACTAGAACAACAGCATCTTCAATTCCACTCCATTTCTTTGTTGTCTAGAAATTGTCTCTACACAGCTTTCTTCTGTACGTTTTTGGCAGCTATGTGGGCCACAGTCTCACTATCCTAACCTCTTGCAGCTGCTTCATCATGGCTGAAAGATCAATTGGAATGGCTTAATGGTCCCATTGTTGGAAACAGACTGCAGTTTTACAATTAATTTTCCTCCTAAGGATAATTTGGTTAGTGTTTCTAAAAGCATCATCCGCTTTCATATTGCAGGACCTAACTGTGTGAACGTGTCCATACAGAAGTCAAACAGAGAAGCATCAGCAATGTCCCAGTGACCACAAGGTATGTCTGAAATAGAGGAATTTGCTAGCATTGCTGGTACAAGAATTGTCTGAAACCACCATAGAGATGGAACATAATAAACAAGGCTAAAATTAGAATATCCAAACACCCAGCTGACAGTATTTTAGCAACATTTATACCACATTCTTTAAAGTACAGCACAGTGGTGCCTCACTGTAAGAAATTTCTACCAAACAATGATTCATGATACCATTGGGGTAGATTCCTATTTAAGACCTTTGTTCACAGTTAAAGCTCTTTGTCTGAAGTAGAAAGCTCCCATAGCAGGCGAATGCGTTCCCAAGACCATCTTCTCAATTTAAAGGAGTTCCTCTCTCTTTCAGCTCTTTTTGCCATTTTTCTAAGAAAGTTAGGCATTTTGAATTGGTCAGTCCCTGTCTAGGAAAGTGTTTCAGTTTAAAGTACATAGTCAGAGGCAGAATTATAAAAAATATAAAATGCCTACCAATTTCAGTGTAATGAAAAGAGGCCAAAATTAGGAACCCTCAAGGAGGAAATGTGGGCAGGCTTTGGAGAATAGTCTTGAGACAGCTGGTTTATCTACAGGGGAACTGTGGGAATCTGTGGAATGACTAGTGTCATTGCAAGGTGACAATGTTGTAGGGGATCTAGGTCAGAATTTCACGCAACTGGATTTCATACAAGTACAAGGGTCTGCTTGGACAGATCAGTTGAGAAGCCATGCAGGCTTTTGCAGTCCCTAGATTTTGCTTGGATTTCAGCTTCATTCTGAATAAACAGAAAACGAACTTTATATTTCTGTCTGATTTCAACTCCTTTGCTAACTGTGTATGTAAGACTCCTCACTGAATACAGCCTTGTCTGCAGTGGAATATGGCAATGACTGTGTGCTTTAGTAGGAGGTGTGAAGAATAATTTTGACATTCAAGACTATTGGAAACAGTATGTAATTCATTGCCTCGAGATGGAATGTGGCCATAGTTAACAACCTGAATTTGAGAAAAGAACTTCAGAATCTCAGTTTTAAATCCCTTTTGGAGGGTAGCATCTCTAGTTCACACGCTGCTTCAGCACCAAAATAGGTCGGTCACAGCAGAAGCAGCGCTATTTTTTAAACAACGAAGGTTTAAATTCCCAGAGATGTTGTATGATTTGTACTGGCAAGAAATTCCAGCTGCCTCGCAAGATCTGCCCCTTCCTGTATTCTTTCTGTTCTCTGGAGGCCTCCCAGATAAATAAGGAGCAGGTCAGACCTGCTTAGGGTAGAAGATCTGACGAAATCATGCCCTGAGGTGTTGTGACTACTATTTTTGTATTTACTTGAATTGGCAGTGCCTGAAGGTACAGTTGACAGATTTCAGAATGTAAAAATGATCAGTCTAGGGGGAGTGCCCTTAAACACTGCCACTTTATGGCAGATCTAAAGTAACTTGGATTCCAGCAACCCTTTAAAGAGCTTTTTAAAAAGAAAACCCATATGAGCTATCCAATGAGTAACATTCCAGGAATCACAGAGGCACAGGCTCAGGCTGTTGCAGACAATCTTTCCTTTTTCTCTGGGCCATATTTTCTCTAAGCATCAGCTTAAGGAAGCCATCATCCTACAGCTGTACTACTGCATGAACCAAATGAAGTCAGGGATCAGTACAGCAGAATGAGGGCAGCCTGAAGGAGGTGTGATGTGAGCTTTATTAGAGAGGACATATGGCTTTTAAAGAAAAGGTCTTTGGCAGACAGCTGGAGGTGGCATAATTATTCATCAGAAAAACAACAGCAGCTACAAAGATCTTCTCCCTCCCCTGCTGGCTGAATAGAATTGTTGCAGCCATTCAATGGGCAAATGATTTTAACCTACCCTCCATAAACACCATTTCATGTTAAGCTGATTTAGGAGGAAACTCTTACTGTAAAGGAAACCCACAGCTATACAGAGACACACACATTTAACTCAGCTTCTCCTTGCAGCCCCAACTTTCAGGTAGCTCTTTGCTATAACCCCGTAAGACAGTCCCTGTGAACACAGAGAACACATATGCAGGGACACAGACCCCTATGTTCATGCACATGTATAGATACACCACACGTTATGAAACAGCATGATTTTTCATGCAAATATTCGTTCAGCTGCATTAGCTGATAAGCCTCAGCTTGTTTTGTACATCAGGCTGTGTTTCACTTTTTACATTTATCCTTGTGCCTGTAAGGTCTGTTGTCAGGATTCTTTGCCTTCATCCCTACAGGTAAGGCCTGATGATCCTTACCCACAGCAAGGGCACAGTGGCACCAAACTGAGTAGGGAACTATGTGCAGCCAAGAAAAGTGGGCTTAAAAATTAAAAGTTAACACAAAGTTTTTAAAAGATTAACACAAAGTTAATCAACTTTGTGTAACTCAGTGTTAGTGTTACCTGTTAAGTGGCACTGATACTAATGCATGTGTTGGATATATTTTTTTTTAATCTGAACGAAAGCAACTTGCAAAAGATGGATCCTTAATTCATTTGAACAGGTGCTAAAACTGTTGCAAATTGAGTGATTTTCTCTGGTTCACCACATAAACCATTGATTGACAAAGCCAGCACCCAGATCTCCCAGGTCCTGATCCATTAAACAGAGTGACGTTCCCCCTGTAGGGACTGTCACAGCTTTGCAGAGTCAGCACTAGACAAGTGAGGTTTTTCTTGGTTCAGAGACAAGGCAGTGGGTTGAAACTAAGTCTATTCATTGCTTTATATTTATTTATCAAATGAGCTTGTTCCCCACTTCATATCAGGAACAGATAAACAGCAAAGTAGTGGCATAGTTCACAGATCAGAGAATTGCAGGCAGATTAATTCCAACCCTCAGCCAGCCTAAAGGTTTTTCTATAAGCACTGATTGTTGGCCCACCCCTCTTGTAAAAAAAAAAAAACCCACAGGAGATGCTCTGAAAGGCTGTCTCTATGAGCAACCCGTTGCAGAGTTCCTTCCTGACCTTTTGCTCAGGAGTGAGGGATTTCGCCTGATATCATGGAGCAGGGTGTAAACCCCTCATGGCAGATTCTTGGGGATCTTCAGGTATCCAGGGGCATCTGTGTTGCCCACATCCACTTGCATGGATGCCTTGCACAGTTGCTAGGTTCTTGGCTGCAGAGCACTGTCCATACTAATAGCATTAGGCTATCTATTTCATTGGTGCATTGTTTATCAGTCCACAGCATGGAAAGATATATTCAGCCCCTTGGGAAATCTTTGATGGATTAAGCAATGAAAATGAACAGGGGAGACAACTGTTAGAGAGCAAAGGAAATAGATACAAGTGTATGATGCTGATGCCCTATATTTCTGACCACATCTGCCAGAGAAACATATAACTTTCACCTTTCCATAGGCCTTCCCAGAACAGTGATGACGGCAGACTGGCCTGGAAACACTTTTCTGGTGATAAACAATAGAAATGATCTAACATTAAAAATAACCCTAAAAGAAAAAAAAAAAGTCAGAAACAACTTTGAAACAAAGGAAGGGTGGAGCAAGCAACCTTTTTGGAGAGATTTATACTCTGCTTTGTGCTGCTTATTGAACCCTGAAATGCCAGTGAAGGTTGCATCAGAAATTTGTAAACCATATGCCTACAGCTATTATGTACAGTGTTGTAAGCATTATACAAATTAGTGAGCCTATTACAAATTTTTTGGCTGCTGTAATTAGATTTGGAGTGATTTATCTTTTTGCCATTGTTTCAGCATGTGACATGACATGAAAAGAGGAGGTTTTGTTGCAAACAGCATTTTAACCGCAAAAAGTTATTTTGCAGAAGAAAATGTACTTCCAAGATTTAATTCAATACTGAGTCTTACACAAATCATGTGAAAAACAGTCTTGCTGTGGTAACGGCAGAATTAAGCACAGGTGGCCGAAGACTCTTGGACTGAATTTTGAATTTCTGGTACATACTGCTGCTTTGCAGTTATGTTGGTAGCAATGCAACTAAATGTTTTCCTGTAAGCTTTAAATGGCATCAGCAAAACTGCATACAACCTGATTCTTCTTTTTAATGCAGAAAGTCTGTAGGATCTGGGTCTTACAAGTAAACAGTTCAGAGCATATAATAATCCAACTTTTCACTAGCCTCCCTCCCTTCTGTCTTACTCCTTACAACAGATCTGAACAACACATACTTTCTCAAAAAGACTTCTGTGTGATTGGCAGGCCTGGTAGGAGCTTCTGTCAGATGCTATTGTCACTAGCTAATTGCATCTCCGGGTTCTAAGAAACTCATCATCTCCTAAGCTTTAAGACAAGTGCCTAAATTGTCAGATTTGTTCATAAATACAACAGAGAAATTACAAGGGACTGTCTATTGGAGTGATGGAAAAAGCTGAGCCGGCAGTGTGTGCTCGCAGCCCAGAAAGTCAACTGCGTCATGGGCTGCATCAAAAGGAGCGTGACCAGCAGGTGGAAGGCTGTCATGAGACCCCACCCACAGTACTGTGTCCAGCTCTGGAGTCCCCAGCACAAGAGGGATGTGGACCTGTTAGAGTGAGTCCAAAGGAGGTTCACAAAGATGCTCAGAGGGCTGGCACCTCTCCTATGGAGACAAGCTGAGAGAACTGTGCTTATTCAGCCTCGAGAAGAGAAGGCTCCAGGGACACCTTAGAGCAGCAAACAGTACCTAAAGGGGCCTATAAGAAACCTGGAGAGAGACTTTTTACAAGGACATATAGGGACGGGACAAGGGGCAATGTCTTTAAACTGGCAGAGGGGAGATTTAGATTAGAAATTAGGATGAAATTCTTCACTATGAGGGTGATGAGTCCCTGGCACAGGTTGCCCAGAGAACCTGTGACTGCCCCGTCCTTAGCAGTGTCCAAGGCCAGGTTGGATGGGGCTTGGAGCAACCTGGTTTAGTGGAAAGTGTCCCTGCCCATGGCAGCGGGTTGGACTAGGTGACATTTGGAAGTCCCTTTCAACCCAAACCATTCTATTATTCTAAAACATCAGCTCCAGACTAGAAGTGTTTAGTAGGAGTGGGACTGATGATTCCAGAAAATCCACCAAATTCAGCTAGCTAGAGCGACCTTCAAGGAAACTCAGGAGGAGGTGGCTGCACAGACAGTGCATGTGGCCTTGTGTAGTCTACAGGAAAAAGAGAAATTTCATTAGTGAAAGCTTATCCTTTATAATAACAGCTCATCTTCTTCCCACTGATAGCAGCAGCCATTGTCTTTGTGATCTTTGTCATTCTTTCTAGCACTCTCTATCCAAAATAAGGGTAGAAGTGTGCTGAGAGTTAGTCAGTCTGTGTGGGTACACACCTGGAAATTGCCATGTTCTCTGAATGGGTCAGTAGCAGAGCTGAGGAAAAAGCCAGGAGCTCTAGATGTGCATGTACAGTTATATTTGCAATAAGAGAAAATTAATTAACCTGCATTACTCTACAGCAGAGTTTTTAAGAAATACAAACAAGATTACATCCAAAAAGTGTGTGCTTCTTTTTTTCTCACTCTGACAGCACCCTCAGGATTTGTAATGGCACATGTAAGTCCCAAACAAGATTGAAAAAGGTACACTGGAGGTTGAACAGGAAAGAACTGAAATCAGACCCAGTTTCAGAGGATAAAAGGAGTTCTTCTGATGGGGAAGCTGGAAGAAAAGAATCTGAGAGTAGTACGAAGCATGGACCATGAGAAGGGGTCTTCCAAGGAAGAACTTGGTGTTCCAAGGGGAGCCTGTGGACTACATCTTCCAAACCACCTTAGTGACCTAGATGAGGCTGAGTTCAGTGGTGTAATTTGTAATAAAATGCAGGTAAAGAGAGTTTATACTTCTACTGAGGGCAACAATGAGACCATTTCTCATACATGCTAGGAGCTGGCTAGATACAGCTCTATTTTCAGTGCTATACCCCGGGCTGGGCTTACTGGCTGTGGGATGTAAGTGAGGTCTGGCAAACTCCCTCCTGGATGGGTGAGAACTCACCAGATGAAGTGCTCATGAGGGAGATGACTCACGCTGCCTCATTCCTTCACTATTACGCAACTTGCTTTTTTTTCCAGAGTAAGGTTTTCTTCCACATTCTTTCTGTGACTCTTTTTTTTTTCCTTTCAGTCAAAGCGCCTGCCTTTGTCACTTCACCCTGAAATGGGCAGGGAATTCAGTAACACACCCTGGCAGGGTGTCAGAGGTCCATTTTCTCAAGGGGAACAGGAAAAGGTAATAATGGTTTGAGGAACTGGAAAACAAATATGTCCTATGTAGACTACAATTGTTTCATCTAAGTGAATAAAAACAATGAGCTGTGAGCCCTGAGGAAGCAGTGTGTGGCTCCAGCAGGACCCGAAATAGCCCAGGAGAGAATTTCCTCATTTTGAGCCACAGAGCAGAGGAGGAGGAGGAAGAGGAAGAGGAGGAGGAGTAGAAAGAAAAGGAGGAGGAGAAAAAGAAGGAAAAGGAGGAGAAGAAGGAGGTGGGCTGCCAGCCCCCAGTGGCACCACTGCCCCAGGGGTTCACTGAGGGCCACCTCAGGGAGGCAGGATTGTTACCATTATCAAGCCAAGGAGTTCATCTGGTGTTAACTGAGACCAATGAGAATATCAGTGCCAATTCTGGCTCCTGCTGGTGGGGTGATCTCAATTCTCCTTCACTGGTAAGAATTACCAAAAGTATGTGCAGGAAGGTTACTGTAAATGTCATGTCATGGCTCATGTCTCTGTATCCGGTCTGAGAATCATACAATCGTAGAATCACAGACTGGTTTGGCTTGGAAGGGACCTTAAAGACCCATCTAGTTCCAGCTCCCTGCCATGGGGAGGGTCACCTTCTACTAGACCAGGTTGCTCCAAGCCCCGTCCAACCTGGCCTTGAGCACTGCCAGGGATGGGGCAGCCACAGCTTCTCTGGGCACCCTGTGCCAGGGCCTCACCACCCTCACAGGGAAGAATTTCTTCCTAATATCCAATCTAAATCTCCCTTCTGTCAGTTTAAAGCCATTCCCCCATATCCTGTCACTACAAAAAAGAGAGAGGCTGTCCAGGGCTGACACTGCAGCTCTTCAGCATGGGTGACATCCCCCTGACCTAACTATAGTGAGATCTGCTGTGTTACAGATCCTCCTCCCAGACTGCTCTGGAGTTTGCTAATCTTTCCTTTCATTATTAATGGAAAGAAGTTCTGGCACAGTATTGACAAGTTAATGATGGATACCTTCTACTACGATTAAATAGGCATAAATTCCTATACTAAAATTGGGTAGAAAGGAAGCATATTTCTTTGCTGGCAGTGAATAAGCTAAGCTATAGTAGAAAGGATGAGACAACTGTGTGAAAATGGGGAAATGAACTTTTTGTAGCCATCAAAATAGTCTTACTGTAACATATTTTACATATGCATTAAAATAATATAGGCAAATGCATCCTATTTTTTCATGAAGCTTATTAGAAAATGGTGGTTCCCCTTCAGTGTTTCAGTCCCACAGGGTACTTGCCTGCATTCCCAGGGAGGTGCTCGCTTGTGTTATTGCCTTCAGCCCTCCTAGGCTCCCGTAGGAGCATGATGGAGTCTAACAAGAGTAAATATTGTTGTGGAGTAATGGAAAGGCTCTGCTGCATGAATTTGAGGATGCTTAACAAGCATTAAAGCTGTGAATTATGTAGCTCATTCTATGAGTGCTTGTTCATCATTACCCTGTTCTCTGCTAGCTCTACACGAGTTACAGAGAAACAGATTAAAAAACGAATCTTGGGAATGCCAAAACCTTTTATTGTGACTCTTTTTCACACCTACTCTTCCTGTAAAGCCAAGTGTCTTATTTGTTTTGAATACAAGGGTCAAAGATGACTTAAAGAAATATCTGATTATTACTTATCTGTCCGTAAACCTTGTAGGTAGAGCCTTACCTCAGACCTTTTGGGATCAAAGCTGAGATTTTCAGCTTCCCACTCAGTGATATGAAATTTCAGATTCTACCAGCAGCAAATCCGGACAATTTATATATGTGCAGAAAGCTTGTCATTCGTAAACTAATAGATCTTATTCTTACAGGCCCTTTCAGCAGCATAATTTGGAGGGGAAATATCACACCATAAGAAAGGAGGAGGGATGTACCCTTCAGAAGTTAATTATGTTTAATGTTATCTTCTGAAAACTGCTCAGGTTAGAGTCAAAGAGACTCACCGGTCTGTAGTCTGGGACTGATCTGTGTAGGCTCACTATGAATCATGCTTCATTCTACAAAAGCTTCAGCTGTACACTGAACTGTGCAGTGCTTTAACAGCGTGCAGGACCAGAGCCCACCAACTGGTACTGCCAGTGCAGGAAAGGGAAGGAAAAAAGTAAATAGATAATGCAAATTAATTCCAGAGTGTAAAGGCAGGCTCCTTGATATGGTTGCAATAGTGTAACATGAAATGCCTGCTCAGTGGGTTGATGTCTTTGGCTGTCTATGGATCTGGTGCTGCCCATACCAAGAGATGGCATCTCTGCCCACAGCTAAAAGATCAAAACAGAGTTAGGTCCATGTCCATGTAAGTACAAGAAAATCCCCTTCCATTTGCCTTATGAAATATCGAATGAGTACAATACCGTATTTGAGCTTAGTCACCAGGCATAGAGTAGACTCTGTGGCAAAATAAAGACAGAAAATTTTTCAGTACAGCCACACATTTTCTGAAAGAGGCTCCTCTAGCTAATTCTGCTAAGGATTTAAACTGTGATTGCAAATAGAAGGAGACAGCAGGCAAATGTTGCCTATTCCCTTAAGACTGCATGGAAAAGAACAATTACTACTGTACTGACCTAGTTGATCTTATTTTAGATTGAGGTTTATTATTCTGAATAGTAAGTTAGCTTACTAAATACAAATTAGAGAAAAAAGACATCAGCCTGAATCAACCTCAATCAACCCAATCTCAAAAACATGGATTACTTTACTCCAAATGAAAGGCTATCTATTTTACATCCACAACTTCATAATGACAGATTTAGCAGAGTTGCGATTTAGGTATAAAGCTATGATTTGGATATGAATGCTTGTATCTAGTGGATGTTGTATTTGCATGTTGTAGGAATAAAGTTTAGGAATAAAGTTTGCATTTTTGGTCTGAGTTCAGATGCAGGATTCTTCATTTTTGCATCGTGTTTCTGAAGCTATTCAAGGGTGGCTTCAGCAACCTGATAACTGGCCCAAAGGCTTTGACTAACTTAAAACCTAAACAAATCCCTGGACTAGCTAATACCTCATTTTCCATCTTGTTTTTGTTATTCCAGACAAAGCCCCATCGCCCTCACAAACAAGGGAGACTTGGTCATTCCTCAGGCAAAAGGCTTCAGATGGGAGCTGAGGTGCCTCAGGCAGTGCAGAACACTTTGAGTGAGTGCTACACCGCCTGCTGGTTGTGGCACTGAAGGGCACTGTGCTGCTGCTTCACTTCTCCCATGAAACATGAAAAGGAAGATCAAGGCCACCAGCACCTATAAAGATTCCAGAAACGCAAAAGGTTTGCTGTAGCATCTTTGCTGAACTTCAGTAGGAGCCTTTGCATTGCACTAATCTCAGTTCCTCTATTTAAATAAGTTAGATTTTTGTTCCATGTGCTTGCAAAACTGTGGATTGAGATAATACACAGTATGCAAATGTTGTGTCATTACTAAGCCAAACATAAACATTATTTCTGTTGGCTGTATACTTTTAAGTATAGGCAGAAGTCTCATTTGAAAGTCTTTCTTTGTTTCATTTTTCTTACAGGGATGCTTATATATGTATGAATGCTTCATGTTACATGTCAAGTTATACTGTGACCTGTAATAATGGTCATGTAATCATTGCTATTTATTATCATACCAAATTCAAACTAAATCTAAAAGCCAAGTCTGTCTGTAAAATCTACTGGAAGCTCCCAGATTTTGGCCCAAATTTCCACTCTCCAGTGTTTTCAGTCTTCTTGTATTTTCCAGGTCATCTGCTCTATGGAGAAAGAAGACATAGCCATCTGGGAGATTAGTATATATATTTTATGAAGCAGAGTAGAGCTCTGTCTTTTACTGACTCAGATGCTAAAGACCCAGATTCGCAGCCTGCCTCTTAGCTAGCAAAGCACAGTTCAAAAAGCTTCTGTTGCCAGTGGCTTACCTGTCTCCCCTGCATGAAGAACAAACCTTCAATGAAGTGATGTTGGTAAAACAGTACTGTTCTTAAGTGGGAAAAACCAAACAGTCCAGCTTTAGAGCCGTGAAGAGAGGCAATTTATAATGACAGAAGAACCCATTTGTCATAAAGTTTACATTGCTTGAGGAGAGATTATCAGGAAATGATCAAACAAATCTGTCTACTGGCATGAGATAACTCTCCAGAGTGGTGTATATGGTTATATCAGTGAATATAATCATGGAACACAGCTGAGATATATCTGAAATGTATGAAAGCCAAATGAGAGCATTAGTGCTGGGTTAATTTAAGATAGAATATAAATTACCATGGGATGTGAAAGGAGTGAGCTGCATTAAGCAGGTGTGCCAAGAAACATCTCCTTAATCTTTTATTCTTTCTTACTGTGCTGATAGAAATGTACTTTCACTGCAGCTATAATCGGAAGTACAGTGGTTTTCCAGTACTGCAGTGTAGTTGCACTGTGTTGGTACTTCTGGTACTTTTTCTTCTTTCTTAATATTCCTCTTCCTCCTCAAAGAGCACAGAGACCAGGAGGCTGGAGTGCCAACATCTAAATATCCAGTGTAGATTTATAACTATGGATGGGCACAGTGCTAACATGTTGTTGCAGAGCTGCTAAGTCCAGTGAAGAGAGAGGAAAGGTGTCCATTGAAAAAGAGAGTGCTGGTTCAGAAGGATGCATAAACATCTAGAAGAGACAGAGCAAAACTGAGATGATTGCCCTAAACTTGTATGAACAATGGAACTGAATAAGCAGCATACTTTCCATTGCTTTTTAAAACAAGGCCTGGAGATAGAGTGGCCTTTTTGTTTACCCTCCAATAATTTGTTGTTGGGTTTTGGTGTTTGTTGTGTTTGTTTTTTTTTTAATGCAGATGCATGAATGAGCCTGAATTAAAATCCTTGTTCTAAGGGTCCCAGTTTATAGGAAGTCTGAACTACATTCAGATTATCACCTGCATTTTGCAGAATGGACTCTCCTTTTTAAACATATTATAACAAAATCTATATCCAAACTTTAGGAAGCAATCAGTGTGTATTCAGACACAGACTTTTGAGAACTGGATCTGTTATATTTAGAATCTATTTCCCATTATTCACATCTGCTGAATAATGATGGGAAAATATGCAGACATATTAGAAAATACACAAGGAAGAAACATTCAGTGTAGCATTTAGGCTGTATGTTCACCAGAAAGGTGTGTACCACTTCAAATATCTTTCTGTATCTTGCAAATGCTGAAATGTCGTCTTTCACAGACCGTGTGCAGACGGTCTTTAGTGTTCTGTTCTTCTGCCCTTTCCCAGTTACTGAAATACAAACTTAACATTTACTGACTCTTCTATTTACCTTGATCCTAAGAACAGCCTTCCCAATCTGGCCAAATCTTTTCATTCAGAAACCAGTCTCTGAGATTGCTGGTAAAAGATGCCAAGAGAAGTTTGTGAGAATGGGAAAATCGCATCCTGGCTCTTCAGAGGATTTCCCAGCTGCAGGCACTGGCTGCTCTGGGCATTCTGAGCCAGTCACACCGTCTCTGTGGAAACAAACGCATCATCTGTTAAAAAAAAAGGGGAAGGAAAAAACCCAAGCAAGATGTGTTTGAGAAGCAAAGCTGGCTGAGTACTTCAATATCAACGCGTTCCACCAGATGGCAGGGTTCTGTCTTGGCAGGTCACTACAACAGCCAGCCGAGCCTCTGCAGGAGTAATTTTTCTTCTATCATAGTTTTCACCATCAGCAATGTAACTCTTTACTTTAAACGTGTCAGTGCTCTAAGCATGATCAAAATAAGTGTCAAACAGCTGAAAGGTATGAGGCCCTATTTTGTTATGTCTCACTCAAATTTTTATACTACAACTTTAAAGGCACAATATTTGCATAAAGAATAGTAATTCCCCATTGTGTGAAATAAGGAAATATTCCCCCCCCCCCCCCCCCCCCCAAAATAAAACTGTACAGAAAAGTAAGTGACTGTTGCTGGAAGAGTCAGGTCTGCTGTCCCTTTCCCCGTCCTGTCCTGCTTCCTTATGTGGTGCTGGCTTCAACAACTGTGCCTACAGTCCTAACGCAAATCAGATCAACCTAAGAGCTGATAGAGAACTTGTTGCTTTTACTTGGCGGCTTAGTTGCCAGTTAGATAAATGAGCTGGAGTGACTCTACAGCCACGCAGTCACGTCTGCTGCAATCAGGAAAGCAGGTCAAGCATGTGACAAGGGGCAGGAAAGTCCCTTTCAGCAGCACAGTAATATCGGATAAGCTTACACTAATTGTGAAAACACATCCTTAAGTAACAAAAGAGTAGTGAAGAGGATGCATCCTCAGCTCTGCCCTCCCTAGAGAGGGGATATGGAGATACAGGAGAAAATCTAAAGCTCATTTCTTAGGTTTGATTGAAAACTAGTGCTGCAGTATGCCTACATCTTGCATGTGTCACATTGAAATGACAGTTCCAGCCTCAACTAGATATATTTTGCCCTTTATTTGGAAAATAAGAATATTAATATACCAGCTCTTTCTAGAAAAGGCATTTTTTGGTTTCTATCAGAAATAAAAGCTGTGAAGTCTGGGAAAAAAAAAGACTTACTAACAATTACGGTTCCCTGCAGAATTCTCTGCAATACTTAGTATTAAGTTTCAGCTGAGTGGAGGTGTTTCCCCCCCATAAAACCCAGACAAGCCAATTAAAATGTTTCACAAACAATAAGGATTTTGAATGACTTCTTAAACTCAGAACACACTAGTCTTTCAATCTTCATCTCTCTTTTTAAAGCCTAAATCCTGGTGCTTCCGAAGTGCACCAGCACAGTGCTAATACAAGGATAGATAAATAGACACAGAGCCTCACTGCTCAGATCCTAAGGACTAGCAGCAGTTACTCTGTACTTAGAACAAATGCCTCACCAGGGAATGGAAATTTTTTTTAAAAAAACTCATTTTGCAGAGAACTGGGAAACTCCATTTTTAATGTGCTAACGAAAAACTAAGCCAAATATTTTATGTAAGTGGGAGGACATCATGTGTGGTCAGGGTACCTGGGATTCTCATTCTGACAGAGGGGAGATTTAGATTAGATTTGAGGAAGAAGTTCTTCACTGTGAGGGTGGTGAGGCCCTAGAGCAGCTGTGGCTGCCCCAACCCTGGCAGTGTTCAAGGCCAGGTTGGACGGGGCTTGGAGCAATCCGATCTAGTGGAAGGTGTCCCTGCCCATGGCACGGGGTTGAACTGAATGAGCATTAAGGCCCTTTCCAACCCAAACTATCCTGTGAATCTGTAATTCAGCATTAGTTGGCTCCATTACCATGAAGCACAGAGACTTTTCATTTCCTGTTATTGAAAAATGAATGATTGTAAAAACTGAGGCGATACAGTAAAGAAAATCTCCTTTTGGTATCATGAAGTACGAGCAGGTTTTATTCACAACACCTGATCTCTATAAGCTGTAAACACGCTGGCAACAAGGCACTTGCGCTTTCAGGACCAAGCAGAACGCAGAACACGCTCTGGTGTGTACCTCACCGGCGGCGCCCGGCGGGCCAGCGCCGTGTTCACCGCCTGCAGACCTCACCTGCGCTTCCGTGCCGACGGGATGCGGGACAACGCGCCGTAACAACACAAAGACTTTCCCGAGCCCAGCCCCCGCTCCACCAGCCGCACCGCAGCTGTGCCTCTCGGGGTGCCGGGGGCAGCAGGGCCGCGGCGGTGTGTCCCGGTAACGCCAGGCCGCGCCGGACCGCTGCACGCCGCGGGCCTGGCGCAATACCCTTCCCGCCCGCTGCCCACCGCCGCGGAATCCCGCCCACCCTCGACCCTCTCCCGTGTCATGCCCCTTTCCTCAGCCAATGAGAAGCGGCGAGGAAGGCGGGGCTTGGGGCTCTCACTGACGCGAGTCCAATGGGAAGCGCAAGCTGACAGAGCGGTGACCAATGGGGGACGACACCGGTGAGTGCGAGACTGAGAGGCGAGCTGCTGGGCGGGCAGGGGGCGAGGCCGAGAGGGAGAGGGCACTCAATCAGGTGAGGGCGGCGTTGACGGGCGGTTACGGAGGCCAATGGCGGCGAGGAGGCGGGGCCCTGCGCTTCCCTCCCGCCGCCGAAGCTGCCAGAGAGTCAGGTGGCTCCGGGATGCGCGGCCGCGGCGGCAGGCGGAGGCGGCGAGGGGGGGGCCCGGCGGCGGCTCGGCGGCACGCGCTGCCTGCCCTCGCCTCTTCCCGCGCCGGGCTGAGGCGGCCCCGCACCGGGCGCTGACCACCCCCCTCAGGCGCCGGGCCGCATGAACAATAGGCGGCGGTACCGGCTCCGCCGCCCCCCGCAGCGCCCGGCAGCCGCGGGCGCCTCCCCCTATGGAGCAGCCTCGCCATGGAGCCCCTCGCAGAGCTCAGCCAGGAGGGCGCGGGCGGTGGGGAGCCGCCGGGCGACGGGCCGCTCTGGACCGCCGTCTTCGAGTACGAGGCGTGCGGCGAGGACGAGCTGAGCCTGCGGCCGGGGGACGTGGTGCAGGTGCTGTCCCGGGACTCGCACGTGTCCGGTGACGAGGGCTGGTGGACGGGCAAGATCGACCAGCGCGTCGGCATCTTCCCCAGCAACTACGTGAGCAGCGGCGTGCAGGGGGGCGGCCCGGAGCTGCGGGCCCGATACCCGCCGCCCCCCGCTATACAGCGTAAGGCGGCCTGCACCCGGGGCGGGGGGTCTCGGCGTGGCCCCTCGCCGTCTCCCGGCGGGAAGGAGAGGGGAGGAGACCTGGTCCCGGCAGTCCGGGAGAGCGGGGGGGGGGGCGGGACCGGGCCGGGTCGGCGGGAGCCAGACCCGATGGGATGAGGTGGGGTGGGAGGAGAGCCCCGGCCCGCCTGAGCTCCTTGAGGGCAGCCGGGACCGGCGCGGATGGGGGGAGGAGCAGCCCGGTGGGGAGCGGCCGCGGCGCGGCGGGGGGGTAGGGTACAGCGGGCACCGCGGTGGCCCTTGCCGCGGGAGCGGAGGGGGGATGCGGCGGCTCGGCCCTTCCCTTCCCGCTCTGGCGGTCCGGTCCGGTCCCTTTCCCACCCGCAGACACATTTCTGCTGCTTCAGTGCCCTTCTGCCTTCCAGGCCGGCTCTCCTTTCCGACCCTCGCTCAGGCGTTTGCGTTTCGCTGGCGCCGGGAGCAGTTTCCCATTGTTAAGTGCTGTGTTTGCAGGGACTGATAAATCTGCACCAAGTGGAAGAAGCTTGGCGGCTGAGCAGTGTGTGTGTGTGTGGGGGGGTCACCGGGGGGCCTGCTGACACCCCCTTAGGAATAATATCCTCAAGGAGAGGTTGCTGTGTAGGTAGGAAGCCATTGCTTTCTGCAGTGTTGTTTCACTGCTAATGCTTGTTCAGTATCTTACTCTCCTAACCAAAAGCTTATTATTTCTGAGTTAAAAATTCCTTAGCTTGTGTTACCAGGTTCCTCCCTAGCCCTTTGCTATCTTAATAATTCTTTCTAAATACTGCAAATGAGTTTTATCCAAGTTTGGATATCTGGGCCTACCTGAGGGTTGCTTGGCTAGGTTGTGATGCTGAAGGCACAAAGGGATCGGTTTGTTCCTGTGAACTTCGGTGCAGTTTTGAAGCCTTTGTTGGAGACAGAGAATAGGAATGTTTCATCTCTACATTTGTTTTAGCCACTATAGACAATTGTGGAAAGAGAAACAGTGTGGGATGACTGTTTCTAGATCCTGTTTATCTATCTCTACTGACAATTCAGGCAAGAGTAAAGCTTTTTTTTGGAGGGGCAGAGAAAAATCTTTAGACTAGTAGGCTTTTCTAGAAAGGAAAAGGAGTAAAAAGATGCCTTGTCCTATCTAGGACATATCTCCAAGGAATACAGCTAATAGCATTTGTCTTATTCTATGTTCTGATTGAAAACATTTAGGTAAAACCTCAGTGGTTTATAGTATTGGCCTTTTGGATTGTGAAGGGACTAGGCTGGGCAGTGGTGGTGCTTGCATTCATGCTGTACTAGCATAGGTAAATTATTCCTCCCCCAATGCACTGTGGATGCTCATTAGGTTTTGCCTTTGCGATAGTTAGGAGAACCATTTCTGCAGAAGTTCCTGAAGCCTCAGCTCCCTTCTTGATTTGGGTGTTAGGTGCAGGCTTTGGATTCTCCTGCCTTACTGCACTTGCTATGGTTTGGTAGTTCAGGAACAGTTGTCAAGTCGCATCTTCCCATTTTATTCTTATCTTACCCTTTTAGTGGCACAGCATGACCACACTACTTCTGTTAAGTCATCAACCATATGTTCATGACAGTAGAATTTATTGCTCCCCAGTAAGTTTTTAGCATGCCAAAGGAGTTGGTGATGTTAGTTTGATAGCTGTTGGATTAACAAGCTTATTGTCTGTTATCTTATTGGGCTCTGAAGAACTGAAGTTTTGCAGGATTTAAGCAAGGTGTCATTCCAGATGTGCACCTTGGCACAGGAGCTAATTTTAGTTGCTAAAGTTTATTTCATGTTTGCTGAAGGCTTTGGAGTGTAAGTCCTAGAGATTCTGTTCCCACTGAGAGCTGTAGTACTATAACTAGTAATTGTATGCTGTCTTCCAGCCATTCACGTAGCGTGCTTGAATCAACCTCAGTGAGGGTACTGTGGATGATCAAAGTAGCCTCTTAAGGCTGTCAGTGGTGGACCAGCTTGAAGGACCCTCATCTGTGCTGTGGGCTCTTGCACACTACAGATTGAATTAAATAGCTTAATTGTATGGTATAATAAATGCAGATTAAACAGCACCTACTTGCACTTGTCAAGATGGCCACTGGCTCATGGTTTACAGCCTCTATAATTCCTTTTCAGTTCTCAGATGAATGATAGCACTTCAGTTCTTAAATTCTAAGGCAAAACATGCATGTTAAACATTCAATTTCCCTCACGGTCCACTAAGGCAGGTCTTCCAAATTAAAAAGGAGTTTAGAAAAGTGGTTAGGCTGTTTAGAAGGGTGCAGAAAAACAAGTATGTTATGCACTAGTGTAGCTCTATAGCTGGGGAGCTGAAAGAAAAAAAGCCAAACAACCAAACCAGAAAAAACTAATTCAGTGCAAAGTGCCCTAAAAACCGTCTCCAAAAATGAAATAAAACTCTTGTAAGGATGAGGGGTTGTTTTCTGATTAAGCTACCCCTGAAGGTAAGCTGGCTGGTCTGCCTTAAAGAAACATACATTTTCAAAGTAAAGCTAAGGTCATAATTGCAAATAAAAGACAACTTTCTTTGCAAAACAACTTGCAGTGTAACACATTAAACTCCATCTGGAAGCAGTTTCACCTTCCAGATTTGCTCTAGTTAATTTGTGCACCCGGCAGGGCTCTGTTCTTGCTGAAGTGGAACATAGGGGTCACAGCGGACAGAAAGAGTTTTGCTTGCCAGGTCTTAACGTTTTCCTTTGCGGGTCCCGGTGCAGGCAGGGTCCCGGTGCAGGCAGGGTCCCGGTGCAGGCAGGGTCCCGGTGCAGGCAGGGTTCCGGTGCAGGCAGGGTTCCGGTGCAGGCAGGGTCCCGGTGCAGGCAGGGTCCCGGTGCAGGCAGGGCCGGGCGCTGCGCTCCTTTCCGGAGCTGTCCGTTCAGCACCGCCGCGCTGGTGCCCCGCTGAGCCAGCGGGAAGCGCGCTCTCTACGTGTCTTCAGTGCCTCCTCAATCCATGAAGGCACTGCGTGTGAATACCACCCGAGTATTGTGTGTCGGGAGTTCAGGGAATAGACCATCCATCAGGCATCGTGGCTCACATGCTTGTTGATTTGCTGTCTTTTAATTGCCCTCGTCCCTAGGAGCAAGTGAGAGTTCTACCAGTGCTGAAATTCTGATTGAAGGTGATAGGACTCAGTATCTGATTTCTTTAGCTCTTTTGTCCGTGAGAAATACCAGAGCAGCTCCTTTTGTGTATCCTCAGTGACAGAGGAGTCTCATTTGTGGAGTTAGTGTCATTATGGTCTTGTTCTATAATTTCAGTGTTTCCAGTCAGAATCTTCTGCTTCATCTTTTCTGGTAATCTGTAGCTCATGAGCATTTGAACACCAAGGCTGCTGCTATAGGGGTGTAACCTTCTTTGTTGTGTAAATCCTTGAAGTTCAGGCCATTACCCAAAAGATGTACTCACAGCAACAGACAAATTCTTCTTGTGTTCTGGACTGGAAAGGGCCCTTTCTCCTTCTGAAGACTTTCCTGGTCAGCATTCTGTCTTGCTTCCCATTAATCTGTTGTTCATGGAACACTAGGAAAAGGAGCACAGGCATCCTTATTACACTAGCTAAGGTAGTGTGTGTATTGGCTGTACTGCATGGGAAGGTTGATGATATAATCCCCAGATGTAGTCAACTCCTAGCTCATAGGTTTGACTGACCTATGAAAGTAAGACAGGCTTTTACAAATCATGTTCAGGGAAGATAGAACTCAATCATAAAACCCCAGAAGTCTGCAGCTGTGTTTGTATCAACTACATACAGTTTTGTGACAATGTCTTGTACTTTTACATAGGCATTTAATTAGAGTAAGGGAAATATTTTATTTAAGTGGAATATAACCTGCTCCCTTGCCTTGTATGACTGTGTAATTTCTTTTGAAAACAGTGGAGAGTTCTGTGTATACAATTGGTAACTAGAAAACCCAGTAATATAATACAGTACTCTGTATTAATACCTACATCAAATAAGTCCATAACAGACTTAATTTCCTTTCTGCTAGACAAAGCAGGGGAACAGATGTCAGATTTGGCATTTCAAATGCAGGAAAGTATTAAAAGTCTTGGTGATTTTCTGCTTAAATCCTGGCATTATGGTATTTTTTCGTCAGACAGGATAGCATCAATGGTGTCTCACCAGTGGCCTACCACTACTGTGAGTACAGCAGTGTCAGTATGTGGGTTTCCCATTCTATATTTGTCAGTATTGAATAGGTTCTTTTGGCCATCTGTGAGCATAAACTGTGTACGGTTGTACAGGGTTCATTTCCTCACCACTTGTGCTCCAGATGAAATTTATATGCTGAATTAAGACATCTGCATATGTATGTTTTACTACACAACACCACATAGCCATCAGTTACTGTGACAGCCTGTAAAGTATAGCTGTGAGTGCATGGGAATGGAAAATTATGATTCTGTTATTTCATATAGTTTCTGTAATGCAAATGTAGTGGGCATTAATCAAAACAAGGTTTTTCTTCCTGAGTATGCAGAGCTAGCAATATGTGGTCTGATCCATCTGTTTGTCACACTACTGTCGGTAATGTCAGAATTGGTTAACGAATCTGCAATGCTTGTAGAAGTGTAGAAGAATGAGCGTGATTTTGGAAGGACTGAAAGATCGTTAGTGGCAGTTGAATAAGAGACATTCAAATAAGGGACAAATGCAGGAGCAGATGCTTTTTGTGTTAAATTTTAGCTGTGTTGGATTGAGCAGTGTATAGTGAAGTCAGTGAGTGTTCTTTCTTTTCTGGAATCTTGTAATGTCACTGTCAGTGTTAGAAGGGGTTAAGTGTGGTAAGAGGAGGCTATTTTATTGTGTCATTTGCCAGCATTAGGTCAAATTCTTCACCGTTCACAGTGAGTACTTCATAGTACTTCACAGTTTTATAATACTGTGAGATCTGTTTTACCATATCGTTTGTCAATGTAAAATTGTCAGAAGGGACTACTGCTTTCATTTGTATTGTTTTGGAGTGAAAATTGGCCCTTCCTGCAAGGGTGAGGCTGGGCAACAGGGACCTTCAGCTGAGCCAATGTTCAGACTGCATAGTTCCTAAATGTTTACTTTTTCTTCTTTTTTTTTTTTTTTTTCCTCTTTCCCTAGTTCTGGAGATCGACTTCTCAGAGCTTGTTCTGGAGGAAATCATTGGCATAGGTGGCTTCGGAAAAGTGTATCGAGCTGTATGGATAGGAGATGAGGTTGCTGTCAAGGCAGCTCGCTATGATCCTGATGAGGACATCAGCCAGACCATTGAGAATGT
Source organism: Lathamus discolor (assembly GCF_037157495.1). Lineage (NCBI taxonomy): Eukaryota > Metazoa > Chordata > Aves > Psittaciformes > Psittacidae > Lathamus > Lathamus discolor. The sequence continues at coordinate 17,485,206 of NC_088889.1, read as the reverse complement.
CCGCCAAGAGGCCAAGCTCTTTGCGATGTTAAAGCATCCCAACATCATTGCCCTGAGGGGTGTGTGTTTGAAGGAACCTAATCTTTGTTTAATCATGGAGTTTGCCCGTGGTGGATCACTAAATAGAGTGTTGTCTGGTAAAAGGATACCTCCTGACATACTAGTGAACTGGGCAGTACAGATTGCAAGGGGAATGAACTACCTGCACGAGGAAGCAATTGTTCCCATAATTCACCGTGACCTGAAGTCCAGCAACAGTAAGTGCTACACAGTGAGCAGCCAGGCTGCTGGGATATGGTTTTGGAAAGAAATTGTACAAAGAATGAGGGCAGTAATATTGACTTAGTGATCCTTTCTTGTGAACCACTGTATCCTCTAATTCAGTCCCAGAGGGGTTTATTTTTTCTACATATGGTGTTACAGACCACTGGAAATGTGTAAATGCTTTCACTTTGTAGAAGCAACTTAAATGATTGGATGGAAGATCAGCTGTAAGTGTAACATGCTTCTCTAGTAGTTCATATATATATAGATATGCAGTTTTATTATATTTATATTTTATATATATATATATATATGCAGTTTTATTGCATTTCAGCAGTCCCCTGTATGTTGAAATGTCTTGTTGAACTTAAAATGTTTTCTCTCCCTCCACTTTTTGGAAGGATAAATGCTCCTTTGGAAAGATGAATGCTTTCATTTCAGTTGGTAGATTTTGCTGTATAGATAAGATGCAAGCCTATTTTCTGTGTGGGAGATTTAACCCATCCCTTCTGAATTGGATCTTCCTTTATCCCTCTTAGAGCTGGTGTTGACAGAAACACTAACTCAGGTAAATGAAATGTCCTTGCACACCCAGGACTTCAGCTGTTGTTTGTGATGCTTTACATGGGATGAAGCTGACTCATTAGAGCATGGGGACGGAACTTTGGTAGTTACTATTCTGGAAATCATGGCAAATAGCTACTCTGTAGTACTAATAGCATTATTGTCTGCCACTTCGGTATTGTTCTTGTAGTGTGTCTGTTTTCCTAAAGTTAAAATTGTCTTGAAGTTAAACACATGCACAGAACATTATTGATGAGTGTGGGAGCAAACTGCTGCAGTTGTTTGAAGATCATCATCTCCTTTCCTGATGCAGCTGTTTAGCCTTTCTCTCTGCTTGTCTGTGACTTATTGGTGAGAGCAAACACATACGTGCATGTTGGCTGCAATGGTTTAGATAGGTGTGTTAGTACAATTTTAATTTATGGCTTGAGTTAATAAAGATGCTAGGAACTGGGTGGCTTGGATGCAGGCACATGTTCTCTTTTGCTTAGAGGGCAGTAACATCTAGCAAAGAGGTCTGACAAATGGGAATTTTAGTATCTTAAATAGATTCACTAGAGCTAGCATTAACCATTACAATCATGTAGATTTCCAGGCCTTGCAAAATCCTTCTATGTTTTTTTGTCCTCAAATCTTGGGGCAGTGAATTTACATAGTTTGTTATGAAGGAAAAAAAATAAGTATTATTAACTCTTACTAGTGAGTTTGAAATTAGGAACTAGGAGAGCTTTCATATTACTTTCTATGGTGTTATTATTACACTATTAAAGTTTCCCTTTGTCAGAATAAGGCAATCTTAATGTCTATACAATATTTACTAATATATAAATCCTTCCCTTACAGATGGCAGTATATAGAGGCATACGGATAAATGCTGTAAAATGAAGGATTGATTGGCTTGGTTAATGGATGACTGGCTGTATCTGTGAATAGTAATAAATTATTCCCTCTAAGTGTTGCACCTTTTCTCCTTACTTAAGAAAATATTTACTTGCTTATTTTGCTAACAGGCTGTTAAGATTTTATTGTTTAATGTTGTCTGAACATTTTTTGAGGTTTACAATGAAAGTTATTTTTAAAATAAAAAGCTGCTAGGTCTCGGTATTTCGCTGTTTTATTTACACTAGATACTGCTCGTTGTAAGAGGGAAATGTCAACCAGAGAACCAGCCCAACTAGAGGGGCACCAGTGCACAGTGCCACTAACCAGACACAGATATGGATGATAGAAAACATCTGTACTGTCAGCAGCAAGAGTAAATGTCTCTTGTCACAGTGAATCAGCAGTATGTAATTGTTCTGCACTGTAAACTGTCAGTGAGAAGTTGAAGGTATTGCTAAATATATTAGTAGAATTCTCCTCATTTGGGAGGGAGGAAATAAAGGGAGAGGAAGAATGAATGGGAATGCCTGTGGAAGGATTCAAAGACATCCTGTTTGGAGGAGAGAAGCAGAGAATTTATGTGGTGGTCGTGACCAAAGATACCATCAGGTCTAGTACAGAAATGATGTTTATAGGAAAATTCTAGCCCAGCTAAGTCTGCAGCAATCAGTATTACATTTGGGAAACTAAATAAATGTAGGAGCTGGTACTGGAGGGAAGGACTTCAGGTATTTTAAGGAAAATTCATTGGTTTGTAACTCTCTTTTGAAATAAGATGAATTAGTAACCTCAGATATGGGCTTGACATATTACAACAGCTGTTTAGTTTGGCAATACAGAATTCTTCATTCTGTGCTGTCTGGTGGAAGAGAAATTTAAAGAAATGTGTACTATTTTAAACATTTGAAAATACATGTTATTTTCTGGGTGTATCTATAAAGCAAGTATCATTAATACTAGATTATGACAAGGGTAAGAGCTTTGGAGGGGGCAAAGGGGTGAGGGGAACTGTTGGTCTTTTTGGTTGGATTTATTGTCCCCAAAAGTGTGTATTAGCCATAGATGCAGATAGACTTAACTTGTTACGATAAACAACTTTGGACTGCCCAAGTCATGTCTTTCCTGAGTACTCTGTCACTGCATTGCTGAAATCCCTTATATGTAGTAAGCATCTTGGAAATTTCTCTCCTCTGTTTTCTATGAAAAGGTTTTTACTAGTTTTGTAAAGGTGAGTGGACTAAGTGTGCAATTGCATTTTGATTTATATATGGCTTTATTTACGTTTTCAGTGTTTTTCTGATGTACTTAGTCTTCTCAATATCTGTGGATAACTGAGATCAGGTTATGTTGTTAGCTTTGTGTCTGTAGTTATGAGTCTTTAGCATTTACTTGTGTTACCCACTGACCAACAGATAGATTGTAACGTGCCTCTGGAGAAGGACCAGCTTCTGCTTGCAAGAACTTGGGAAAGATTCGTGCAGACTCATTTCTTTCGTGTACTAAACATCTAGAAGTACTGTAGAGCTGTCAGGGGAGCATCAGCTGTATTGATCTTCTCATTGGTACTACCTGCGTTTAGTAACAGATAAGTGATTCTCATGCATCTCATTTTGCCTTCAACACCAGCTGGGACCTGCACTATCCATCTGAAGCTGCAGGATGAGTTAGTTTGGAGGCAGAGAACAAGATGGGGGAGTGGGAAAGAACAGAGTTGCCTTATTTAAAATCAAAGTTTCTACTAGAATAGAGGAAAATTGGAGACCTGCTTTCAGACATCTGCCTGTATTTTGGCAGATACAGAATGCATAAAGACTGTACTTCATGATGAAACTTTTCAGAAAGCCATGTTACGTTTTAAATGGTAAAATAAGTCAAGTGGGCACCTGAATATAAGCCTAAATTTACCAGCAGGATATGGAAGGAAAACAAAACCCTTTTTAATCAGAACTACTGCAGCTTTGTGGACTCAAGTAGGAGGTAGCAAAACAATGCTTAGAATGATTCTCAGCATTTCGGATGGCATGATAAAGAAGATAAGATTTTGATTGCTTTGGAAGGCAATTTCATCTTGTAAAGGGCTGAGCTTCAGGAGATTATTTGAAGATTCCAGGAAGTGTCTGTTTCTTGAGATTCTCATCAAAAAGCACTCTCCAAACTGTCTGCTTTTCTTCCTTTAATGAAAAGGTGGACATTTTGTCTGTTCAAACATTTTTCTTCATTTTTTTCTCTCCTTTTCATTATCATGACTTTATATTTAATAGTAATATGTTTAGCGTGTAATAAGATTGCCCTGTGCATTTTAAGTACCACGTTCATTGGAGGCAGATTTTTATTGTAAAACTTACAGGTTGAGGGTTGCCCACTTCACTGCATTGGGGATGCTATCAGGAAATGAGTACGTAAAGATCTTTACAGAACAAATTGAACACCTGTGATTTATTTTTTGAGTCCCTGAAATCCTTTATGCTGTCAGTTCAGTTGGCAGTGTTGTTCAGTAGGAGAGTGTTCCAGTGGTGTTACCAACTCATATGTCAGCTGTATAACTACACAAGAGAAAGATAACAACCCAGGAAAAACTTTGTTTGTCTCTGTAAGGAGATAAGTTTTTCTCTTTTGGCGTTGGATTCAAGAGAAGAGATTCAGAGCAGCCCGGTGGAGAAGGAATTGGGGGTGTTGGTCAGTGAGGAAATGGAACATGAGCCAGCTTCAGTCTGTGCTCACAGCCCAGAAAGCCAATCGTATCCTGGGCCGCATCAAAAGGAGCATGACGAGCCGGTCAAAGGAGGTGATCCTGCCCCTCTACTCTGCTCTCATGAGACCTCACCTGGAGTATTGTGTGCAGTTCTGGTGTCCTCAACGTAAAAAGGACATGGAACTGTTGGAACAAGTCCAGAGGAGGGCCACGAGGATGATCAGAGGACGGGAGCACCTCCCGTATGAAGACAGTCTGGGAAAGTTGGGGCTGTTCAGCCTGGAGAAGAGAAGGCTGCGTGGGGACCTCAGAGCAGCCTTCCAGTATCTGAAGGGGGCTATAGGGATGCTGGGGAGGGACTCTTCATTAGGGACTGTAGTGATAGGACAAGGGGTAATGGGTCAAAACTTAAACAGGGGAAGTTTAGATTGGATATAAGGAAGAAGTTCTTTATTGTAAGGGTGGTGAGGCACTGGAAGGGGGTTTGCCCAAGGAAGTTGTGAATGCCGTGTCCCTGGCAGTGTTCAAGGCCAGGTTGAACAGAGCCTTGGGTGACATGGTTTAGTGTGAGGTGTCCCTGCCCATGGCAAGGGGGTTGGAACTTGATGATCTTAAGGTCCTTTCCAACCCTAACTATTCTATGATTCTAAGAGATGCAATTTATTCCATATAAAAATTAATCTGGCAGAATCCTCTCTGGCTTTACTTCCCTTCACCCAGTGATTGCTACCCTTTCCCTCTTCAGCTGCATGTTGGCTCTTCACTGAGCTTATGTTACGGAATTGGTAGTAGGCCTCTCCCAGTGTGAAGGCTCCTAAATAATCTAAATGCTGAGCTATAGGGGAAAAAAGCAACTAGGAATGCCTACTGAAGTCAAATCACTATGTTTAGTATAGCTCTTAGAGTTTTCCTTCTCCTTACCTCTTATTTGTGATTTGAATTTCATTTCTGGCCAGAGAAAGGTGCTTGGTATGTAATGCTTAGGATCAGAAAGGGGCAGTCTTGTTGGTTTTAGTGAAGAATTGTAAATGATGAAGCTGGTTCTGTTTGTTTCTATTTGTCTGTCAATGTTAGATATGTCAGCATTGCTATACGAATAATGCCAGTTAACTAATGCTGCAGAGGACTAGTAAAAGCATGTTTGCTTTTTTTGACTGGCTCAGCAAAATACATTTGTTATTTGCACTATGTTGAAAGATTTTGCTGAGGGTGTTCATGCCATTTAGCAAAGTGCTTTATAAAAGTCACCATGTTTGTGTTCCACAAAGTGGCACGGAAGATTAGCAGCAAAGTGACATAGCCAAGGTCAGAGAAAGAGGTAAGGACAGAGCTCAAAATAAACCCTAACAATTCTGATTCAGTCAAGTCAGTGGTTCTTCCCTTCTTGTTCTTTGAAGGCATTCACCTCTCCTACTTTTTGGATCACCGAGGTAAGCTTGTGGTATCCTGGTATCAAAGCTCTAGCTTTCTAAAGAAATTCAAACTCTGCTATAGCTTTGTTTATTTATTTTATGCAGTTGTTAAAGCTTTTTTATGTTCATGAAAGTGCTAATAGAGTTGACCTTCACATGGTCTCTGGACAGTTCTTCCGAAGACTTAAAATATTCCTTGTTCCTTTTCTTTTTTCTTTTTTTTTATTATATAGTTTTTAAAGTATAGGCAGAATTTAGAGACAGGGACTCTTTGTGACTAGTTCGCATCCAACCCAAGGACAGCACAGAACTTGAATTTACATATCAATCTCAGTAACGTGATCAGGTATCTCATTCCTTGTTGCTGTATTCACTTCCCAGTCCTTTCATCATTGACACTCTTCTGTTGGTCTTTACACAGAAGGAAAAGTACTTAATGTAAACATATTTGTTGTAGAGGAGGGCTCTTCCAGGGACTGCTTGAAGCATTGGCAAAGGAGTTTGGAAGTCTGCACTATTATTGCTGCTGCTGGTACTTCAGTGTAATTTGCTGACTAACTCTGCAATGTTGTTCTTTCTATCAGAATGGATTTCCTTTGTCAGGGCAATTAGACAAGTGTGAGTAATGCTTTATGTCAAGTATAGTGAAACTGTTTCAATGGCATTGGATCTGAATGCTTTACACTGGGTGAATAATTGATCTGGCCTTAGTTGGGTGGCTCTTTGACCTTGAAGACGAAAGTGTTAAAAATGTGAGGATGGTTATTTTTTTGGTAGTGAATCACTAAACCTCATTTATTTATTTATTTGTTTGTTTGTTTGTTTTTTAGTTTGTTTATTTATTTTAGATTGTGTGCAGAGTAGAAATCAAGCCTTTCAAACAGCCTGGATATACTCCTATGTGTGATAAAAGATGACTCTCCAGGTTCTACCCTTAGGCAATTATCTGATACTATGGACATGCTATACAATATTGCTAATAGTGCATAATTCCTAGTTCTGGTTACTCTGCTTATTTCTGTCTCCCCAGAGTATCAGCCTTTGTGTGGATATGCTGACCACTTGCATTGTGGTTAAAAAAAAAATCCAAATAACTAGTATATTTTTGCATGTGATGAGGCAGTAATGCCGCAACATTTGTTGAACAGAATGAAGATTTTACACCTGAAAGTGATGACAATTTTTGGGCTGTTGAGACCCAGGAATTCACGGAAGTAGGGTGATAGTTTACTTTGTTTTTTGGTTGTGAGTTATTTTTTTTTTCTTAGCTTGTATGAATTAGTGCAGCTACTTTGCTCTGAGAGGTCTGACAGATGCTCTCATGTTGCAGTCTGATTTCCAGTATGTTTTAGTAGATTCTTCAAAGTTGCAAAATGAAAATACATCTCCTGTAAATGGTTTGGTTTTGAGTTGATGTCTTCACTGTTAATTGCAAGTCAGAACGACTTCATGTCCACAAGAACACTTTGGTATTCTCCTGCCCACCCCAAATAGCAAACTGGCAATTTCACAAATGGAATCCCCTATTTTCTTAGATAAGAATGGGAAGAGTTCCTCTTGTTTTTAAGGAGTGAAATTGTGTCTGTTACTTTTAAAAACCTAACTCATACCCTTTTCGTGTCTTTTTGCCACTGCGTATTTTTTTCTGCAAGGTTCTTTTCTGCTCCTAAGAACGAAATAACCAGAGTTATGACACTAAGCATGTTCTCGAAATTGTGCATATGGAACCATAGAACAGATATGAGGAGACTTAAGCACCATGATGCAGGAGGTGTGTCTAGGCATCTGTGTGCTGCTCCCATGAATTCACTGTCTGACCATCTGTGACAGAGCTGGGATAAATCTGTGTTCTTCTGAAATTTCTAAGTAGCAAGTCGAATGAGAACAGCCTTGTTGTGGCATTTCCAGGAAGCTAGAATAACTTTTTCAGCTCCCCCACCCCCCTTTTTTTAATTGGTGTTTCTCCCATGTCAATTATCTTAATTTGAATTTTGAGAGATTTTTGTCAGCAGTTTCAATTTTGCTTTTCTCATCAAACAATTTCTTCAGAATTTCAACATACCCAAAGCAAAAAACCTCACTTTTGAAGCATCAGAAGTTAAGCACACTCTTGCTCTTTGAACTGATGATTCATCACCCAAGATGGTTTCCTTAATTTAAACCCATTTTGAAGATGTTGCCTCTTCCCTTATGGCAAGACAAGGAAAGCCTTAAGCTGTTGGAAAGAATACCGGATATAGCACATGATTTTAAGTAGCTGCTTTTTGGTACATGTTTATTTTCTGATTCTAGGAGAGTTTCAGTTAGATTGGTGTGACTTAGATTTCCAGAAGGTTGCCAGAGTTGACTGGCATAGCGGATAATTGCTTCTTAATTGTCTGACTACTGATGGAAAAGTCAATTCAGTATTCCTCAGACCTGAACTTTTTGCAGATATGAAGAAGAAATAGTAACAGAACCTCATGCATTTAGAAGAGAAACTATCTTAATGTATAACGGTTTATAATGATGTTTTTTTGTTTCATCAGTGTTTCTTAAGATCAGAGAGAAGAGGACTCACATGCGCAGCAGTGAATCTTTGGGTCCTAGCCTGTAGCAGTCATTCCGGTGGTAATGGCAGCATGGTGCAGCATCCTTGAGGGTCCTTTTCAGAAGGAATTAGCCAGAGGATAGACAGCCCTCCTATGAGCTGTTCAGGTTACTACCATACACAACCCTTCCACTCTGCTTTCTAAAAGCATTGTCATATTACTCTAGCATTTATTATAACACCATTTTGGTCTGCTTGTTTGTATTACAACTTGAAACCTTCATTTAAAACGTGAGCATGGCTTCAACCTTGCTGATTTATAGACTTATTGTTTAGATGTGTAGCAAATGATAGTCATCGTGCCAATAGCTCCATTTACTAGTAACAGGTAGATATTTCTGCCACTAAGATCTTGCTGATCACAACAATTGCTGTGCTTAAACTGGGGATTCCTGGGGGGTTCTCAAGGTACTATAGAGTGCTAGTATGGATATTTGCTATAAAGAGGGTATTTGTAAGGGCAGTGGGATGTATATGAACCAGGCCGCATGGTCCATCTGCCACAAATGTTAGAGGATTTCCTATTGTTTCTCCTCTTTGACTATGGGCCTAGGAAAAAATGTTAGAGAGAATAGACCTTAGTTGTTTTTGATTTTGCATTGTCCAAGGATCCTGCCAATAAGAAAATCACATAACTTAGATTAATGGAACTTGATATGCCTAATTCTGCTTGTTGAAGCATTGTCAATCTTGCCTTTAGACTTATTGATTTGCTTTTTCTTATTTGATGTGATCAGTCACATAGCGTGTGGTTTTGATATGATTATGGTCATCTGGTAACTGGGGGATATTCTTAACGCTTCACCAAGGTACTGGGTAGTCACTTTAGTGATCACTGAGGAAGCTGAGTCAGAAAACACATCAAAAAGTGAGCAGCGTTCTGATAGCTTTACTGCATGAACTGTTATTTTGCATGGACTTTCATGTGCAACAGTGCAGGACTACCCTCTTTCTCAGCAGCTGGCATCTTGTACTGCTCAGCTTAAGGTAAAACTTGGCAGTATTCAATCAAGTCTGAATTTCACTCTTGTCATCTGTAGCTTGGTGTTGACTGTGCATCACGGAGCCCTTTTAATATTTGTTCTGATGAATGGAAATACACCTCTCATCCTTTTTTTAAGGTTTTTTAGTTACATCTGATTTAAAAAACAAAACCAAAACCACCAACCAACCAAACCACAAAAAAGAAAAAAAAAACCCTCAGCTTCTGGTGTGTCTTTTGCTGCTGTCTGTGAAGTTCTTGTCTTCCTTATCTTTTAGACTGCGGAGTACCAGCCTGTTTCAGGAATGAATAGTACTTGGTGTTATTGTCTGTTCCACAGGGATGTCTTAGCTGAAGCCAAAGCAAAACAGTTTTGCGCTACTTTTGTCACCATGAATTTCATGGTTTTGTTTGCCTGGAAATGGCTCTCATTGAACCAGCATTATTATTAAATCTCTTTTCAAGCAGTCTCTTGAGCAACAACTAATGAATGTCTTTCATGCAGTTCTGCTCATCTCTTTCCTTTTTTTGTTGTTGCCTAATACAGTTCTCTATTTGTTGCAAGCTTTCAAACTGATACGGTCTAGTTAAGCACTGTGTTGGGTACAGATGAAGTTATATTTTTTCCTTAGAGCATTTAGCTGATTATGAGGAGTACAGTAATCCATGCCTGAGCTGGAAGGTTGTTCCAGTGCAAGCAGTATGGCAAGATATAGTCTGAAACCAGAGCTGTTCTATTTTCCAGGAAACTCACCTGAGTATTCTCCAGGAGCGTTCAGTGAGTTTTGTACCAGATCACTAAAATGTTGAGACTTTTGTCAGCTTGGCTGAAAAAAGGTGAAAGGGTCAATTCTAAATATATCATGGCTGTGGAGGCCTTTACTATCCCCTCCTCCATTATGCATTAGCTCTTTAGAGTTAGTGAACTGCACAGCTTAAAATCCAAGAACTGCTGTGCTGCCACATCCATCACCTCCTCTAGGTTGATAGAAGAGGACAGTTGGCCAGCTTGGTGGATTTGCTGAACTCTCATGTGCACCCAATAATTAAAAAGCTTTTGGTTCCAAGGGATCTTATTTTTATTAATGTATAGTTGCTGGATGGTTAGTAATAAAAAAGGGGAAATACTTGCATGTTACTAGGGACAGTATTTGTATTCTTTGGTTTTCCTTCTAATATATGAAATTTTGAGTGAGGCTTAAATTCTGTGCTCTTCAGGATCTTATGAAACACTCTAATATTTGTTTGTGGTGCATAAGACTAAAGATGCAGCCCTACTGAAGTGAACAGCAGAGTACCCAACAGAAGGTGGGTAAAGGCTGCATGCGGAAAGCCTGGGCTCAATCCGTGTGCAGATCTGTTAATCACTTTAAGTACTTTGAATGAAGGATCAAGAGCAGATTGCTCATTATCTGGATACTTGTGAAGCAAAGCTGTGCAGGCCGACTAAGGAAGGTAGAGCTAAAATTGCAAATTAGATTTTGGCAATCTATTACAATATGAGGTCTCATTTTGGAGTGAGTTTTTGAAATCCTTTCCCAAAAGCTTAGTTTTGTCCTGAAGGCAGTATGCCAGTGTACTGCCAGTAGGACTTAAAAGAAAGGAACACCTGGCAAGCTTGTCCCCTTTTCAATAATGATGCTTTTTTGATGTGTTAGATAAAGTGCAGCTAGCGTTTGGCTATATGAGACCATGACACTCTGACAATGCAGCAGTATATTAAGGCTGTATTTTTATCTAACATCTGGTATTTACCACCACCGCCATCTGAGCTGAAATGTATCTTGAGAAGTTTTGCTTACTCATAGGAGGGAAAAATGGGATTGGAGCAATCATGATAAGTTCCAGAGAGGAACTTTTACAAGGGCCTGTAGTGACAGGACAAGGAGGAATGACAAAAGGGAGATGTAGATTAGATATTAGGAAGAAGCTCTTCACTATGGGGGTGGTGAAGCCGTGGCAGAGGTTGCCCGGAGAAGCCCCATCCCTGGCAGTGTTCAGGGCCAGGTTAGATGGGGCTTGGGGCAACCTGGTCGTGTGGAAGGTGTCCTTGTCTGTTGTGGGGAGTTGGAACTAAACAGTCTCTGAAGGTCCCTTCCAACACAGACCGTTCCATGATTCTGTCAAGTTCAGTGAAGCCATCTTGTATGCAATAGCATTTTTGTTTGATCTAAGGACACTTTTCTCCTTCAAACATAGTTTAAAATCTATAGGACTATGGCTAATAGTTGCTATTGCTATAGTACCTTCTAAATAAGAGCCCTGAAGATTTCAGAATGCACTATGTTTCTTCAGAGTAGAAGGGAAGGGGTGAGCAAATGGCTGCGTGGTGCTGAGTTACTGGTTGGGTCTGAACCACAACAATTTAGAAGGCAGTCAAAGGGATTTGGACAAAGCAAAGATTGTACCTAGATTGTGAGGAGATGAGTACAAAAAAATACTGTAAACTGAAATTGGCCATCCCAGTTGTGAAATTCCATTGGGTGTGTGTCAGGGAAGAAATTCAGAATTAGGTGGAGGATTAATATTTTAGTGTTCATGGACCCTTCGGAGTAGAAGTTCTCAGGAAGAGCATCCAGAGCAGTCCTACCTCAGATGACTTTTTTCTGTGGTCTGAAAAACAAACCCATAGAAAACATAAGGGGTTGAATGAGGAGATTCTTGTGTTCAAGATGAGGTTTCCTGTAACAGATTGGCTTGGTTTTGGACACATTCTGCCATGGGTGGGTGGGAGAGTCTGGATCCTGTGATATTAATCAGTCTTTTTTTCCTTTCTGGCATACTGTCAGCTTCAGTAAGCCTTTAGCTGACTTCTGAAACTTGTGTAAAGCAATTTTTTAATAAACTTGGAATTGTTTGGAAATGGAAATATTCTCAGTTTCCTATAACTCTTGCACTTGAAACTTCTGCTGTATTGCAGGAAGAAGTTTAATGGTAGTGCCTCCTCATACAGTCTGGATTGTTGTTGTGGTTTAAACCCAGCCAGTAACTCGGAACCATTCAGCCGCTCGCTCACTCCCCCCATTTCCTCCCCCTGCTCCTGGAGGGATGGGGAGAAGAATCGAAAGAATGTAACTCCCACAGCTGAGATAAGAACAGTCCAGTAACTAAGGTATAACACAAACCACTACTGCTACCACCAATAACAATAATGATAAGGGAAATAACAAGGGAAGAGAATACAATCGCTCACCACCTGCCAACTGATACCCAGCCCGACCCAAGCAGTGATCTGGCCTTTCCGGATAACTGCCCCCAGTTTATATAGTGGCCACGACATGCTGTGGTATGGAATACCTCTTTGGTCAGTTTGGGTCAGGTGTCCTGTCTCTGCTTTCTTCTGGCTTCCCCTCCTCCCTGGCAGAGCTTGAGACTCACAAAGTCCTTGGTCAGAGTAAACATTACTGAGCAGCAACTAAAAACATCGGTGTTACCAGTGCTGTTCCAAGGCTGAAGGTCAAAACCACAGCACTGCACCAGCTACTAAGAAGGAGAAAAATGACTCCTACTGCCGAACCCAGAACAATTGTTCATAAATCCTACCATGGAAAAGTCTTGCAGCTTTTACAGCTGAAACCCTACTCACGTTTTGCATTTAAGGATCTTGGAGTGAAAAAGCATTCATTGGTTTCTGTAAAGGTTTACTCTGTTATTTTCTTTCTATAAAGCTCTTGTACCTGGGGTTTGATGGGCTAAGCGTCTGATACCTCTCCTGAATTATCGTAATGGAGGAAGTGGGTTGGCAGATGCTTATCCACTATCTGACAAAACTTTTGCTGTTTTGCATTTTGGTAAATGAGGCCATGGTAAGCTGTTTTGTTTTCAGGATGGAGGAGGCAATGTATGTAATATTCCCACCCACAATGAGTGCTCAACTGCAGCAATGGTCTTTTAACACTCCAACTATGACAGGGTAATCATTAGTTTCCCAATTTGAGGCTGCCTCTTGACCTTATTGCTGTTGAAAACAGTGATTGTACAGTAACAGATGAGCAAAGGCCTAGGGGAGGACAAATTTGTCGGTGTAGGTGATTGAGTTGATCTGGGCTGATCTGCAGAAACACCCACCTGCAGCAGAAATGCATAGTATTAGAATTAAATGTTTCTACACCAAGTAAAATAGTAAAGTTGACATTTATCCAATTTGTAGTCGTTTCTCCTGTCACTCTTACCCACCCATCACCGTTGCTGCCATTTAGCTCTTGGACTAACCAGGAGAGAGTCCAAGCTCTGTCTTGGATTATAACAAGCTAATGTGGCACTGAGGAAACAGAATACAGCACAAAACAATGAGTAAGGGCTCTTGGGAATGGGTGTGAGTGGGATGTAGTTGTGGGCTAAATCCTCTTACTGGAGTTTTTCTTCATGTCTTGATGTGACTACTTTACTCATTCCTGGAATCCTGGAAGGCAAAGCATTCAACCCACAGCAGTGCTAACTTTAGTGAAGACTGAACAGAGCTACTGAAGTGCACCGACACTTACAGGTATTTAGGTATTTCCACTACCTTTTGGGTTTTTCAGGTCTTCTCAATTCTACATCATCAAGTCCTGTCTGACCAATTTGGTGGCCTTCTCTGATGGGGCTACAGAACTGATTCATAGGGGCAGAGCAGTTGGTGTCATCTACCTGGACTTGTGCAAAGGGTTCAACACTGTACCACATGACATCCTTGTCTTTAAATTGGAGATACATCAATTTGATAGATGGACCACTCGGTGGATAAAGAACTGGCTGGATGGCTGCACACAAAGAGTTGTGGTCAATCGCTCAATGTCCAGCTGGAGACCAGTAATGAGTGGTGTCCCTCAGAGATTGGGACTGATCCTGTTCAGCATCTTTGTCGGTGACATGGACAGTGGGATTGACTGCGCCCTCAGCAGGTTTGCTGATGACACTAAGCTGTGTGATTTGGTTGATACTCTGGAGGAAAGGAATGCCATCCAGAGGGACCTTGACATGCTTGTGAGGTGGGCTGATGCCGACCTTACGAAATTTAACCATGCAAGGTCCTACACCTGGGTCGGAGCAATCCCAGGCACAGCTACAGGTTGGGCAAAGAAGAGATTCAGAGCAGCCCTGTGGAGAAGGACTTGGGGTGTTGGTTGATGAGAAAATGAACATGAGCCGGCTTCAGTGTGCGCTTGCAGCCCAGAAAGTCAACCATATCCTGGGCTGCATCAAAAGGAGCATGAGCAGCAGGTCGAAGGAGGTGATCCTGCCCCTCTACTCTGCTCTCATAAGACCTCACCTGGAGTATTGTGTGCAGTTCTGGTGTCCTCAACATAAAAAGGACATGGAACTGTTGGAACAAGTCCAGAGGAGGGCCACGAGGATGATCAGGGGACTGGAGCACCTCCCATATGAAGACAGGCTGAGGAAGTTGGGGCTGTTCAGCCTGGAGAAGAGAAGGCTGCGTGGGGACCTAATAGCAGCCTTCCAGTACCTGAAGGGGGGCTATAGGGATGCTGGGGAGGGTCTCTTCATTAGGGACTGTAGTGATAGGACATGGGGTAATGGGTTAAAACTTAAACAGGGGAAGTTTAGATTGGATATAAGGAAGAAGTTCTTTCCTGTTAGGGCGGTGAGGCACTGGAATGGGTTGCCCAGGGAGGTTGTGAGTGCTCCATCCCTGGCAGTGTTCAAGGCCAGGTTGAACAGAGCCTTGGGTGACATGGTTTAGTGTGAGATGTCCCTGCCCATGGCAGGTGGGTTGAAGCTAGATGATCATATATGGTCCTTTCCAACTCTGATGATTCTATGATTCTAAGTTGCTGTGTCTTTTTGATAGCTTGCAGTTAGGGCTTCGCCTGGGACTTCCATCATGCCTGGTATCTCTAAGTTCAGTAGCTTCCTTTAAGCTCAGGCTAACTTGAAGCACCTTCATAATCAGATTTTCTTACGTTTCTGGCAAACAAGCCTATGACATTTTCTTCAGATTGTTCTTCCAGCCTGTTTCAAAGCACCGCTGTGTGCCCTAGCATGCTAAAAACACTGTCAGTGGTAGGCTCAGTGAAGAATGGATAAAGATTCAAAATATAACAATAGAACCCATGAGTTAATGTTGCTTTATCACTAGGTAGTAGCCCTGTTGTTTCATGGTCTGCTTAGGACTGTGGTTTTTAAATTAAAAAAAAAAGGCAGGTATTCTGGCACTAAAATATGATTGTACTGTCTCAGTTGGGGAAAAGTTATATGGAAGTTAAATGTGAAGCCAGCAATCATCCATCAAGTTAGAGATACACTCTGGCGTACCACAGGCAACAAATCCAGTTTTTTTAACCCTACAGTAGGGAACCTGGTCTTCCAGCCTGCTCCCTTCCATATTTCTTTCTGTATGCTTTCAGTTCACATTGCATTTAGTCCCTCTCTTAATTCTCCCTTCACTTAATTATTGTAACCATTTCCATCAGGCTTAATGTTCATTTGCTAATGGATTTCTGTTCTTGTGTGCCAAGCTTACTGAGTAGCATCACTTGGTGTGAACCCTAAGCTGGACCATGCAAGAGAAAGTTTTGGATTTTTTTTGCAGTTTCTTCTATGCTTCTTGATACATACACTCTGGACTGGGAAAGGGAGCATGAAGTTGTTGATACAGCAGTCGTCATGAAATATGGAGGCAAAGGGCAAGTCTGGTGCTTAACTGTTGTGTGGTATTGTAAGGTAATCTTGCTTTCCTTGGTATTTTGTTGGTGTCAGTTTTTGCCTTAGGAAGTTCTTTATTATAAATTGGGAATACAACAGCAGAGTAGTTAAAGAAGCTGAAGATGGAATGCCTGCCTGTTCACACTATTTTGTGTAGTAGACCATTTCCTCTATCTTTGTATGTAACAATGGGCTATTTTTGCAGTGGGTGATCACACTGTAGTAGTTCCTCCCTTAATGTTGTTCTGCTTCAGAAGTGATGAGTCAGTTTTCAGCACAAGCAAAGGAGTATTCTGTTCAGCATTACACTGTGCAGATATAATCCTTTCTCTAGGTTGTGGAACCAGGAAAGGGCAATTATATGACTGTATTTTGCTGCCTTGTCATTTAATTTTGACAATGAGCTGAAATGAGGAGCCATTTTCTACCAGTTCTTTGGTGTTCCTAGCAACTGGATAAGCATGGGTTAAAGTATTTATTTTGCTCTGCTTGCTCTTTCCCACTACTTTGGGCCACCAGAGACTAAGAATTGGACAGTTCTAACTGTTCAAAAGTGTAGATGAAAACTAAAATAACCCTCCCAAAAGAAACAAGCAAAAAATCTGATGGTGTTACTGCCTTCCAGGAGAAGTTTGTGTTTGTGAGAGGAGGTTATAGCATGTTTTCTGGCTTTGTTGGTGTAACTTGAGGGGAACAGCAGCTGTTAATTTAGTTGCCAGAAAATATTTTCTTAATTTCCCTTGTGAAAACTTTCCTTCTCTGAAAGTAATCTACTTCTTTAAATTATCTTTTCATGCATTCTGGAGGTAGCATAGTGCTGGGTGAAAAACAGGAGGTGTATTACTGAGGTTTTGTAAAGTGATCAACCTAAAACCTAAGTAAAGCTTTATCATGTTTGTTTTAGTGATTAGACTGAAAGATTGAGTGCAGATGGCTTATCTGTTTATGTAGGGTAGAGGAGTGTGTTTGAAAGAAAAATAGATGGGTTTGGGAAAAGGAAAATTAAAGGAAAGTGAAATAAATCTTCTGGCAGAAGGAAAGAGATCCAGACCATCAGTGCTTCTAGCATAATTGGAAAGAACAAAGAACATGTAATAGATGAGCAGAAAAAAAATATATCAACAATGCAGTTATTTGCATTGGACCACTAAAAATAAAGTTGAGAATATTCCCCAAAGTTTGTGCAACAGTTTTAAGCTTCTTACTGCAATGGCTAAGAAGCAGGATCAATATTGATATATTAGATGGGGTTTACCCGGCCCTCTTCTGATTTATTGAAATGTAGGTATAACTAGATCAAAGGATATACAGCTTTATACCCATGTCTTTACCTCGGCATGGTGGATTTGTGTATCTGATCTCATGGTACATGTAGTAACAAAATTTTAAAGCTGCAGGTTTCGGTGTTTTTGCTGCAGTGATTTCTCCCTCTGAAAGGACATAGATTAGTCCTAGGTACATGTATTCCCAGTCCTAAACACACCAGTGCAGCTTCATGAGTTCCTAGTGGAAGTTCAGTGTTCTGACATGAAGCCCCACTTATGGAACTTTCTTTAAAGGTCTTATTAGACCAACAGCAGCCTTAACTCTGTCCTGTTAAATAATCTTGCACTGTCTAATGCCCCACAGAGCAGCCATCTCCATAATGACTTGTGATGATGACACAGAACTGAAGATCCAGTAGTAGCAACTACATAAAGGCTGAAAGATATAATGGTTTCTTAGAAATCTTAAGTTGCTTGTTTTTATTGCTTAGAATGCTAAGGAAGAGGGTTTTGTCTTTCTAGTAAAACATAATGTGGAATGGGGGCTAGCAGGTGGAAGAGATAACTGTCAGATGCCATTGTGTCAGTCATAGTTCAGTGGGTCTGTTTCTGTTAGGTCTATTTTCAGTATAAATGTTTGTTTAAACAGCGAAAGCAGCTGAGTTGGCCCTGGTCCATTCTTCTCGATGTCACTGATACACAGCTGTGACTCATGATACTGAGAATCACCTCCTTTGGGATCCGTTACCACTGGGATCTGTGTACTTCTGAAGACTTGGTTACTTTCAGTAAGGCTGACATTGGATTCTGTCAAAAGCCTGCTAGCTATTAGTACACATACAGAATGATACTGAAAGTACACATACAGAATGATACTTAAAAGTACACATACAGAATGATACTTAAACTGAAGAATGTAAACAGGCTTCACCCAACTTCAAGAAGTTGATTTCTGTCACTTCCAACTCTACTAGAAAAGAATTTGCTAGCTCAAATCACAAACAAAGGTAGGAGGATCTTGGGTGCATCATCAGTTCTTCTCCTCAAGCCTTGCTAACCAAGAAACCATCTTTTAATGGTACCAGCTTTAGCTGAATTAGCTACCCATTACCTTTTGTGCAAATTGAGACTGGAATGGGAAACTCCAGTTGTATCAGGAAAGTCTCTAATGACACTTCTGTTTCAGCATCTGGTGTTTCCTACTAAGTAAAGAGGATTAGACACAGTGAAAGATCTGGTTAATGGCCAGCATTCAGTGCTGCAGAATGTACTGAAGATGCTCTTTGTGAACTTTGTGTCTGTTTTGGCTCTGGCCTCTTAACTATTGCTTCAATAGTCAGAACAACTAAATAGACCATATCTTAAGTAACTAGACCTATTCTTGTGGAAATTTTTGTTGCTCTTCCAGAATACTGTGATTTGGAGGGGGTAAATACCAGGACTTGTGAACTAAGGGTGATTCTCTGATAATATGCATCTCAATTGCTGATTTCAC
Source organism: Lathamus discolor (assembly GCF_037157495.1). Classification (NCBI taxonomy): domain Eukaryota; kingdom Metazoa; phylum Chordata; class Aves; order Psittaciformes; family Psittacidae; genus Lathamus; species Lathamus discolor. Next base: position 17,466,415 of record NC_088889.1, on the reverse strand, counting down.
TCATGGCAACAAGGACAAATTAAAGGTTACAGTAAGAGAAGCTGTTTAGTAGCTGGGATGGTATTACAGGCCTAGGTGCTGCAGTTAGTACTGTGAGCATGATGGTAATTGTCTGTGAAGTATCTACAGCCCAAGCATAGGGTATTTTAAATCTTCAGCGAGTGGACTACCAACTGCCACCTATAGGTCTGAACTACTCAGAGATGACTGAAAATGCTGTAAAGTTAGTGATGAAAGGAACCCATGTGGCGCTGCCTTTCCTCTTTGTTACTGAAACTTGTTTTGTCCTCAGCAGAAGCCAAAGCATCACATACGTGTAAACCTGTACTGAAAATATAAGTTTACTCATCTCTAGCAATACACGGTTGTTCGATTAATTGCTGTAAAGTCAGGCACTAAGGACTGTACCAGACTGTCTTGTCAAATGATCTTTGAATTTTGCCTTAGACTATTCTGCTAGTTAGTCTTGTCATCAAACCAGTAAGCATTGGTTTATTGCCATTGGTTACCTAACCCACCCCTTTGTTTATATGGTGTCCACTTATTTCTCTGTGCTTTTCAGGAAACCTCACAGGAGTCTGAAATGAAAATATCCTTAATGCTTCTTGTAAGGCAGGAAAGATGTTTGCAGAGAATATGGGGGAACCTCAGTAGACATTTCCATTTCAAAGAAGAAAGACTGGTCTTCATCATAACCTAGATAAGAGGAGGCCCAGTGTTTAATTTTTACCTTTGTATCTCTCTTAAACTCAGACCTAGCGTGTCTGAGCTGACTGTTGTATTTCAGAACTTGTTGTCTGCCTGTCTCTCAAGACATTACATAGTGGGGTCAAATCATTATTGGTAATGATTCTTGAGGGTACTTAACGGTAATAAAATTACTAGTAAATTCTCAGTGGTTGAAATTACACATCTAAATCACATGTAGCTGTATCTGGATGACTGCCTGATCTAGGGAAGCTCTTCCTAGGAGATACCAAGGCCCATTTGCGTCATATTGCTTGTTGTCTCAGCTGGGAAACCCTGAGATATGGAAGAGTTCTCTTGCTAGACAGAATTCGTTTGAGCTGTCATTAATTTCTTATTGTCAAATGCTTATTTTCCAGAGGTCATGTTAAAAATCTTTCAAGAATATATGAAAGTGTATGTGAGCATTTGTGGATTATTGCTTCTATAAGCACAGGTGTTGAGGATAAGCCTTCATCTAAAGTTGCTGACAATTTTTCATGCTAGTTTAAGCCACTGTGCTTTGCTTTGCACTTGCAGCGTGCTAAGAACACGGTATTGGTGATTTGCTATATTATGTTGTTTTGCTGTAGCAATTGGGTCCTCAAAGCTGTTACAACATGCTTTTAATTCCCCTTTTGAATGTGTTTGTAATACCTGGTTTGCTTCACCAGTCCCTTTTGTACACTGCCAGTTGGCTCTTACCCATACTACTTAAGATGAGCTTTTAGCCTCTATTACAGTGGGAAAAGATGCTTTTCAGTTGTTAGGAGCAGTAGTACATAGCATACCTTCATCTACAACTTGGCTGTGTGCGTGCACACAGGAAGAGATCACTTGCATGGGCCCTGCTGGAACAGGGCGATGGTGATCCACCACCTAACAAGCTGACACACATTCTGCATGTTCCTGCTGACTTGGCTCTTCTTCCCTAGTTGCCTGAAAACTAGGCCCAGTATCTTTGCTGCTAAACGATTTATTTTTTTAAGGCTGGGAATGTGGAATATTTTCAATTCGATTTTCTACCTTTTGAAAAACCTTTTTATCTCATGCAGAAATTTTAAATCAACACACCAGAATAAGAATATTTACTGCCTTGGTTAGATTAGCTGTGTTTTTTGATGTAGGTGCTCTGTATTTGTGTCTGAATTCTTGTTAGGCTGATCACCCTGCTGCTGTTAGCTCTGTCCTAAGTGATCAGATGTATTCAGAGATGGAGGGGAATTTTAAATCTAAGTGTAGGAAGTATGTTGCTTGTTGTGGTAGACCAATGAGTTGCAGAAGAGAACTTGCACTCAAAGTGTTAAACAAGAGGTAATAACTGGTTGTAAATAAAGCTCACAAGCAAATGAAACCATGTTGATTAGCATGAATAAAATGCATTTGCAGTGTCCTAGCAACTTGGCTTGTGTTGTCCATGGAAGAGATTTTTAGGGAAGAAACTGAAAGGAATTAATGTTTCACTTGTTTATAAAATTATTTATTGAATCTGAACAAACACAAGAGGGAGAATCAAGGTTTTTGGTTTGAAAATCTGACAAATGGGCTAGGGAGATTCCTAGCAGTTACAAGTAAGCCCTTTGATACTGACCATGATAAGAACTGAAACAGATGCTGGAAAGAGATATGATTCTTAAAATTAAGTTTTACAATTTTGGGTTGCAGGTTTGTTATCCCAAGCAGTTTTTACAAGGAAATAGGAGGGGAGCCAAGGATGTAACTAAGGAATCAAGGACTTGAAATAATTCCAGCTCTTTCATTGTCCTTCCCTGTGGTCTTTTGTCATGGTAATTTATCTTACTTAGTGTGCATCTGACAAAAGAACAAGTTCATGGATACAAAAGATCTGTGTAAGTAGTAATTATTTTGTTAGAAGCTAATACAATTCGAGGTAATTAGATTTAAATAACCTCTTGCCAGAAAGGTATGTACAATCCAAGGTATGTGATATCTGGCGCTCTGTCTTGTTATTGAGCTCATTTAAACAGAATATGATCTACCTTGTGAACAAATTTGTTTGTTGCTCATTGTGCTTATGGAGGAAAGCAAAAAACCTCTAAAGCCATGCTTGTTTGTTTCAAAGTTTTGTTTTGCCTTTACAGCTTCATGGTATATCTATATATTACTACATTTAAAATTTAAATTAGATTTTATTATTCTGCCAACTCTGTAGGCAGAGTGCATACACGCTAGAAGAAGAAACTTGGTATGTATATTCCAAGAAGGTTTTTACACTTGCAGTTAGTGAGCGACTTGTTAGCAATTTCTCTTAACAGTCTTTCATCTACTAGAAAGAAGGAAAAAAGGCTTGCTAGAAGAAGATGCACAAAGGAAGCCTTCTTCTGTTCCTGTTTCTTGTGATGGTTCTGTTCTGCACTGAAGTGTGGTGCTAAAAATACATATACTTTTGCACAAATGAGAAGAGTAGTAATTATAGGCCTCAAACTCCTCCTCCTTCTGCAATTAGGGAAATGGAGCATTCGGTAATGTTAGAAAAGAATTTTGCAGTAGAAGCAAGAAGCAAGAGCTTAACCGTGAGTCCAGTTCATTCACAACTTGTGCTGGCCCACGAAAGTCTTGAAGTACTATTTTGTGAATTCTGAAACCTTGTAGAAAGAGTAGCTGATTATTATTATTTTTTTAATATTAATATTATTTTTTTAATTTTCAGAGAACAGGCTCTTTAACATTAATAAAAGTAAATGCAGTATTTAACATTTATATGTGTATTACTTACTGTGCAGAAGGGTTCAAATAACATTTTGGGTTCTATTTCATGGGATATCCCATTTTGATTGTTGGAGGGAAATATGAGAATGGATATAAGGTTATTCTCCTTCCTTCCCCCTTTCCCCCTCAAAAGCTTTGTTAGCTGCAGACTGATACTTGAGTCTTTTCATGGACTGCTAAAAATAGTAATGGAGATGATTTTTATATGTACTGTTATTTTTGCAATATTTTTGTCTTTTATAGGTTTCGTTATGATCCATGGTTGGTTGGTTGGTTGTAGGCTGCTTGGTTTGTTTGGGGTTTTAGTATTGTTACTAATTTATTTATTTAGTTTATGCACATATACATAGAAAGGGGAAAATCCTCTCTTGTTTTCTAAGGACCTTTGTCTACTAAAATTAAAAACTGAGTAACTGCATAATGACAGTGTATTAGTTGCTTGATGTCTTTCACTGTTAAGTCACTGTACTCATGGCAATACAAATATTCTTTTCTTCGTGGTTCTTTACAAGTAGCTGAAAATCATTCCATGGCTGTGTTACTTGTGGAAGTTTAGTGGCCTATTATATTCTGCTGCTTGATGTTGCATTGCTGGCGCACCTTTTGTGGTCACTTTACCTTAAAGAGAATAATGAGGTGCTACTAAAGCCGAGTGGATACTTCTGGCCTCTAGTTTACACTCATTTTGCAGTGGGATGACAGTACAACTTTCTGGCTAAAGAGGAATATTTATACCAAAGTATTCCTGAGTTCTGCCTCCTCAAGATTTTTTTAAAGTTCTTGGGAATAGACTCCTTTGCCATTGAAACACGGCAGCTTAATTAAGAAAATAGTTTCATAATGATGGGGGGGGAGTCTATAACATGGTGGTGTATATGAAGTCTTGAACTGGGCATGTTATTACAGATCATAAACATTAATTTATCTAATTGTGACTTTAAAAAACCCCCAAACTACTGTGTACATAGAGCTTCCACTACTGATACATTTACATGAAGAGTATTTCCAGCCTGTGTGTGTATCTGGATTTAAAAAAATAAAGTCCTCTAAGCAGTTCAAGGAAAAGATGCTATTACTGGCTTGCTGAGAGAGGATTAATTAGGAAATGTCTTCCCTTATCTGGATTTCTAGAAGTTACAGTGGTTCACTTCCTCTTAGCAGAGAATTATTATGCAGAATGACACTAGGCACTATATAAAATTGTCATGTTATCTGTTTGTGCTCCGGGGCTTGGTATTTTGATTAAATATGAAGTTATTTGCTAGACAACAGATCACTTGCCAGATAAAGGGATCAGCTTAAAATAACTTTTAACAGCGTGGTATGTTTGAATAACAAAAAGTCAGGGAGAATCTCGAAATTGGGGAGATCTCCAGGAGGATCTTTTTTGCATAAATACTAGCTTTACTCTGCATACCTTTTATTCCCCCCCCTTCCCTTTTCTCCAGTACTGATACTCGAAAAGGTGGAAAATGGAGATCTGAGCAACAAGATATTGAAGATCACGGATTTCGGCTTGGCCAGGGAATGGCATAAAACTACCAAAATGAGCGCAGCTGGGACATATGCCTGGATGGCTCCTGAGGTCATCCGCTCCTCCATGTTCTCCAAAGGCAGCGATGTGTGGAGGTATACATTTGGCATTAAGTGATTGGATACTAAGAAGCAACTAGACCTGCCAGGAAACCTCTCTTATGTTTAAGGATGAGTAATGGTGAACCAAATACTAAAATTCAGGTCTTAAAAAAAGCTTTATCCACCAGCTTTCTATCTATCAGATTCTCAGATTACTTTACATTGCTTGTAAACTTTTTTTTTTACTGTAGGAAGTTATGAGCCAGCTCCTGCATGCCTCTAAATTTTTGTTGTTCTATAAATTTACATTCAGATTATCCTAGGATTCCCAATTCCCTCTGCTTAATCTAAAACAAACTCTTTGTGCTTATTTGGCTACTGGCTGACATAATCAAAGGCCATAAAACTGTGAAGTACTTAAAATTACTATTTTTTTACTGTTTTACCAACAGTAAGATCATTTTATGGTTTTGGTAATTGTCTATCTCTGATGTATATGTACATAAACACACCTTACTTAGTCAAATTCCCTGTGCAGTTTCAGCATGGATACATTATTCACTTTCATAATAATCTTAGGAATTATATCCACCCTTCTATTCTTTCATATAGAATAGTACATCTCTTCTCTAGGTCCATCTGAGTATGTAATCCATAAGTTGTAATTTGCATGTATATATTGTCTTTTTTATTGATGCACTGGGATTTTTGAGAGTAGGAGTTACTTTGGTGGAGAGGGGTATAAGGGTCAGCCTATAGACTTTTAGAAATTGAGTTTGAATATGACCATTAAGTGGTAAGTCCAGAATTTGGTAAATAGCTCTAGAACAATGACTTTTCTGGATGCTGTGTGGCATAGAATTAGTACTGAACCTCTGAAATGGATGAAGTAGATGGAATTTTGTTGGTGGAGAGAGAGTTATTGAAATGTCAGGGTGACTGTCTTTAGAGCAGTCAAATTCTGTTGCTGGCCAGTAATGCTCCCACACAAGTATGTGCATGCTGTGAAATCTGTCAGGATAAAGAAATATCCCAGCTGGCAGAATTGTCTGCTTCTTATGGCAGAGATTCGGTGTGGGGAGTTTAATTTTCCTCATCCAATTTTGCTGAATAGATAATATATTGCCTTGTGATAAGCCTGTGAACTTGTATTTTGTGCACTAGTGGTGTGGATAAAATTGACTCTGTAATTAAATGTGGTAGCCTCTGTAGTTAATCTGAGACAAACTAAACAAGGCTTTTTTTCTGAGCAAAGCATGGCAGAAATGAAAACGTCAAGGCTGTGCACCTTTTCTGTGCACATCCTGACAGTACTGGTTTGTACACAGCTTGTCAAGCTCAAACCTCAATTCTTTCTTCTCTGAAACAGTGCTGGGAATGGCCTTTAAAGGGTAACCTGGGGGAGAGGAAGGGAAGGGGGAGACAACTTCCCTGTGACTGTAACTTTACTAATCCAGGCATGCTGTGAACAGATGGGTAGATGTTCTGTACCACTATGACATCATTTTAAGAAAGATAAGACATAATAGGTCAGTTGGTGATTTTCATAATGGTAGGTCAAGTGCCTCTACACCTGTGCAAAAATACCAGCTTGGTCATGACTTAAGGACTGTGAATCACTTCAGGATTTAAGGACTGTAAATAACTGAAATTATTTTTTAGAATATTTTCTGAATATTGTATTTCTATTTTTAAGATTCTTTCCTAATTTTCTCTTTTTATAGATACCAGTCTTCCCTTGAAACTAGGTTGAGTTTCTCTCAGTGCTCTTCCTTACACAGAGGGTCATCTCCATTAGGAGAGCTGTTATACTGTCTCTGAATAAGCTTTCTCTCTGGTGGCCAAAACCTTGAATCATAGTTAAATAACCTGAAAAAAACATGGTGTTTGAGGCATGTATACAGAGGACAAATACTTGCCCGTGCAGTCACTACTGTTATGTCAATGATTGTAAGCACTAGATTTTGCAAAGGTGGTCGTGGTCACGTAATAAATCCTGTCCCCACGCAAGGATGCAATTTGAAATTCTTAACAGGATGAACTTTTCTATTCTATTGGGCTTGTCTCTCCTCTTGCCCACTTCAACCTCTTGGTTAATCACTGGAATAAGGGGAATTTTTTGCCTGACAACCTTACAGTTAGTCTGTGCAGCACCAACAAAATTGACTGTCTCTGTCTATTAGCATTCACAAACCCTTTTATTTCAACATCTTTTCTTTAAAGCTTATTAGAATAATACTGCTGGTTGAATTGCTGCCCAGCCTTTTAACAGCGATCTTGTTCTGCTTTTGTTCTTGCTGCACAAACAGGTGAAGAAGATGCTGAAGATGTTTGTCAGGACTGAAATCTCCAATCTTACCATAAACAACTGCTTCATGCAGTTCCTGTCAAAATATGTATCAAGCTCCATTTAAAAAACTCATTTGTCCCACTCTAAAGGAGGGTTGGCAAAAATTTACAATGCTGAGGAATGTTCACACATGCTGGTGTCTGTCACCAGGGTTGGGCCACTGCGAAGCTTCTTGATAATAACAGCACTTGGTACATCTTGCTAAAGAAAATTTGTTGCTGTGAGTTTTGCTGTGGTGCACTCACAAGCTTTAGCCATACAGTAGAAACCTTGTGCTTATATTGTGCAGAGGACAAAGAAGCTACGGTTTTATTTAAATATGTCAGTTTCTGTAAGTCTGTGTTTGAGAGTTATGCATTTGCTTTGCATTTACAGGGGTGAGAAGGTAGCACAGATATTGCAGTTTATCCAGTACTGTACAGTAAGCAGCAGACATATAATTCAAATTCCTTTGTCATTTTAACTGTTTAAATGTATTTCTTGTTTGCTGCACACTTTGATTTTCGACTTGTGCTGCTTAAAAGGCAATCATGTTGTCAGTATGATTGGTATGCAGAATGTAAAGCCACCATACAGCCTTCATCTGAGTTCCCTGTGTTCCTCAGTTTAGATGTTTTGAAGATGTATCTATTCTGAGACCAGTAAAATAATTAGGAATTTAATTTTCATTTAGGAATGGAATACCAGAACTACCTAAACCATCTGATTAGCAGATCAGGATGTTTCAGTGGTGGGTATAAGAACTTCAGTCACTAGAATATTTAATTTGAATCAGGTGTTGGCAAGCATTTCCATCTACAACTTACTGCGTGCAGGCTTCTGTAGTCCTCTGCGTGTAATGAAGCACTGGCAAGACTTCAGTACCTGGCAGATAAATGTTGACTAGCAATGTTGGTAGAAGCTCATGTGGGACAAGTGTTGCAACTGACTGTTGTGAAATACGCAGGAAATGTCCGCTCTGGAGCTGCCAGTCTGATAACAGGCAAAATGCTAATTGTTAATAGCCATTAAAATGTAATGAAGTTTATTTCTTAACAAAAGTAGTGTATTAATGTTCTGGTTTCTGTTGTTGCTGGTATTTCCTTATTGGGCTGATAGTTCCTTTCTCATGGAAAGTGCTGTACCTAGGGAGATGGATAAGAGCAACCTCTGGTACAAAAACTTTTGAGCAATAACAGTGAGAAGAAATTACTGGTTTTTTGTAAGTTCACAGACTTACAAGGGAGCTGGCAAAATCACATGTGCAATCCTGCAAGACCTTCAGCCTTCTTCCTGAAAATCCAGTCTGTAGGATTGGACCTGATGTTAAATGGTTTAAGGGATTACTGGGTCACTGGGAGATGGCTAATTATTCATACAAGTGTCAGTTGACTTGGATGCATGGTCAGCATCACATGGCTCATTTTGTAATTAAAGCCCCAAAATTGCTACTGTGTGCCGCAAGAGTAAACGAGCTTGATAAGTTTTGATTCCTCCCTGTTGAGAGTGAGGAGAGGCCCTTGGTTCTTTCTTCCTATGCCTTTTTTTTTTGTATAAATCTCTCTGTCTCTGGCTTTTTCCTTTGGCATTCCCAATTCTCTGCTTGAGGAATTAATGGAAACCACTCTGTTCAGCACCCCTCTTCCTGTTTAATCACTTGGGATGATTGTTGTTCATATACCACAAAGCAGTGTTTCCCTTGTTCCACAGAAGCAGTATTATCAGCAATGAACTGTAAGTACATGAGGAAGAGGTGGATTCAGCTTTGTCAGAAACAGTGACCTTTTCTGCGATCTGTCCATTCCTTTGTTTTTTTTAAGAATTGCCCCACTGAAGAAATGCTTTGAGCACATCATTAGTGCTTTCCTAACCATCCCATTACAAAACCTGTCTAATGCATGCTTTGTTCAGCACTAGTGGTAAAGTAATAACAAAACTCTTTGGTACTTTTTCCTGCCTTTTGATATCAACACTTGTATCCGAACTGGAGAATAACATGAAAAACCAATCAGATTTAGACAGGCCAAATATATATTCAGTACAGGATTCCTTTCCTTTGAGTCTTAGGAATCCTAGGAAGACATAAAGAAAATGGGAAATTCCTAAACTCCTATTTATTTATTTATTTCAAATGAAGCTCTTGAGACAGTCAGGAACTGAGAATCTTGATGGAAAGAAATATGCTAGCAGCAAAGGTGGGATCTCTAGTGACTGAAATTCCGTATCTAAATAGGAAAAGTAGAGTCAAGCCTGTCCTACAGCAGCAGTTACAATGAACTTGATGGGTTGGGGGGAAGATTGGAAGGGTACAGGTTGCAATGAAATAATGAAAACTTTGGTTACTCTCGAATGGATAAGGCACTTGCTGCTTTGAAACAAGAAGAGATTAATCTTTGAGCTTCAGAAATTGCTGTTTCATGGAGCAGCTATGCAGGGAGCATTTAGGAGAAGCAGCTTTTCATTTGGTCTTCAGGTGTGCTTAGGAGAGGCTTTCAAAACTGTACAATGTGACTGTGATCAAAATACATGTACACTTAGATTTAATATCTTTGCCAGAGCAATTAAGAAGAATTAGTCTGTTACGCTAGTGTTTAATATCAAGGAGATTAATGACAACATTGAGGAATTTTGCTTAAATACAATAAAATGAGAATGTGGAACATGGTTATCTTTTGCGGATGCTATGTTCAAGCTCAGAGAAATGCACAGGAAAGACTTCAAATGAATGAAGAAGACAATGTAGAAGAGACGTCCTTCAAAAGGATGAACCTGTATTCAAATGAGGAAACTTAGGCATGGACTTAAGTGCTGGCAAGTTGAATGTAAAACACTCCAGAAAATTAAAAGGATTTTGAGGAGAGTCTTGTGAAAACCATAAAAACAAATAAATTGCTTTCAGATGCAGCACAGGTGAAAACACTGCAGGAGAGCATACGGCCCACAGGCCACTTAGTGACCTGTGTCTGCTGTAATGGAACAAAGAGGGGCTTTTTAAGCTGAAGATTTCTCTTTAGGGAAGCTGAGCTGGAGAACATCTCATGCTGAAATACTGTCCACAGAGGTGTTAAAACTGACTGATAAAATGGGCAGTAACAGTTTGCTGGAATTTACAGTGACACTGAGGATTTCTACAGGAACACAGGAACATGACAGAGCTGTGCTGTATAATATGTTGCTTAAAGCTGCCTTAATGCTAGAAGAAGTGGAAGGCAGCAGACATGATGACAGGTCTTAAGAGCTTCCTGAGGATCAGCAAGTCTGATTTCGAGTTCTACTAAATGGTAGAAACAGCACTAAAGAGGGAGGACCTGGTGGACATGTGAGCATATCTGGGGAATAGTCAGCTTTTAGAAGGAAATCAGATCCTGTGAAAAAATGGGAATTTTTGAGGGAGTTACTGAGTATGTGGACAAGTGGTAAGATTGCTTGTGCCATATTTGGATTTATGAAAACTTTAAACAAAATCTTTCTTCAAAAGCTTTTAAAGAAAGTAAATTGATGGGGGAAAAGAGGACAGGCCTGTTTCTCATTGCTTAGTTCTTAATTACTAGAGGAATAAATCAGTTTTCTTGGGGAATTATGTGTTCAACATAATCATAAGTGATTAGAAAAAAAACAGTAAATGGCTAGGTAACGTTTGCAGATAATACCAAGTTATTCATGATAAGAAAAGTTAATCCACTGCAGAGAGCTGAGGAAAAGTTTTACGGTAATGAATGATAAAATAGATGAAATGATAATAAATACAAAATAGTACATAGGAGAGAATTTCACATGTACAGTGATGGACTCTAAATTTTACTGTTATGATTCAGTAAAAAGATATTGGAGTTACTGTGGGTAACCTAGCTCATGTTGTAAGGAGTCAGAAAGGCAAGTGGCAAATTAAAATTTAATAGGAAAGAAAGAAGAAAATGGGAAATACTGTGCCTCTCTGTTTATCTTTAAAACATTGTGATTTTTGGTCATTCCAGAAGATGTCGAGTTCAATGAAAGATATGAAATGGCTTCTCTTCAGGAGAGTAACTAGATTAGGATTTAGCTAGAATAGGATTTTGGGAGCTGGAGGGAAAATGATTTAGGCAGAATGTAGTAGGAGCCTGTGAAATCATGGATGGCATGGAAGAAGTTGATAGGGAATTTATGTTCATTCTTCCTTGTATTGAAAGAACTACAGGGAAGCAAATGAAATTACCTAATGACAAACCCAAACCAAACATGTGCAATTATTTTTTGGTAATGCATCATTAAATTTGTGGGGTTCACTACCACAAAACATAGTAAGTGGGTTCAGAAGAGAATATGACAGGTCAATGGAATTAAAAACTGTCAGGTCACAAAGTATGAAGCTGTCTCTGTCTCGGGTTTCCTAGAAGCAGAGAGAATATTCTGAGGATAGGTTGTTTATCATATGCCTGGGGAAACAACAGTCCTGGCACTATTTCTTTAACATCATAGTTAATATTTCATAGAACATTTTAAGAACAACTTGATTCTGAAGAAATATTTTTCAGTTATTTTTAACAATCGCAACCCACCAAACAATCCTCCTTCACGTTTTTGAGAGTTTCACTGGCTTCTGATTTGAAATTTGGTAAATTTGTCAGAAGGTTTTTGTTAATGTTTTCCAGACTGTTCCTGGTTTCCAGAGGGAAAATTATTTTTGCCTAAAAAGCAAAAATGGCTATTTCAGTCTGAATAAAAAAAGCAGGTAAAATAAGGCACTTTGCCAGCTTGGCAACCATGATGAGCTTGTCCAGAAAACTGCTATTTCTTCGTATACCAGACTCACCCTGATAGGTTCAGGTACTTTTTTGTTGCTTAACCATGAATGTGTTAAAGTCAAATACCTATTGTCTTTTCTGTTTTCTTCCTGGTAGTTACGGTGTGCTGCTTTGGGAGCTGCTAACAGGAGAAGTACCATTCCGAGGAATTGATGGTCTTGCAGTAGCATATGGTGTTGCCATGAATAAACTTGCCCTTCCAATCCCTTCCACGTGTCCAGAGCCTTTTGCCAAACTCATGGAAGGTAAGCCAGTGGTGGTGTGAGTATGGTTTGTTCTGTACCTGGAGTGCTGTTGAGCATTGTCTCCTTGTGTTTGGCTTTATTCAGTGGTGCAGGTTATGATGGGAGCTAGGCTTGACTGTTAGTGTTGCTGTGACAGTTACTCTATTGCAAGAGTAGTATGCTAAAGTAATTTCCCTGCCACTTGTTAATCAACTGGCTTTGTAGGAAAATGGGGGCTACTGTCATCTAGCTTCTTGTTTTCTAGTACTGAAGACTCACCAACACCAAAACTTAACATATATTGGTCTAAGTTTGAAGTCTTTGACTTTATTTGAAATTCATAGCTTGAACATCTTGCTAGGCAGTGTCTGGTTTGGAATGAAACTTTATCCTACTGACATTTCAGGGAGAGGGTTTAAATGTGGCTTTGACATTTGAAAACAACCCATATTATCAGTCAGAATGATGTGATTTTCTGCTTTGTGTGTGGAGATAGTTCATGCCCAAAGTAGGCTATATATGGAGGAGAGTTATATAGGAGTTTGTTATCAGAGCTTCTGTAGTTATTAAAAAGGATTCTGTGAGGTAGCTTTTGGGTATACCTATGTGACCTGCTCTGCTGGCTATTGCAACTACTTACGTATCTCCTGAGCTTCAGTTGTTGCTCGCTTCCTCCCTTGTTCCTTTCCCCTCTCTCTCACAGTAGTACCTTTAGTGTGTTTTTGAGTGACCTTATTCCCAAGTTGCAGGTATAGTAGCTCGGAAGCAATATAAAGCAACAAACTGCATCTGAAAGAGTTAATGCAACTACAAGCTCAGTGCTATACCAGGGCAATTTATTTTGACATGGTTCCCTGAAAATGCCCTGGATTTAAATATAAGTAAGGTTATCTGCTTCTGGGGTTAAAAATAATGCCCTCTATTGGGAAACTAGGGTAGAGACTCATGGCCAGTGCTTGAAGCCAGCAGCACAGAGGTGCACCCACATGCATGGCTTTGGAACACTCAGCTTCTCCATGTGCAAGGGGAAGAAGAGAACAAGAAAACAATTACTTTCTGTCCCTTCACCAAAACTGTTTTTCAGACAGGTTGTTTCCCATCTTGGGTGAACTCTTGTTCCACTAATGCTGCTTTTACTTTTGAATGACTGCTCTGGTGGTCTTTGCTGAGACAACAGAGCTGAACTTTCCCTCCTTACAGAAAAGACTTGTATGTTACAACTGTCCTCATTAGTGCAAATAATGGCAAATCTAGGCCTGGGAAAATAAAAGCCACAGGCCACCTGCATAGTTATCCTGTTAACTCATTCATTCATGCATTTGGCTGGCTGTGGTGTTTTGTTTTACTTTGGGTCACATTTGCTTTGCCATGCTTAAAACCTGGGGTAAAGAAGTAGGAATTATGGCACTGACAGTCCAGCTGTATTGCACATTGCCACTAATTGGTCAGCAGCAGGGGACCTTCAAGTGCTCTTTAACATCCTCAGTACTCTATTTTGATAAGAGAAGCAATTTTGAAATCCATAAACACAAATGTGTTCCAGCTTATGCCTCCTGGAACCTGACCAGATGCTTAAATACCAGCATGTTGATACCAGCAGTTTTGAAACCGAAGCTCCCAAATGCAAAATCTCAGTAATGCTAAAATCAAAGGAAAGACCTGCAAAACCAAGCCTCACCAGTTGCACAGATTTTGTGAAGTGTTATTTGGTTTTAATTACAGCTGCTCCTTGGTGTATTTCAATCCATGAAGCTGATGAATGAATGTCTTTTAAGACATCACCAGAATGTTTTTAAGCATGTTTCCTTTTTTTCAGCAGAAAGGTCTGGGAAACTTTAGAAAATCTTTACAACTCCTGCCTCATGCTGCAGTAATGAGTTATCTGAAGTCCAGTGACCACTTAAAGCAATGATAGTGTGAGCATATTGAGAGATACCCATATGTTAGTTTCCTCCATTCATGCACAGAAACTGTATTGCTTAGAAATATGCTTGATTGCTAAGCTTTTTCTGTCTGGTTCTTCTCCAGTTTTGGCATGCAGGGGTCTACCAGTACTAAAGAGAATAAGGATACTTGTTGAGCAAGGACCTGTGCAAGTGCCAGTACGGGACAATATAGAATGAGAAAGTGATGCTTTCTGCAGGAGTAGAAATAATAGTGAAGTAAGAGGGAGAACTGAATAAGTAAGAATTTCATATTCAAAAGCATTTTGACTTAATGGCTTTTTGAAAACATGTTATTAATGATTTTTGTAGCTTGAGATGTTGCTTCATACCATTTTCTATATCAGTTTCTGTTTTCAACATTCAATTCCTATCACTGTAAAAGGAGTACCTTTTTGTACCATTACTAGTTGAGTTGCCTCATGTGGTAAGATAGGACCTTAAATTCTGTGGTTTTAGAGCTCTGTAATTGGGTAAGTTATTACATTAGATTGTAAATGAAAAAAAAAAGATTATTTATCTGTGGTTTCTCTTGAAAGCAAAATAAAAAAGCCTGAACAAACAATATTCTCTCAAATAATAATCCTTAAAAATAAGAACGTTGAAAATGCACTATTTGATACAAGTATGTGCTTGAATCTCCTGTTTTCACTCAAGTTATGCTTGATGACCAGTCTGCTTTACAGGAGAGATGTTCAGTTCTGTGGAAAAGATTCATAATGACTCAGCTTAATATTAGTTTGGCATTAGAGAGAACTCTGATAGCTTGTCCTGCAGTATGGTTGTTAACATTGCAGTGTAAGTGTGATAAACAATTGTTTGCAGGTCTTGCTTAGTGTCTTCAGTCTGTGAGCGCATACAACTTAAAGCAAAATATTTTAAGAAATTATTTATGGTTTTTAATATATTTGAAAATGTAACTTCCTGTAAAATTAGTAAACTTATATTTTCTGTGGCATATTACTGCAGTAGAACCTAGAGACCAGGTAGTTCAAGATCTTAGGTGATGCTGGGTATTGTATTAACATGAAAGCATGAAATCCATACTTGACTATGAAGCTACAATAGTCAATGCAAGTGGGAAATGGAAAAGATGAGGTAGCATAGATAGTGTGCATGCTACTCTTAGCCACTGGGGATCAGTAAAGTACTACTCATCTTCTCAAACCTCCATACTAAGAGATGCTTAACAACTGCTTGTCTTTATCCTATTCTAGATTGTTGGAACCCTGACCCACACTCACGACCTTCCTTTGCCAGTATCCTAGACCATCTCACCGCCATAGAAGAGTCTGGTTTCTTTGAAATGCCCAAAGATTCCTTCCACTCCCTGCAGGAAGACTGGAAACAAGAGATCCAAGAGATGTTTGATCAGCTCAGAGCCAAAGAAAAGGTAAGAATAAGTCC
Source organism: Lathamus discolor (assembly GCF_037157495.1). Taxonomy (NCBI): domain Eukaryota; kingdom Metazoa; phylum Chordata; class Aves; order Psittaciformes; family Psittacidae; genus Lathamus; species Lathamus discolor. Next base: position 17,450,697 of record NC_088889.1, on the reverse strand, counting down.
CCAAATCAGTGGCAGGTTACGATGCACAAAAGGGAAGAATCATGAGTAAAATAAATATCCTCATGCTGAGCTGCTACTCTAATATTGTAGTGAGCTTCCATTACACACTGTGCAAATTGCTATGATGAGTTGTCTCCATTGTTTAATGTATCTGATAGCTAGTTCGCTGTTAGATCTTAATTGAGAGGCCAAATAATAACTGTAAACAGTAGACACCGGGGAGGTGATTTCAACATATATACTCTAATAAACATTGCAGTTTTGGTTCTGTGAGGTTTGTGTTTTCCAGGTTTTAAGCACAGCCAAAGTGGATAGACTATAATAAGCAGGAGTGCTACCAGGGGAATGGCATAAATAAGTGTTACAATTGAAGTCCATCTGGCTAAATAGCAGGAAACAAAAATACAAGCAGGAATAAAAGGAATTGTGACCATCAGCCTCCAAGAGGCTGATGTGAAAAAGCTGAAGTTTTCTTCAAGCACACTTGTGTAAAGCACAGCTTGCTGCATCTATGTAAACACAGATGGGTCCTTGCAGGGACTGTCTTTACAGTTGTTGCTATGAAATACTGCAGTGGAATCACTAATAATATTTTTATACAGGTTCGTGGTCTCTTGCCTAAAAATAACTTTGTAATAAGCAACCAACTTGATTTGGGCTCAGAAGTTGGACTTGGGAGGCAGAGAGAAGGAACTTCATATATCCCGTTCACCTCAGGAGTGAAATGCACTAAATTTCACCTCCATTATGATGGGACTGGTAACAGTGACATCACTAAAAAAAAATTTAAATAATCTAAGCTAAAATCTGTCTGTGTTCTATCTGAAGTTTAGCTTCAACTCTTCAGTTTTTAGCTCTGCATTGGAACTAGCCAGCTGGAGATAATTATTCTGAGTGCTGAATTCTTTTGTCCTTGTGGTAAGAGTGCAGTAAAAAGACATTTTGAGATCTCAAGGACAATTTCAATTGATTTATTTTGTCAACAAGGGAAAAATTGGAAAGTTTGCCTTATGCAGCTTTAAGCCTAAGGCACAGCCATGCTTGGTGGAAAATTATGGGAATGGCCTCCTGATGTTTTCCTCATTCATTTTTGTTAGAGCTGTGTTTTTTGCTATTACAATGCATGAGATGGCAAGGTTATTTTTAAATAATCTAAGTCATTACTGAAGTTAATATGGGTACTTATTGAACAGGAAAGCAAGGATTGATTCTTTTGACTGTTATGAATAAATCTTCCAGAATGGGTTCCCATATGCATGATACTCTTCAGTGGATCTCATAAACATGTTCATGTTAGATACCCAGAGTATTTTCTCATGACAATTAATTTAGGACTCAGTGCCTTTGCACAGAATCACAGTGTGGTTGAAGTTGGAGGGACCTCTGAAGGTCATGTGGTCCAAGTCCCCTCTTCACACACAGCCAGCTAGAGCCAGTTGCCCAGGACTGTGTCCAGATGGTCTGCAAGGTGGGAGACTCCACAACCTCTGTGGGTAACCTGTGCCAGTGTTCAGTAATGCTTACAGTAAAAAAGGGTTCAGAGGGTATCTCCCGTGTGCCCATTGCCTCTTGTCCTGTCACTAGACACTGCTGAAAGGAGCCTGGCCTATCTTCTTTACACCCTTCCTTCAGGCTTTTATGTACACTGATAAGATCGCCTTTCCCCCCACCCAAACCTTCTCTTTGCTAGGATAAACAGACCCATCTCTCTTAGCCCTTCCTCATAGGAGAGATGCTCCAGTCTCTTAATGGTCTTCAAGGCCCTTTGTTGGACTCTTTCCGTGTCAGTATCTTTTTTTCTGGAGACCCCAGAACTGGACACAGGATTCTGCAGGCGGCCTCAGAATGCTGTTATCCATATTTTAATACTGATAGGAAGGGTCTTGAATGGCAAGCACAGAAGTTCCTGAAGATTGCTTTTGGCTTTCAGCTGAGCCTTTAAACAGTGGCGCTAGCAGTGCTGTGAGCATTGCTGCTGTATCTTCAGAATATATAGTGTTAGTCTTAACCGACAGGTCACAAGGTAGTTTTTTGTTTCTCCTTTCTTCTTTCCCTGCAGGAGCTGCGCACATGGGAAGAAGAACTGACTCGTGCTGCTGTTGAACAGAAGAACCATGAGGAGTTGCTACGAAGGAGGGAACAGGAGCTGGCAGAACGTGAGATTGACATCCTGGAAAGGGAGCTCAACATCATTATCCACCAGCTGTGTCAGGAGAAGCCTCGGGTGAAGAAACGCATGGGGAAGTTCAAGAGGAACCGGCTCAAGTTAAAAGATGGCAATCATATCAGCCTGCCTTCAGGTTGGTCACGTGTTAGACTGTGTCAGGTGAAATGGGAAGAACAGTTGAACCTGTAGGTTTGGTAACTCCTTTCTACTGATACTTACACATTAGAATCATAGAATCTAGAAAGTATTTGATGTACCTTGGGAAAAACATGCGTCTTGAGATCAAGAAACTCTAGAAAATATGATCATCTTGTGGCTAGCATTCCCCAAAATTCCAAATATAAAGGATAGAAGTAAGTTTGAGTTATTACATGTTTGTTAGTCAATGGCTGTATATGGTTCATGGTAAAATGTTGGTGTTGCAGTTTAACAATTTGATACTCAAAATGATCAGTTTAAGAAAGGATGTACATAAAAAATGATGGAGGTTCTTGCATTAGTAATATTTTACATAATGCTGCAGCAGAAGCCATAATCTACTGGATTTCTTGGTACAAGAATCTAAAAATTATCTAAAAAGTCAATAGCTGTGAGACTACAGCCCTACATTGCTAGTTTCGTATGTGAACTCGTATTAACACACAAGTGACCTCTAATACCACCCTTCTGGAAGAAAATGTTAAGTATCAGTGGGGTGTCATGGAAGTCACTCTTAAGAGAGTGAAGATGGTGATTTTCAGAAATACTGAGTCCTTATCATTTCTGCTGTGGGTTCTTTATGGAGATTCAAATTTGTGAAAGAACAAAAGCGTTGGTTTTGTAAATCACCTGAGGCTCATCCATCATTACCTCAAGGATCATGGCTTATGCTATATTTTGTGTTTTCTGAGAGGTTGGCTGTTCAGAAGAGCAATGATAAAATGTGCCTGTTAACTATGCTTTTCTTTAGGTCTGTAAACACATATTGCTGGTGGTTTTGCTTAGCTTAAACTGAGAAAAGATGAAAGGAATTTATCCAGGGATGTACTTTGGCTTGAGTGTCAGTCAACACGTGGGGATATGTGTGTGTATGTATCTCACATGTACACGACAATGATATATTTTTGCGAGCATGAATGCACATCTTTATTCTGAAGTAACTGCATGTACAACAGCGGAATAGCTATTACCTGTAAAACTTCATTTCTACATAGATCCTGTAATTTGCACTCTTCGAAAGTTAGCATGAATTATTACTTCATTTTTCTTATATTAAACAAAAGAATTTTAACTGTCTGTTTTTGTTTTGATTTTTTTTTTTTTTTGTGAAACAGA